>NC_137979.1:58683270-58835411 GCF_963924665.1 Micromys minutus
CCTCCTCATATTTCTCCTTATTTTTCTTTAGATTTATTTCTTATCTTACACATGTGAGTACGCTGTCACTCTCTTAAAACACACCAGAAGAGGGCATCAGATCCCATTACAGATGGTTGTGAGCCTCCATGTGGTTGCTGGGAATTGAACTCAGGACCTCTGGAAGAGCAGTCAGTGATCTTAACCTCTGAGCCATCTCTCCAGCCCGGAGTATGACTTTTGGTAAGCTATTTAGTTGTCCCATGCCTCTAAAGCAGTGGTTCTCAACCTGTGACCTGTGACCCCTTTGGGAGTCAAATGACCCTTTCCCAGGAGTCATATGTCACACATCCTGCACACCAGATGTTTACATTGTGGTTCAAAACAGTAGCAAAATAACAATACTTATGAGGCAGAAATGAAATAATTGGGGGTCACCACAACATGAGGAACTGTGCTAATGGGTCACAGCATTAGGGAGGTTAAGAACTACTGGTCTTAAGCTATCCTGAGGCTGGAATGGAATTGAGACCTTGATTAAGATGCTAAGAAAATGCGGGAGGGGGCTGCTAATTTCTACAAATGAAGAAAGTGTAGCACCATGGATGAACAGGACGCCCAGTGGGATGCGAGCTGTATTTTGTGTGTTCATTCTTAGGACCACAAAGAACAGGGTGCCACCAGGTTCAGGAGACAGACCCTGCTGCAGGGAGCACCAGAGGAGCCTGGTGCAGGTACTTGTCAAAGCAGTAAAGGATGTGACAGGCAGGGAGGGGACCCCATAGGGACCTCACCTTGTCCTGCCTGTTATGTATATCTCTTCTGCAGTGGAGAAGAATCTATGTCCATGAGGCGATTACTTCACCTTCCTCTCTTGACCCACACTGTCCCTGGCGGAGGTACCAGGAGGGCTGCATCGAGAAGGTAAACAGACCAAGTACAGAGATATGGGCAGACATGGAACACACAGGGCACCCCCAGACTCTGGGGGGAAAATAAGTGTATTCTCTCACTAATAATTTTTGTTGTTTTGTTTTGTTTTGTTTTCTTGGATTTTTTTAAGACAGGGTTTCTCTGTGTAGCCCTGGCCGTCCTGCAACTCATTTTGCAGACCAGACTGGCTTCAAACTCAGAGATCCGCCTGCCTCTGCCTCTGCCTCCTGAGTGCTGGGGTTAGAGGTGTGCACCAGCCTCGCTAATGATTTTGTATGAATTACCTGTTAAGACTCAAACAGCTGGGTATATGCTGGACTTCATATACAAACTCTGTTATTAACGCTGGTTTCAGGGCCAATGAGATGCATTGGTGGGTAAAGGTGCTTGCACCAAGCCTGGCAACCAGAGTTCAGTCCCCAGAAAGGAAAAAAAAAAAAAAAAAGCCTATTCCTGCAAGTTGTCTTCTGACTTCCACACACCCTGTTACATGTTTTCGGGCAAAAATAATAAGAATAAAATGGGTTTTGTTCATTATCTTTCTCTTATTTTTTCATTTTTGTTGTTATTTATTTTGATTTCTTTCTTTTTTTTTTTTTTTTTGGCAGAATGTTTCTATTCTATGCAGCTGGACTGGCCTGTTCTTCCCTATGTGACCCAGGTAGGCCTGTGATACCTAGTGAGCCTCTTACAATGCTTCCTCTCCTCCTTAAAGACCTTCCTGGACTTAACTGGGCCATTCCTGGGACTCTAGTAACCTTTCTCTATTAGCTCAACAATCTGTCTCTGTGTCTCTCTCTGTCTCTCTGTTTCTCTCTGTCTCTCTGTCTCTCTGTCTCTCTCTCTCTCTCTCTCTCTCTCTCTCACACACACACACACACACACACACACACACACACACTCACACACACACACACACACACACTCACACACACAGTTGGCTTCTCTGAGAAACTCCAAAAATGACAGAGAATTTGGACCCTACATAGCCCAGAAGTGGGGGATCCAAAATCATTGAAACAACAACGATATCCCCAGGCCACTGCCATGTCGGAATCGTTCCATCCAGCCGTCCACAAAGCTCAGTTGTCGCCATTTTCTCAGAAGTAGCTTTTCTGGTTCTGCATATCATCCCGGTGGCTGCTCCAAGCCTGCTGCTCCCTCATAGGGCGCAGCTTTCTTACTTCCTTGTCTGACACAGACTTCAGGAGGAGAGTCCTTGCTAAGCTTACACAGCTTGCACTCCAAGCCAGCCCTTGCCCTGGCCTAGGGATTCCAATTAGAGCAGGATCAGAAGAGGACAATATGGAAAGGCTGGGAAAGGACAGTCATTATTTAAAATAAACAAACAAACAAACAAAAAAAACACTACATGGAGTCTATGAGCTAGCAGCAGTGGGGCGCATGCGCAACAGTAGGAACTACGCACTACAGTAGGAATGGGGCGCATGCGCATGTGCATGTAGAGGATTGGTGGGCCTGTGGTTTCTGGTGTCTTCCTATAGCTCTCCGTCTTATTTTTAAGAAAGGGTTCCTCTTTCTTAAACTCAGACTTCAGAGGATTGGCTGATTGGGTGGCCAAACAGCCTAGCAACACACCTGGAGCACTGAACTCACTGGGTAGTGCTCACTTTTGACATAAGTGCTGGAGATTCAAAACCCAGGTCCTCATGGTGATGAGGCAAGCATTTTAGACACTGAACCGTCTCCACAGTCCCTGCACGGATTTCTGAGGACTATTCTTTAGCTTAAAAGTCCCAATAAAATAAGGTTTTGCTCAGTGTTATGTATGGTCTGAAGAGATTCCCCACAGGGGCAACTCGAAGCCTCCAAGAGGCACCCTCTCATTAAGTTTCTGTAGATCATTTGGTGACACAACCAGACAGGGGCGTGCACACAGGATGGTGGGGGGGGCACTTCCGGCACCTAATAGAAGTCAGGGATGCTGATAAACATGCGGCAACATACAGAAAGCCCCTGCCTACTCTCTCTACCCCCAAAAGCTTAGAATTCTCCAGGTTTAAATGTCATCGAGTGCCCCGTTTGAGAAACTCTGACCTAGTATACCGAAGAGATCGGCATGCCCCCACTTCCCAAAGCCAAGCCGGAGCTTGCTGTAATCTCTGGCATCAAGGAGGATCCGTCCTCCCTCAACACCACGTTCCAACAAACAGACCTGGGAGTGGGTCCAGGAAAACCTGAAGGATGAGGGCAGGAACAACCAGGAGAAGGAAAACAGCACTAACACGATTAAATAAATTAGCCCAGCTAATTACTGAGTGTCTAACTTAGCACCTGGAGCAACAGCTGGGGGTGTACGGAATTGAGCAAACACCATCCCCAGCTCCAGCAGGCTTGGGGTGTGCTGTCCTGCTCCCCACTACCTTCCCCCCAGCATAAACCATGGCTGACAGACGAAGCAATGGAGTCTTGGTGCAGAGTGTCTGCCCCCTGGAGGTGGGTTCCCTATAGGAGGTGCCACTGTGCACCTGTAGCCCTCAAAGCGAGGGCTTCTCAGGGCAAACCTTTCTCATCAGCTGAGGGCTCAGCTTCCCTCCAGGACTGCTAATCACTCATCACAAGCTTACGAAATATCCAGGGAACGGTATTGTCCCATGCCCTTAGCTGCATCAGTTTCTCTACTCAGTTCCTCTGGGCTCAGCTATGCTTTCTCGGTCTCCCCATTCCCTCTGTTTTACAAGGTGCTCCCAAGAAGACGCACAGCCCTCCCTGAACCTTAACAATGTGGCGGCCCTCGCAAAGCTGCCACCGTACAGTCTAACTAGAAGCTGTCTGAGCTGACAGCATCCTCCGTATTTATTTGTATACTGAGAACTAGCTTTGTCCCCCACTTGAACATATGAAGAGGTAAGCTCTTCTTATTTCTTACTAAAACTCCAGGAAGGAAACTGTGCAGCACAAATTGGTACTTAAGACATAACTTTTTACTTCCTATGTTCAAAACCAGAGAAAACCTAGAATATCATTCTTCACTACTTCATTTTTGTTTTAGTTTATTTTATTTATTTTTTGCTAGTAAGGACTTTGACACGCTTATAATGGTAACCTTGTAAGTTAGGGTTTGTCTTTGGGGGAATATGGGAAATTTTCTCCATAGGGAAATCCCTACACTCCCCATAGATAAATAAAGTAATTGCCTGAAATGTCCCTAAATTTCTAACAAGTGTTTTGTTTCTTCTTTATCATAGTGTTTTTTATCTCCCATTGCTAGCACTTTCTTCATGGAAATGCAGACTGAGGTGCACAGCGGGTAAAGAGCCAGGGTGGCAATGGTGCCTCAAGATGCAGAATCTGTGGAGATGGGCATATGAATGCTGTTACCCTAGAAAGACAGTGGCTATGGGCAGATGGCCTGCACTGAAGCTAGGAACGTTCCTGCATTGTCAGATCTAGTAGGACCTCCTTTTTAGGGACTTTTTAGGGACTCGAGGCTAGTGTGCCTTCCACACAGTAGAGCTGCATCGCCCTACATAATACCATCAACTTGATGCAGACCTAGAAGCACATGAAAAGGGGAGTCTCGGTTGAATTAATACCTTTATCATGTCAGCCAATGAGCATATCTGTACAGGACTGTCTTAATTGCCTCAATTGATGCAGGAGAGGGTAATCTACTATGGGCAGCACCATTCCCTAGGCAGGTAGCTCTGGGCTGTAGGAGAAAGCTAGCCCGTGTTTCTGCTTCAAGTTTTCCATTCAAGTTTCTGCCCCGAGTTCCCTTGATGATGGGACTATGGCCTGAGAGTGGAAGCCACCGAAACTCTTTTCCTTCCTAGGTTGCTTTTGGTTACGGTGGATTTTTGTTGTTGTCTGTTTGTTTGTTTGTTTGTCTGTTTTCTTTTTAAATCACAGTAATAGAGACCAAACTAGAAAACCACACGCTTTGGTCAATTGGACTAGAGCAGGCTCCAGCCTCTGTAGAAGGCAGACACAGAGCCTTCCTCTTCACTTGACACTGTACCTATATCATCACAGGGTTCTTTAAGGCTGGTACAATGAGCAGGGGTCTCTAAGACTTTGATGTAGGGGGTATTCATAGGAGGAAAAAAATCTGTAGCAAGAGACGGATCTGAAGGTTTTCATGAAACCCTCTCTCTCTCTAAAGAAAGCCAAGGCAAATTTTTGTATTTCAGTCTGCATTCATTCGAAAAAGCTATTCAAGATGAGGCTGTTTCTGAAGCCAGTTCCTGAAAACTGCTGAGTCACCACTGTGTGAATTCCGTCCAAAGACCAAGTTCCAATAGGAGACTCTTCCCTCAGAAGACAAAGAAAAGAACAGAACCCTGTCTTTGTGGGAGGGAGGTCTGCTCCTGAACTGTCAGCACTTCTGCTTCCAAGTGATATATACCCCACATCACAGCTCCACCATCTCTCATTGGATAGCCATGGTACTGGCTCATTAACAGTCGACAGTATTGACAGGACAATGAGAAAGGGTAGCGACTGTAAATACAACAGTGAGAAGAGAGATTCTCCAGGAGTGTGGGATCATTGAACTGTTTATATTCACAGGAGGGACTGAGTTAATTATTTAGTGAGAGGTGAGAGACAAGCTTGGTGGTACACACCTTTAATCCCAGCACTCTAGAGGCAGAGGCAAGTGGATCACCCTGAGTTCAAGGACAGCCTGGTCTACATGAGAGTTCCAGGACAGCCAGGAAGAAATAAAGAGACCCTGCCTCAGTTTCATAGGAGGGTAAGCATAGGCATATTGGCATAGTCAGTTACACTAATTTGCTCCCAGAGGGTAGCCATTGTTGGGATGGAATTTGAAAAACCTGGGCAGTTTTTCTGCCTCAACAGAAGTTAAAATGAGTGAGATTAAGTGTATAAGAATCAATGCCTTAAGCGTCGAAATAAAACTAAAGACTCAGAAGGCTCTTGTGATGGTGAAGGGGACCCCAGCCGTACCTTAGGTGTCTCAGTTACTTTTCTATGTTACAATAAAACACCAGGACCAAGGCAGCTCATAGAAGAAAGAGTTTATTTGGGCTTACAGTTCCAAAGAGATCAGGGCCCATATCCATACAGTAGGAAATGATTGCAGCAGGCAGCAGAAAACGGCCAAGAGCTCACATCCCAAATCACAAACAGGAAGCAGAGGAAACAGAAAAGGTGTAGGATTTTGAATCATCAAAGCCCAACCACAGTGACACACCTCCTCCAACAATGCCACACATCTCAATCCTTCCCAAATAGTTTCACCAGTTGTGGATCAATCATTCAAATACATGAGCTTATATAGGGAGAGGCCGTTTCTCATTCAAACCACCATATACATCGAGATACTTGCCATTTTCTCTGTTTATATTTATGGTACTCTTGTTTATACATATTCTGCATAATCAGTGGCAGAATCACTAAGGCTTTACTGTGAACAAGGTTGTCCATCCCCAAATGCTGTACCACAATTCACATTTAAATATACATATGCACGAATCTACACATAGGTAATCTAACCTAAGATCAATGGTTGTTGATATCATTTTAATTCAATTATTGTCTTGGTGCTTGAGTACGTACATTAAGATTCTCATGAAAAAGAAGATATTTTGAATGATACAATGAATGACAGAATTAAGAAACATGCATAAGAAAAACACTCATGGACTGTTATCATCCAAACCAGCTATGTCTTTGCAAAACCAGCTATCTTCATTTGTTTCATCTAATGTCCTTTTTATATTTCTTTTTCTTTCAAGCCAGGATCTTACTAGATATGTAACCTTGGCTGATATGGAACTCAACCTGTAGACCAGGCTGGACTCAAACTCACAGAGATCCACCTGCCTTTGCCTCCTGAGTGCTGGACTAAAGGCGTATGCCATCACTGCCTTGTTGTTGGATGCCATTTTTACCGAAAGAAAACAGCTAAAACTATGGTGTTCACACTTGGGTATCTGGAAGATACATTCCTGTAATGAGTTAAGAAAGCCCTTCCAAAAGAGTGATTTTGTCTAGTGACACAATTTGAGCTTTAAGCAACAATCAGACTTTTAGGTAGATATGAGTTCATATCCAACATTATGAGCTTCTCGACTTTGCCCTACTGACCCAGTTTTGGAGAACAAAGGTCATGTGAAAGAATGTTGGATGGGCTGGTACCCTGAGGTAAAGGTATCTATGTTTGACAGATCTGCATAACGTGGGGAATAGGTATTTTCCCAAATGACCAGTAGATCATCTTATAAAGATGTCTTATAACCCAACAGGAATAGACTATTCACTTAATAGGCAAGAGTAACTGAAAGATTATTAGTGAAACAGAATAAGAAAGTTCATAAAAAACAGTTTCTAATTCATATCCCAACAAGAAATCTGAGGTTCAAAGTCATGCATGGCTATATAGCAGCTCTGAGCTTGAGCTATTTGAGACTGTCTTTAAAAAAAATTCCTACCACATATATCCCTCTACAGACATGAGGTAGAAGTAGGTAATAGATCCACCATTTTTCTAATAAGCCAGATAATACAGACTATAGCAAAATGTTTTAGATGCTACTCAGCTAACTAATAAATTTTTATTTCAGAAAATAGTCATTTTTGTCATAAAATGTTAGTGTGCAATGGGATTATTATTGTCTTTCCAAAATGAACGAATAAGCAGATCTTAATGTCAGTTCTGATTTCTAATTAAATAAAGAAGGACAGTAATGGCCAGAAAATAAAAAGGTTGTTTTGGGGGGAAGTAGGGGGCAGTGAGTTGGTGCTTGTAACTTACATAAGGGAATAAGCATAAGGGAGCCCCAACATTCAAGAACTGTGCATAACGGTAGAAGAGTCACAGCTGGGGGACCCACAGAACATTCCCACAGTGTGGGAAAAGAGACCATAAAAGACGTGGAAAATAATGTTTTTGTTTTCTTTAGGTTTTACTGATTCCAATTCTGACTCTTGGTCTTCGGTGTCTACTGGCTCCAATGTCTACAGTTGAGACGGTATACAGATAGGCAGAAAGAAAACACTTTCAATCTTATCTAAAGCTTTCTTCTCCTCAGACTCTGTTAACCTGGCTCTAGAGAGCATCCAGCACACCTTAGCTCGATGCTTACGGTAACTAGTTCACTTGGCGTGAGTACCATCTCATCATATCACAGGGAGGTTTGCCTGAGGGTCAAAGAGCCTCCCACCAGGCTGGGAGGTGGTTCAGTGGGTAGAGGCTGGCTGGGTAGGGGTGAGAACCTCAATCTGATCCCCAGGATGCACACACCTATAATGCCAGCAGTCCTAAGAGAGGTGGGAGGCAGTCAGGAGAACATAGAATATAGAGTATAGAATATAGAGCATAGAGTATAGAATATAGAATATAGAATATAGAATATAGAATATAGAATATAGAATATAGAATATGGAATATGGAATATGGAATATAGAGTATAAAGTATAGAATATAGAATACAGAACATAGAGTATAGAATATAGAGCATAGAGTACAGAATATAGAATATGGAATATAGAGTATAGAGTATAGAATTTAGGATACAGAACATAGAGTATAGAATATAGAGTACAGAGTATAGAATATAGAATAAGTGGAAGTTTACTGCTCAGCCAGCCTGGATCAGGAGTGAGCAAATGCCAGAGACACTGCATCAAGCAAGGTGGAAGGCATAGACTGGCATTCAAAGTTGTCCTCTGACCACCACATGTGTGCTTATACTCACGCATGTCACACACATACACACAAACACACACACACACACACACACACACACACACACACACCTTTCATTTTCCAAACACCTCCCAGCTGAACACAGACACATGCACAGCACAAAGGTGAACATGTGAAACCTACCCTTGGTTGAAGTTTATAATAATCTAGATTTCTGAAATGGAATTAACTTCCTTTCGAAAATCCAACAAGTTACGGAATTCTCAAACAACGGTGTGTGATCGCTTCAATGAAACCGTGTTAATGAAAAGCCACAGAAGCTGGGAAAGTGGTAAGAGGTAGTCTGGGCGTCTGGGAGTGAGGCCTCTCTGCTTCAGAAAGAATATGGAGGAGAACCTCGTACGTATTTACCTTTCTCGAACAGGGAAAAGAGTCATTAACAGCAGTGCTCCCATGTCATTAGAAGATGCTAAGAATATTCTTTAAAAACTTTTAAAGCCTGCTTGGTCTTTGGTCACCTTGCTCTCTCTGGGTGGCCTGAGTGAACTAATTCTGGGATTTCTGTTTCTACAGCCATAAAAAGACGCTAATGAGCATGCCCAGGGGAGCAGTGGGAACCAGAACGCTAAAGACGAAGAAGGCTGGCTCTGAGAAATTTCTGGAATATCGGAGATTTCAGATGCTCCAGAGACCTTACCTAGCAGCAGGAGGAGGAGACACCCTGCAAACCGTGTCCTCTCTTGCTTGGATGGTGTCCAGGAGCTGTACAAACCACTGCTGTTGACAGGCAAGTAGTCCCGGCATCCAGCCTTGGGCCCCTTAGTCCTAGCCTCCAGGACCTGGAGGCGATTTCCTGGTCAGACCTGAGGCACACAGACCCCCTTATGAGGTTTTCCATGCCACCTCTCTGGGCAGCTCTGGCAGGCCAGCATGACTCCCTTGGGCTGCATAATTAGCAGGCCTCGAGTCACCAGGCCTGGTATGCTGTGGTTGCCCCCAGCCCCCTTCTCAGTGGCGCCATTTCTGCCCCGCTGTGCACACAACCCGCCCTTCCTCTCCCCTCCCCCCTGCCACCTCACCAAGTGTGGGTCCCCACACTCTGCACTGCATTTCTATTCCAGGACACCCTCCTCCTGACATGTTTCCTCATCTCCTGGCACAGGCAGAATGGGCCCACGTGGTGCCGCTGTCACCACCTCAGAGCCAGACTTTGTCTCAGCTCATTTAGAGACTTCCCAAGCCGGGATGGGAAGAGAGGTCTAAAAAGCACAAGAGATCTCTGTCCATCAATCTGAAGTGATCTTCTCCCCCTAACAATGCCCATCCTTGGAAGGGAAGGTTTAAAGAGGTCATTATGTCCATGCCCCTGCCTTTGGGGCAACTGTCAGCCTCCAGAGGGCTGACACACGGCCTCCCCTGCACTAAAGTACAGCAGCCAGTTGCCTACTGGGAACTGAACTCAGAGAAGTTGATACTGGGAGCTGTCATTGTAACAGGACCCACACAACCAAGCCTTCTGTGCCTGTCTCCTTGAGGCTCGGGGCCACTCCCGTCAGCCACGCTGACACCTTCCTTTCAGCCAAACCCACACGATGCGGTCTCTGAGCCAGCCTGCCAAGAGCCAGAGACATATACACACCAGTTGCTGGGATTTCCATTTTAAGGACTAGGCGTGAGGCGAACACTCCCTTTGTGCTCCAAAGTGCACGTTCAGCTTCAACAGGGGGAAGGATTTTTTTTTTCTCTCTCTCTCTCTCTCAAGCATAATAAAAAAGTTCTATGACTTTAATTAAATGCACTTATTAAAAAAGGGTGAAATATTTGGAGCATACTGATTTTCCAGCATGCTGGAGAGTGTCTGCATCCGCCTGCTCGAGGCCATTTTTAATGCACAAATAAATCCGCACCTGACGTGCTGACAGATTATTATGCAGTGTGGCAGCCAACAAAAGTAAACACAGGGGCAAGTTTTAACCTCTTGCAGGCCCATCGCCTTCCCCGCTGGGCCCAGCTCAGGTGCACATAAGGGACCATCGCTGGCAAAGCCTTTTCTTACCTCTTGGGCATCCTCCTGTCCTGGGGCCCATGCCTGGAAACAGGAGGCTGTGATTCCACCAGCAGTCTGCAGGGCAGCACCCGCAACAGGGTAGGAGACAAAGGAAGGGGACATGGAGGAAGATGGACAACATACGGTGTTCCTAAGTCCCCTGCCTCCCGTCTTATTTATAACTACGGCCTTCGATCCACGGCCTCCCACACTGCTGGCCATCACGATCGGCCAGCAGACTCCCTAACCCATCTCTAGACACGAGAGCTGGCTCTGCAGATGCGAGACTGGCCAGGTAGTTCTAGCTCTCCCTGATACAAAGGCAGGACAGCCAGCAGGAAACTGAGGAACATATGAGCAGTTTTAGTGCTCCAGACCCCGAGTGGAAGAAATAAACTTGGTGTAAGCTGAAGGCGCTTACTGACGGGGGGGGGGGGGGGGGCAGACTACCTACCTTCCACTATTCTACTTAAATGGCTTCTCAGTGTAGTGCCCCTGGGAACACACACACACTGCAACAGTCAAGGGTTCAGGCTGGACTTGACTGGCTATGGTCCTGTGAAGTCCTCTTATGCCACTGTCCCATCTTTTTGCTGTTTAAGGCCTAGGTTTCTTCATCTGTATAATGTCTTCTGCTGAGGTGAATGGAGGGCAAGATAGAGTTGTGTTCCCCAGAGCCTGTCAGCCACTGCTCTCTCATGCTGCAGCTGAGGTCAAACCATGCTATGTATCTATAGATAATAAGAGCTACTGTTACGGCAATGGATGGGTTATCTACTAAGGCATGTGCACAGTCCTAAGTGCTTTAATGCCTCATCTCATTTTGTCACTGAATTTGATGGGGAGCAGATCATCAGGAGAAGGAGGAGGAAGAGAAGGAGGAGAAAAGAGGAGGAAATAAAAGAGGAGAAGGAGAAGAAAGAGGAGGTGGAGGAGGAGCCACACCAGTTTGACTAAACTGAACCATATTGTTCCAAATATAAAGAAGATCGATTATAAAGACTGGGAAAAATATTTCTTCCACTATGAATAAATTGAGGATACATACACTTAGGTTTAAAACCAAGAAGAAATATTTGGTACAATGACAGGTAACCACATAAACACAGAAATTCCTGTACTAGAAATGCAGAGTCACTGTTTGCCAAGCTGGCCATGCTGACCCTGGGCCTTGTCCCTAGAATCTGGAAGAGAAGTGTGGTTACACATTTCAGTCACAACCTTCTCTCTCATTCTTCCTCTTGATGGTGGTTAGGTCAAATGCACAATTACGTGTGTCTATGTATACACAATTGTGTGCAGTTCTGTGTGTATATATTTGTGTGTGTGTAGATGTATGTGTGTGTGCATACATTTATATGAATAAGCATGAGTATGTATTCAAGGTCCAAAATTTAGTGTCCGGTATCTTCCTCAATTGTTTTCTACCTTAGTTTTTAAGACAGAATCTTTCCTTGGACCCAGGAACATGAATTTAGAAGGAGTAGCTGGCCAACAAGGCACAGGTCTCCTCCTGTCTTTGCCTCCCCAGTGATGGGATTCCAGGGAGGCCCCATCAGGCTTTGCATTTCAAGTAGATGGGAAGAATCTAAAATCAGGTCCTCATGCTTGCATGGTAAACACTGTCCTGATGGAACCAATTTCTCAGTCCATGAATTTGCCATTCTTTACTGGGTGGGAATGCATTTAGTGATAGCTTTCCTACTGACAGGCCAGAGAACAGTTAGCCATTACCAAACAGATCGTGTTTCTCTTGGCTATCTGTTAATCATATGAAATTTAGGGAATGTCTTAGTTCCTGGAACAGAGCTGACTCCATTAGTGGGTATGAAAACTCAAAGTCTTTCTAGTCCTAGACTCGCTTGCAGCTAGAACAGAGTACCAGTTCCAGATTCTCACAGACAGCCATGACAATGCCAACTTGGAGCCTAAAGCAGTAATACAGAGCAGCAGAAAACTGAGAGAGCCACTCTGCTTAGTGTGGGCTAATGGCAGATCTTCTCATTTGAGGCTATTACAAAAGTCACAGTTAAGCATTTTAGCTTATATAACAGTGGTAAGTGGCAGAGGCTTTGTTTTGACTAGAGAGGCAGAGGATCTAGCATAGGCTCCTAGATCCAGGATCAGTCAGGTAGGTTGAGAGAGCCATGTCCAACAGCAATGACAATGTCATCTTCTGACTAGCTCTGCAGTATCAGGGATGCGTCTCGTTTTCTTCTGCTCCCAAAAATGTTGTGCTGCACCATCTGATTTCTATAACTTTACTTTGGGTTTAGCTAGCCATACGTGGTTTCTGTTGCATGTATATATTCCCAGCCCTGGTACCCAGATCTCACAATGCTGAGCTTCTTCAGCAAGTATTGTTATTTTCCCCTTATTAACTTTAATATTTTTGTTGCAATAAAATGTACAATGAAAAGATACATATTTCATGAGAAGGCAGATTATTGAATTTTCAGAAAATAAACACAACTGTATAAACAGAGCTCCTGCAAAACTAAATTCACTTCCAACTCTCCCATAAGCCCACTGTCATTACCCTCCACCAAACACATCCACTACTCCCTTTTGACACCATATATCGGCTTTGCCAGTTCTGAGATGTATGGAAGTGTGGCAACATAGGTTCACCTGGCCTAGCAGTTTCTCTGTTTACCTGATAGTCAGTGGGATTCTACCCTCAGGAAGCCCATTTGTTTGAGTTGCATGCAACAGTAACATCTTTTCGTTTTATTCCTGTGTGGTATTTTGCAGTGACTAAGTGTAGAACAGTTGTTTTCATTCATTCTGCTGTTAATGACAGTCTTCAATCAGGGCTGCTTCAGAAACTGCTAGAATGCCCATGGACATCCTAGAGTGTGTATTTTAGTGAAATGTGAATGAATCTGTAAAGTGTGTGTGTTTTCATGTTAGTGAGTGTGTGTGTATGTATATGTGTGTGCATGTCTGCACACGCATGTGGAGGCCACAGGTCAACCTAGGTATTATTCCTCAGCAGCCTTCTGTCTTGTTTGACAAGACAGGCCCCTTATTAGCCAAGATCTTAGTAATTAGGATGAGCTAACTGACCAATAAGCCCCAGGGATCCACAAGTGTGCACCAAACTAGCTTTTCGTTGTTGGTTTTGTTTGCTTTTGTGTCTTTTATTTTAGTTTTGTATTTGGGTTCTGCTGATTGAACTGAGGTCCTCATGCTTAGAAGGCAAGCATCTTACTGACTGCGCCATCTTCCTTCCCAGCTTTGTGCTAGGTATTTCCTGGTAGTTATGTAAGCAGCTTCAGCAGCTCAGCCAAATTTTGCACAGTCCAGCGGCCCATGAGAATGAAGAAACCAGTTCAGAGGCTCAAAGGCACCCATGTTAGGAGACATAGCAAAGTGTTTCCCAAAGCATGCCCATTAGAAGAAATTCTCGACTGAGCATCCAGATGTGGGATATCAGCCACAAAAATGAAAGGCAAACGGGGCAGGCAAACCTTCCCTGTCCTCTAAATCAGTTTCCCTTCAGAAGAATGAAGGGGACCTAGGCATTTGGTATTTTGCAGCCAGTTTGACCTGGGCTAAAAGATGGCTGGTGGGTCATTTCTTAAGTCAAGGGCACAGCTGGCTGGAATAAGACTTCAGAACTCTTGACCTCTGACCCAGCAGCGGAGACATATTCATCTCAGAAACAATGGCCACAGGTTTGCACCCCTGCTTTAGCCCACATGCCACACTCACAGCCTGTGAGAAAGGATGGCTCACACTAAGGTCTGGGATCATGGTCCTAAATGCTCAGGGGACAGAACTCAGTGAAATCAGACTACCAGGGTCAGCAAGGGAAGCAAAGCTGGGGAGAAAAGAGACACTGAGTAAATCCAGGGCAAGTGTCCTGTCTTAAGGAGACAGTTTTCAGCCCTGCTGATTTTTGCCATATGGGGAAAGAGAAACTCATTGCTGCCAGATTTTCTGACTTTTCAGGAGAAGCCGAGAAACTAAACTTTTAATGATCTACTGAAAAATGCAATATTGGTGACTGACTTCAGGAGGTGAGACACTGGGGTGTCTGTCCCTGGAGATGCCCATGCTCACAATTAAGCATTTCTTACTCCTCACCCCCAAACCCAGCATCTCTCCTTCCATTAACCCCTGTGCTTAAGATCTATCCTTAAAAAAAAAAAATCAAAAAAGTCTTTTCATAAACTCCACTGTATTTCAAAGAAAGAAAGAAAGAAAGAAAGAAAGAAAGAAAGGGAGAAAGGAAGGAGAGAGAGAGAGAGAGAGAGAGAGAGAGAGACTGAGACTGCATGTTATTAGCCAGTCAAAACACAGGCATTGGTACTTCTAACCCACTGGTTAACCACTGCCCACCTAGAAAGATCTAGAATTTGAGACTTACAAGAGAGGTGTTTTTTTTACTTGGCACAGAGCACCCTTAAATGCTAACAAAGGATCCCAGCTCCAGAGACTCCAGCTCCTCCTCATCAAATGAGTGAACAGCACCCCTACCTACAGCCTTTACTGCAACCCTGACAAAGCCATCATCAAATACAAGGGTCACGGGCACCATAGACAAGGCACCTCCTGCCTGAAGGAAACCAAATCTTTGTGTGTGTGTGTGTGTGTGTGTGTGTGTGTGTGTGTGTGTGTGTGTGTGCCTGTACGCGTGTGCGTGTGTGTGTTCTTTATGTCTGGCGATTATGTGTCCTATAATCATTGCAAGTCACAGGCTTGGCTCCCGGCCTTGCTTCACACAGCAGAATGGCGGGCTCCCTTCTCCTGGAGCAGCCAGGAGACTAGCAGACAACTCAGACACTGAAGAAGTTATGGGTGACTTGTCTTTGACACAGCAGACATAGTTCCCAGTCAGCCAGCTTAGCTATCCATGCTTGAGTTCTCAAGCACTGTGTCAGGCTGAGCTGGCTGCCACAGCATGGGCTGGGGTGGACATTTTTCTCTACTGTTCCCTAACCACTCAGCTAGAAGACCATCTCTCTGCACTGCCTTCATTCTCTTCACTTTGGCATGCATGCCTCCCACTGACGCGTGCGCACAAACACGCATGCATGCATGCTCGGGTGGTTAGCCAGTCAGAACAGCCTGGCAGCGGACATGCATGGGAATGAATCTGCATTTGCTTTCTCTTGGCCTCGTCACCCACTGATGAGTTTCTAGCTGACCGTCCAGTGTACCTGGTTTCTGTGGTAAAAACCCTGTAGCTCCTGAAACAGATGTGTACAACCTCATGGGTACTGCCACAAAAGCAGCAGGCAGACATAATGCTTTTCTGCTACACTCAGTAGACAGGCAAAGGCAGGTGTTCCCCCAGACAGGAAAGCAGAACATAGAAAGGTAATAAGGTCACTGGGGCAAAGGGCAGATGAAAGGGAAGAGAGAAGAGATCCAAAGCTCTGAAACTCAGGGTACCTATGTCACCCACAGGGGCAGCCTGTCCCCGACATGGGTGACTATAACAAACATTCAATAAATTAATAACCCACGAGCTCAATAAACATTAGCTATGTACCAGACATCTAAGGTCATGAGTTCCTGCTTCCTTCCAACAGTCTCGTAAGGTTTAATGAAGAATCTTGGGAGATGAAGGAACTTCCCGAGAGGTTACTGAGATTACCTCAAAGAACTTCAGTGAGGGTGTGGGGACAGTTGGTGACATGGTGACAGTACAGAGTACACAGCTGACACAGATGCCCAGTAGCTGGCCCAGGCTGCACTTGTACCAGCCAAAGTCAACAGCACCCCAGGGTCTCACCAACCTGTACCCAAGAAAGTCTGCCTCTAGAGCCCTGTCATCCTGAACCTTAAAGCCGGTAAAACAGTGCTGTGTGAACTACTTCCTGGTCAACCTCTGGGCAAAGACTGGAATGTGGCTCGGTGGGGTAGCATTCAACTGGACGGCACGAGTTCCAGGGCTATGAGAAGAGTGTCAGCATGTAGAAAACAGATGTGTATCTCAAGCTTAATCACTGCCCCCCCAGCAGAGCAGCAAACATGATATAACCCCACAGATGAGATGACAGACTCAGTTTTGTAAGGGAGTACTTAGAAAACAAGAGGGAGGGAGGGAGGGAGGGAGGGAGAGACAGAGACAGAGAGAAGCACAGAGAGACAGACAGACACAGAGACACAGAGACAGAGAGCTCCAAAGAAAACCAATAGAGCCAACTAAGCTACGCCTCAAGTATCTAATGAAAGGACATTATGAGGTCAGAGAAGTTGCGTACCAGGGATGTCATCATGACATGCTTCCAAAGAAGGCTCTGAGGAGGAGTCAGGGGTTCAAAAGTGGAACAGAGTCTCATCTGCCGGAGAGAAAGAAAGATAAAGGGACAAGAACGGGATGCGCAGAGGGGACAGAGAAAAGCAAACTGCAGAGGTACCCAGGCCACCCTGGCGATCGAGCCAGACTTCTCGAAGACAAGGAGAGGCTAAGGGAAGCTTCCATCCACCAGTTTCTCAGCTGTGGGTCATGACCCCTTCAGGGGGACCACATATCAGCTATCCAGCATATCAGATATTTATGTTATAATACATAAGAGCAAAATAACAGTCCTAAAGTAACAGCAGAAAGAACTGTATGGTTGTGGGTCTCCACAGTGGGAGGAACTACATTAAAGGGGCGCAGCATTAGGAGGGTTGAAAACCGTTGCTCTAGACACAGAAAGTCCTATCTCTCTGTCTTGGACTTAGCAGAAATCTCTGGGCACTGAATATAGAGAAGATGGAAGTGTGGTGTTTCAGGAACCAACAGACCACAGGGGGGTAGGTGGGGCGAGCAGTTAGTGAGAAGTTCCCTCAACAAGCCAGGCATGAGTAAGAGCCTCCATGAGGTAGAGGCGGCGGAAATAGCCACCAAGCCCTGCCAACTCCTTCTCAATACCCTTTCTTGTACTGGACTGGATGGGACATCATGGTAAGAGGCAGAGGAAGCGGGGACGGCTGAACCTTGCTCTCCATGACAGGCTGATAACCAAACATGGGATGCGGCCTAGAAACAACCTCTTCACAAAGGGGAATCCTCCTGCTTCAGCTAAGTGTCGGGACATGACGCACCCACTTATGGTAACCACGTGCTACAGTTGCGACTCCCAGCGACAGTCTGAGGCCTAAATGTGGGGAGGTTTAGAAGCTGTGTGATAAGTCACACTGTCTTCTTCCGGGGATTGTACAGAGACCACGTACAGACAGAGTAGCCCTGAAATGATAGGGAAAGAGAGGAAAAGGCCTTGGGAAACAACCCTACAAACCCTGGTCACCAACCAACTCTCCTTAGAATGCAGACTTCTGAATAATCGCTAGCCAGTGCAAAAGAACCATCTGCTTGATCCAGTTCCGAATCCTGAACAAATTGAACAGCAGTTGATGTAAGCGCCTAAGTGCCAGGGCTTCTTGTTAGGCAACAATTGATAAGTGATAACACTCCCATAAGGCTATTGATTGTACTGCAGACTCCTTTTGGTCCACGCCCATCATCTGACTGCAAAACTCTGTGAACAAGCAGGTGTGTGTCTCTTCTTTGGGAAGGGAAGGGAACGTAAAGACAGAGACATTGACAACCACCACATACAACCTAAGGGTACCTGTGCTTAGCACATAGATAGTTCACAGCTAAGTACACAGTCATCAGGATACTTGGTGATCAACCTGATATTTCATGGACTCCAGAAAGGTCCATCCAAGTTCACCAATTCCTGCAGACAATCCCAAGGACTCTTAAGCTTCTACATTTGAAGATGTTCTTATAAATCTGACCAGAATTCCCAAGGCCCCTGAGGCTCATTTCCTCCCATCCAGTGTGGATGGATAACATCTGGTTACTGTTTCAACATTCGGAATGAGGCACCTTCCTCAACATCCGTCTTCCTATCCAGAAAAAAAGGGGGGGGGGCTCTGCGGTTGCCTCCACACACTTGACTTTTCAAGATCTTCTAGAGAGGAGCTCCTTTTGCTTCATAAGAATCTCTTGAGGGACCCTGGACGGAACACAGACCCTGAGAGTACAAGTCTGCCATGGAGCCAGAGTCTGCAATGCAACAAGCTCTCAGACGTAAAAAGCTCCTTCCTTCGTTTAACAGATGAGGGAAGTGGGTATAGCTAGAGGAAGGGTCTGCTGCTCACGTCCGAGCCCTGGACCAGAGAGGGAACTCACCACTAATGTACACATGAGAGTAGGTCGTATTGGGCTTTAGAAGCATAAGACTCCAGCCATGGGTCTTTAGCCACCTCTGGTCTGTGAACTGTGATTAAATCACCCAGGGGACATGTGAAAATACAGCCCTCAGGCCTCCCTGCTGGACAGACACCATTGCGATGGCTTCAGTGGGCAAGAGTCTACGGGAAACCTGTTCAAATAACTCTGTGGATGATTCTGACATATGGCTGGGTTTGGGATTATACATTCAGAATACACGGGGGGGGGGGGGGTAGTACCTCTGATTGGAAGATTGGAAAAGAAAGGGAAAAACCTAGTTAGACAGTATTTAAGGGAGGAAGGATCTACTATGTTTCCTGAGCCATCAATAATGAAAATTTTATCACTGCCTTCCCTAATAAATGTTAGTACTAGTCTCATTTTATGGGGCAAGAAATTGAGCCACAGGACAACTAAATAGCTTGTCAAAAGTCACACTTCAGGTGGGAGAAATGGCTCAGTGGTTAAGAGGTCCTGAGTTCAATTCCCAGCAACTACATGGTAGCTCACAACCATCTGTAATGGGGTCCGATGTCCTCTTCTGGTGTGTCTGAAGACAGCAACCATATACTCACGTACGCAAATAAATAATTCTAAAAAAGAAAGTCGCACTGCTAGTAAGGTGTTGAACTGAATTAGAATTCAGTTTAGCACCAGAGCCCATGCCGTCTCTTCCTGGGTTCTAGATTTAAAATGAAGACTCCTGAGTGTTTCAACAAGAGCACAATACCCTCAAGCTTCACCAAGAGAACAATGTCCTCAAGCACAAACCATGTGACACCAGACTAGATACTATTGATGTGTGCTCTTGGGGTGGATGGCAGGGGATAGTAGGAGATGCCCTGAGTCCACTTGGGGAAACACTCAGAAGAGGTCATGTGCCTCAAAAGTTTCCTAATATTTCTGAATGCATGCATAGGATCTCTCTGTCCAAATGCATCTCTTAGGGCTCAAGGAGAGGGTCAGAAAACTAACTCCCTTTGTAAAATGCGGGCTCAGCGTTGAGGTTCTCCGTCATCAACGCACTCCAGCAACAGCTAAGGGAGAATCGTGTGAGCTGGAGGACTGGCATTTCAAGCAAGTTCCCCCGGGGATGCAATGCTCCAGACTGCTGGCTTAGTATAGCATTGGCTGGTTCTGCCCTCCCAGACTTCACCTCCCCAGACCTGCTCAGCATCCCCTGGAGAACAGCCCTACGTAAACTTCTGCTTGCCTTCCCCATCCTGGCTAGATTCCACAAATTGCCAGTTCCAGCCCAAGCCCTCGGGGACCCCAGATCCTGAGAGCTAGAAGGAAAGCTCAGTCTCTGGGTCTGCACCCCAAACTTGTTGAAAGACGTTCCACTCTCCTCTAAGCGTGGGAGTACCCTCATTTGGAAAGACACATCCGAGGTATGGGCAACCCCACCCTCTGGCTGCCCAAGGTTGCTCATCAGCAGTGGCAAGAAGGGGGTGGGGAGGTGAAAGAAGGCTAAGTCGGGGAGCGAGAAGACCAGTGAAGTCTTGTGACCAACTGGGCCTCCTGGTGCCGCCGAGGTGGCACTGCCAACGCACAGTGCTGAAATGCTTGGCCCGTCTCCGGAGCAAACACCCAATCCAAACAGGCCCGAGTGTGTCTCTGAACAGACTGTGTAAATAAGTTGGGGGGGGGGGTGTGGGAGGGGAAAAAAACCCAACTGGCCACAGATCCCGCTTTCAAACACGTGGAAACAAAATGATCCTTCTCACTCGTTCACTCCCTCCTCCTTTCTGGCTTCTTCTTATTATTATTTTTTTTTTTATTTCCCCTGGTGCTGAAGCCGCCGTGGAGCCAGGCTGGCGGCGTGTTAGAGCCTGCAGCCTACCTGTCCTGCATAGAAATGAAGCCTGCAGGACTTACATGCGATCCCTCCCTGCAGGTTGGGGACCTCTGGAGTCCAGGAAGTAGAGCAGAAGCTGTTCTCTGAGGCCACTGAACAGGGACCTCCATGAGGGACAGGGACCAAGCTGCATGAGAGGTTGTGCAACAAACCTGGCTTCCACTAGGCTGGCCCCTCCCCCTCCTGAGAACCAGCCCCACAGCAGGTCTGGGACAGAGTCACCATTCCCCCAAGAACAGAGCTAGGGCTGGGGAGCTCGGCCCCAGAGAACTCATTGTGAGCAACTAGCTCCAACAGTGTCTCCAACTCCACATGTGTGTACAGACAAGGGGGCAACTTACTTTTGGTTTGTTTCTGGTTTTGCATCAGGGGCAGGGTGGGGTTCAAAGGTTCTGTTCATGTGAGCCATTCTAGGATTAGTAAAGTAGCATTCACTGCCCCCGCCCCCCCATTACACTCCCCCCTCACCTCTCTCTCTCTCTCTCTCTCTCTCTCTCTGTCTGTCTCTCTCTCTGTCTCTCTCTCTCTCTCTCTCTCTCTCTCTCTGCAAGTTGAAACAATTGAGTTGTCTTTCCCAGCTCTTGCCAACATCTCTTACTCAACCTTGGATCCAGAGGGTGTTAGAGGGGAAGGCCAGGAGGGGAATCCAGACAGCTCTCGGCTCCACACCAGGTCCAGCTGTTAGACCAGCTCTCTGTTTCCCTAAACTTAAAGGGAAGTGAGGACTGGCTTGGAGAGGCCAAGGAGGCCACAGGAAAGGAACTGAGCTTTGCAGGAGGGCAGGGCCAACTGGAGGGTGACTCGGCTCCTGTCCCCTGGCCAGCTCCCTCTTTCTGCCTGTCTCCGTCACACAGGTATTCTCTAGGCAATGGTAGACCAGATGATCATGAATAACTCTTCACTATGAAGAGACCAGACACAGCAAGAGAGTGAGTCCCAGAGGATCAGGCACCAAGTCCTTGCAAAGTCTCAGTGATTGCGATGTGAAAACACCCGTCAGAAAAACCTGCCTAGAATGATCCGGGCAGAGTCAGCGCCAATGCCTGGGGTGGAGTCGGTGCTTCCTTTCCAAATTGTTTTAAAACAAAACAAACCAGCCTGAAGAGATAGCTCAGTCTATAATAAATGGCTTAGAGTGTCTGTGTATGTAAGTATGTACACCGCAGTTCAATGCCCAGAACACATGAGAAAAGTCAAGCACAGTGGTACGGCATGTACTCTCAGTACAAGAGAGGTGGAGACAGGCAGACCCTTGTGGACAGCTCCTGAAGAATGACACTCAAGGTACACAGACACTCACACACACACTCACACACATACACACACACACACACAAACATTCACAGACACAGGCATACACACTCTCACACATGCTCACACACACACATATACACATTCATATATACACACATATGCATAAACATTCACACACACACAGGTATACACACTCACACACACACATGTATACACATTCACATACACACTTGCACACATCCAAACACTCAGACACGTGCACACACATTTAAATCGAAACCTGTCACTCACTTCCACTATATCATACCTGCACAATTCACAGTCGTCAGCTTGGAAAGGTTATGAAGGAATGGAAAACCCACAGAACTCAGTCAAGGTGGCTCAGAAGCTGAGTGAGTAATTGGTACCTCTACCCTAGAAGATGTCTTCCCTCTGGATAAGGGAACATCACAGCACTTCAGAGTATAGGTGCTTCAAATCGCAAGCTCTCCCTCCTGGTGGGTACAATATATTGGGCACAGGATCCAACCTCACACCCACCCTGCACATGGCAATCCCATTGCACAGACAGGAAGGCTGAGGACAGCGGTAGCCGGCCCAGGTCCCGTGGCTGAGAAGTGACAGACAGCAAGCTGACCCAGAGGCCAACCTACTTTTACCCATGTCTTCTGACACACAGGTCTCCCCAGCGGGCAAACACCAAGCCTTCCTCCAAGTTTCCCTCCGTTCTCCTTGCTTGGCAGCGGGTAAGGAACAGACAACAGCTGGTGGGAAGTGAAAGCCAGAACTCTGCCCTGTTCAAACATTGCTGAGTGCCTACGGTGTGTCTCCCCTGGACAATGGGGACACAGGTGAGGGAGGAGGGATCCTGGTCACAAGGATAAGTCAGGCGGAGGGGACTGAGGTGTCACAGGAAAACAATATTCATGCACAGACAAGTGATAGAACCAATCACAGGAAATGCCCCGCTTCGAGGTATTTATCCTCCAAGGAGAGTGGGAAACAGATCCAGAGAGAAAGAAACAGAATTAAGAAAGTCTGGAGTTCTAAGAGAAAGAAAGAGTGTCTGTTTGTTTGATTGTTTATTTGTGTGGTGGAAGGATGTGTGTAGGTGTACATACATGCAGAGGCCACAAGTCAGCCTCCAGCTTCCCCCCTCAGAAGATGGCCACCTTACTTTTGACCCAAGCTCTCACTAGGACCTTAGGCTAGAGGTCTTCCGCTGGGCTTGTCTAGCCACTGATCTCTAAGGATTCCCTGGTGTTCGTGTTCCAGGAACTGAGATTACAAGATCAACTGAGCCATCCCCCCAGCTCCAGGAAAGGTTTCGAAAATCCGGCTGCAGCCCCCTGATTCAGTGCATCCTTCATGGGACATCTGACCTCCTGTGGTAAGGTAGGAACCGGTTATCTCACTCTGTCCACACAGGGTCAGACCTAACATGCACAGCACACAGTGGGGAGACAAGAAGATACCTCTGCAACACCAGTCAGTGACAGCATTGGGTGTGACCAGGGCTTGTTGCAACTGAAAATCCTGTCCATTACTGGTGGGTATTGGGAGGGACAGGAGCTTTGCAGAGAGGTCTGGTAGTTTGATGCAGATATAGGGCAGTGCTGACATCTAACAAGTCTGCTGCTCACTGATCTACCCAAAGCTTCTGTGAGTTCTGTTCAATGATGTTTCTGATGATTTGATTCAAAACAGCTAAGGAATGAAAACAGTTCAAGTCCTAAGACAAAAATAGGACTCCGCAGATGCTGGGAGCTTCTTTGTGATCTGTGCAACAATGTAGCGTTTCATTTCAAAAGATTCCTGAAGACAGAGTAGTGCTACGGAGAAATACAATCCTCTCCCTATCTGAGGCAGACACAGTCCAACACACACACACACACACACACACACACACACTCCTGTGAACGGGCAAAACTGTGGCTGACGTTAAATTTTCTATCCTATGTATTTTCCTATATGTGTCTAACTAATATAACTAAATGTATTAACTAGACTTTAGGAGTCTAATAACAGCAATTAATAATGTAATGGAAAGTTAGAGCAGACTGTAGTTAAAGTTATTCAGATTTATGAATTATTTGTTTCTGAAATTTTCCATTTGACATTTTTAAACTGTTATGGACCAGGGGTCCATGAGAGTGAGGTGGTAGAGGCTGAGGGGCTACCATATACATGGCTGGACTCCATTGATAGGAAATTCCCTTGTACAACAGCCAGGACAACACATGGCCAGGACAACACACGGCCAGGACAACACACAGTCTGGACAACACACAGCCTGGACAACACACAGCCTGGACAACACACAGCCTGGACAACACACAGTCTGGACAACACACAGCCAGGACAACACACAGCCAGGACAACACACAGCCAGGACAACACACAGCCAGGACAACACACAGCCAGGACAACACACAGCCTGGAAAACACACAGCCAGGACAACACACAGCCAGGACAACACTCAGCCTGGACAAATCACAACCAGGACAACACACAGCCAGGACAACACACAGCCAGGACAACACACAGCCAGGACAACACACAGCCAGGACAACACTCAACCTGGACAAATCACAACCAGGACAACACACAGCCAGGACAACACACAGCCAGGACAACACACAGCCAGGACAACACTCAGCCTGGACAACACACAGCCAGGACAACACACAGCCTGGACAACACACAGCCTGGACAACACACAGCCTGGACAACACACAGTCTGGACAACACACAGCCAGGACAACACACAGCCAGGACAACACACAGCCAGGACAACACACAGCCAGGACAACACACAGCCAGGACAACACTCAGCCTGGACAAATCACAACCAGGACAACACACAGCCAGGACAACACACAACCAGGACAACACACAGCCAGGACAACACACAACCAGGACAAAACACAGCCTGGACAAAACACAACCAGGACAACACACAGCCTGGACAACACACAGCCAGGACAACACTCAGCCTGGACAAATCACAACCAGGACAACACACAGCCTGGACAACACACAGCCTGGACAACACACAGCCTGGACAACACACAGTCTGGACAACACACAGCCAGGACAACACACAGCCAGGACAACACACAGCCAGGACAACACACAGCCAGGACAACACACAGCCAGGACAACACTCAGCCTGGACAAATCACAACCAGGACAACACACAGCCAGGACAACACACAACCAGGACAACACACAGCCAGGACAACACACAACCAGGACAAAACACAGCCTGGACAAAACACAACCAGGACAACACACAGCCTGGACAAGACACAGCCTGGACAAGACACAGCCTGGACAACACACAGTCTGGACAACACACAGCCAGGACAACACACAGCCAGGACAACACACAGCCAGGACAACACACAGCCAGGACAACACAGCCAGGACAACACACAGCCTGGACAACACACAGCCAGGACAACACTCAGCCTGGACAAATCACAACCAGGACAACACACAGCCAGGACAACACACAACCAGGACAAAACACAGCCTGGACAAAACACAACCAGGACAACACACAGCCAGGACAACACACAGCCAGGACAACACTCAGCCTGGACAACACACAGCCAGGACAACACACAGCCAGGACAACACACAGCCAGGACAACACACAGCCAGGACAACACACAGCCTGGACAACACACAGCCAGGACAACACACAGCCAGGACAACACTCAACCTGGACAAAACACAACCAGGACAACACACAGCCAGGACAACACACAGCCAGGACAACACACAGCCAGGACAACACACAGCCAGGACAACACACAGCCAGGACAACACACAGCCTAGACAACACCCTTCCCCCTCATGCCCCCCCCCCCAGCACTGTTCCCACAGACTGTATAGTACAACTAACTTAGGCAGAAATTTAAAAATCCAACAAATAAGGTCATCATGAGGGGACAGGCCACATGGAGACTTCCAAAGCTAGTGGCATCGGGTGTGGCTCCTAGAGATCTGAGGTCTTCTGCTACACAGTACACATGAATCTTATGGTTAAAAACACCCCCAAGCAATGCAGGGGTCCCAAGCTATGTGGAGATCACAGAGCTTTAGAGTCATTAAGTAGGAATGGGCAGAGAGCCTCACCCCCACCCCAGAATCAGATTGGGTAAGCAGCAGACCGAGCCAACTGGAGAATTAAAAAGTGCAGGATGCAAATGCAAATGATTTAGACTTTTCTACATGTTTGCAACTTTACAAACTAGAACAATGGAAACTGGGAGGACGGCTCAGTGGTTAAAGCACTTGCCATGCAAGCAGGAGGAGTTTGAGTCCTGAGAACTGATATAAATACCAAGTGGCCATGGTACCCACCTGTAACACACAGGAAGACACACAGGATGACTCCTACTTTCAACGTCAGGTCTGCCACACACACTATCGTGCACACATAGACACACATAAAAATGAAAATGCAATTAAAAAGAAGGCAAACAGAACAGAATGTTAGGGATGGAGGGAATAAGTGAGCATCCAAAACAGTCTGTGGGAACAGCGCTGGGGGGGGAGAGGGTGTTGTCCAGGCCGTGTGTTGTCCAGGCCGTGTGTTGTCCTGGACGTGTGTTGTCCAGGCTGTGTGTTGTCCAGGCTGTGTGTTGTCCAGGCTGTGTGTTGTCCTGGCCGTGTGTTGTCCAGGCTGTGTCGAGGATTACAGAGGAGGCAGAGGAGAGAAGAGATGGAGGTGCTTACAGGGCTAAATTGTCAGGTGGAGAAATTCACCACGGAGCCCAAGTGAAGGGCAAATGAGGCCTCTGCATTCACTTTCCCTGACCTATATCCTCCAGTTGCAAGGAACTAAACACTCTGGGGCCCTAAAGGGCCTCACACCAAATAGTATCTCGATGAGTTGTGTAAATGCATCAGAAACAAATGGATTGCATTTTTCAACACACAACCAGGCCTGAAATAGGCAAATCTCGGGGGGCGGCGACATCAGAGGTGGCATGAGGGGGTATTGCTGCTTGACTGCACAAAGCGATCTTTTGGAAGACATTTATTGACTTCCCGTTGTCCATCACAGACCATCAGGGCTTTGGGGCCGGGGTCTTTAATATTCAAATGACTCTGAAAACTATTTCCCCTCTTGGAAAGCAAAGGGAGAGGAAACCTTTGAAGGCCCTCGAGTTATTTAATTGTTTCTTCTCTCCAAAGGTAAGGCAGTGTATTTTTATCCACAATTAAATAAACATTTTCCCAAATGGTATGTTCAAAGCCTCTGGGTCTCTGATGTTGGTTTGGGGTTTTGCTTTGTTTTATGTAGAGTTCGTGAGGATGGTGCTTTTCCTTGCCAGGTGTTCTAAAGTCACTGAGCAAAGATCCAAGAAGAGTAATGAACCACTGTGCTGTTCCAAGGGAGAGCAGGACAGATGGGCTCTGTGTGGCCTACATGGGGACAGAACACAGGTGGTCTGGGATCTGGGTCCACCTGTGAGACATTCTGTTCTCTATAGGAGTACTGGGTTCACAAACCCGGGGCTCCAGCTGTGCTGAGGCTGTGAGCTCATGGGAATACCTCCCACTTGATGACAGTGGCTACCTCCTTGGGGTTGGGGACACTCAGTGACTCCTCCTTCAATCCTCAGAAGGCCTGTGAAGGCAATTTCCTCAACTATCTTAATTCAGAAAACAGTCTACACACGCACAGTCCACCAAGATCACTTGGGCATGGGACATGGGACAGTGGCAATCCAGACACTGAAATTGGATGCCGGTGACTCGCAAGTGCTCTGCATTTAAGTGACATCCCCCAAAGTTCTTACTGATAGAATTACCAAAAACTAGAAGTCACATACCATCTGACAGGGCAAGAGATTTCAGAAAAACTGTACAGTGGGTAAGATAAAGTCAAATGTCAGATGCTGGCAGAGGGGTCTCCAGCCCTTCCCCTGTGTAGGTTAGCTACGTATCAGGCACTATATTACCTCATTTAGGTCTGGAAATAGCCTTATGAGATCAGGGTCATTAAACACATTTTACAGATTTTTTTTTTTAAAAGAAAATAAGCCACAGACAAAAATGACTGCCCAAGGCCATGCAGCTGGCAAGAGAGGGCTTCAAACCAGCTCTCTCCGATTCATTCCAAAGTCCATGTTCTTAATCACAGCCTGTCTGGCCTGCCAGGGGGCACCCAGAAGGGCAGAGTTTTAACTCTAAAGGACCCAGGAAGTCTGATGGAGGCAGGTTCTAGTAACCGAACCACGCGATTCTATCTCATATGCCAATTTCTTCTTCCAAATTCACTCAGTCTCTTGACTTTTGTTAACATATGATAATTCTCATAAACTAGAAAATTAGTCAGTGCCCACTGTCTTTCCCAGATAGGAATGCTCTTCATTTCTGTCTTTAACTTCTTATTCTGGAGAGATTTAATAATAATAATGATAATAACAATAATAATTAATAAATTAAATTCCTATGTCTCTACTCATCTTTGGCCCATGTAAACTTTTTATGTAATTTGCCCCAACAAAGAAATTAACAGAAACGGGACACGACAGATGGTCCAGAGTTTAAGCACACTGGCTGCTCTTGCAAAGGACTGGGGTTGGGTTCCCAGCTACCTGTGGCGGTTCACATCCTCCTATAGATCTAATTCCAGAGGGTCCTTCTCAGGCACTGTATACACGTGGTGCATAGACATGCATCCAAGGCAAGACACAAACACGTATAGAAAATTGTTTTAAATGAATAAATTTTACAATCATATTAAACCACAGACCTATTTTTTAACCTCCTAATTTTCCTTGCCCATTTCTTTTCCTAGCTCATAAGCTATTTTGGATCCAAGGACATTGACACCTACTATCTGTAGACAGGGCATAGGGAGGAATGCAACAAAATCTGTTTCTATGTCAACAAACATCAATGTGTAAAGTGACTTCCAGTGACTTCCTAATATTCTGCTCTGTGGACGGGTAGTACCCTCCTTTTCCTCTCCTTTTTCCTCCCCCTTCCTCCTCTTCTTCCTCTCCTTCCTCCTCCTAGTACTTCTTTTGCCTTCATTCCTTGTGCTGCACAAATGAGAAACGGACAAACACCCCATCGGGTCTGTGCCCAACCCATGGCTTATGGTACCACGTGTGTATCTTCCAGTTGACATCTTCTCAGTCACTGTCTCATTCTCTCCTCCAGGAAGCCTAGACCCATTTGCCTTCCCAGCAGATGATGGTGAAGACCAGAGTCACCTTGGACAAGAACCATCCCTCCATTCGCTCCTCAAATAGGATCAGCACAAGCTAGAAAGAGTGAACAAACTTCTATTCCTTTTCCCCCACAAACCAGACTGATCAACTCAAACAGCCGCCTAGAAACTAAACTTCTACTCCCATGAATTCAGACTGGTACCCGGTCTCCTCTGGGCCTGACAGACAGATATTCGGGGGGTTGGCATTTCAATATTGTAATTACCCCCACTGAGTTTAATTTCCTTCGCATCTCTCTGTAGTGTCTACGAAACTCCCAGAAGAAAAAAGCATTGAACCAGCCCCCGTTAATGCGTGTGGCAAGAAGGACCACAGCAAGTGACAGGCAGCCAAATAACACACATTTTTTTTAATGGCAAGAACGTGTTGGGGGGCGGGTTACAGCAAGGAGAAGGTTAGCAGTCACAAGGCCCCCTGTCTGAAGGTGAATGAGAACCAGCCCAGTACACCGCTCCCCTCCCCCTAAAACAGGTCTTTTATTTTATTTAGAGATCCCTATTCCATGTGAAACATTCCGTCCCTGTGCTTGGAAACACCACCCAAGTCTATACATTTGCACAATTGGAAAAAGTTGGCCGGGAGGCTTTAGGGCCACCGAATCACACCCCATGGCGGAGAATTCTTCTGTGCCATCCTCGGCCTGCAGAAAAGAACATTTAAAAGAGAGAAGAAAAAGAGAAAGAAAGAAAGAAAACAAGCTACTGGGCAGAGGGAATGCTCTCCCGTGCCAAGCGCAGCTTGAATTAATATACAACACACCCTCTTAAGCGGGACACTGCTCTGAGAGTCTCCAAATGGAACCGACGAAAGCAGCAGGAAGTGGAGAAGATTCCAGAAGGAAAACGGCAGAGATATTTTCTTCGCTTTGGTGTCTACAATCTTGTCACTCTGGTCAGGGCCATAGGATCTAGTCAATGTGAGCAGTCACACTGAGTGTCACCCTCCACTCCCCATCAGGACCATCTCCATAAGATAGCACTTGGCCATCTCCGGGGCCTCGATGGTCTACAGCGGCCCCTGGAAAAACCCATTCTCAGTTTGAATTCTGCCCGGAAACCTTCAGTGGATCTGCCTTCTCTAGAGAAAAGTCTATCCAGGAAACAACCATGGCCCTTTCCTATGGGGTTTCTCTGGTCACCAGAGAGGAGAAGACTTCAGAGGAGGGATAAAACAGAGAACATGGTGGCTTTCAGAGCATAAAAAGAATATTCCGGATGCTCCTGGATCTGGGAGCCAGAATCTGACTTTCAAAGTAGGGTGCTCAGCTGTAATCCCAGCACTCAGAAGGTTGAAGGCAGGTAGCCCATGAGGCCAAGGCCACTTTGCACTACGTGGAGAAACCATATCTCTAAATACACACACCCACATACACATGGACGCACGCTCATGCACATTCCGTCTTAAGCGTCTGCCAAAAACACACCCGACACGGTAACTGTGAGAGGTAATTGACCTGCTGGTTACTTTGATTACAGTGATCGTTTACTCTGTGTGCACACTGTCTGCATGAATATATATTTATGGATATATGTGGACATATGTCATATCGTCCCATCATGTGGAATTCTTGAATAGATTCTATTTTATTTGTCAGGGGTTGGTGGGAGCAACCCAGCACTTCATTGAAGCTCTAAAAGATACTTGCCCTGGTTAGCTGCTGCTCAGCTTAGCAGGTACAGGCCCAACACCGCCCTACAAAGGGAGGTAAAATCCTTAGGAATCAGAGCCCTACTGTTCACAGTCTTTTTTTTTTTTTTTCCTTTTCTGGGGAGAAATGGTGCGCTTGTCTAAATGTTATGAGTCTACCTAAAGATTTTGCCACTTATGCCCTTCAGTCTTATCAACGGATATTGAAAGACATGTGAAACGGGATGCGCTCTGAACGTGTGGGGACATGGGCTCTGCCGTGGGCACAATCGAATCAAAGGGCCTCAGCTCAAATACAGCTTAGTGTGGCTGGGCAACAGGGAAGTTCGTGAGTTCAGAACCAGAGCTCTTCGGGGTGATGCCGATGGTGGGAGGGAAGGTGGAAGCCAGTCCCTGCGGCAAGCTCCATGTAGGACCTCACAGAGACACGGGCAGCTCAGGATCTAGCAGAGCATCCAGAACAAGAAGTAGTACATGCGGCTAGGCACAGAAACGTGGCTTCAGGGAAGAAGACACACCCCCTCCCCCTTCTCGCAGGCTCTCCTATTGCACAGAACTAGGCAGCCAACATATTTTCTGTGGGCTAGAGAAGAGAAGGCAAAACCAGTGAGGTAACACAAGAGCCACACAGAGGGAGCACTGTGGGTGAACCCCGATCCACAAGCTACTATCTAGTCTTCCCTGCCCCTCCCAGAGGAGAAGTGGGGTGACTTACTTTCTGGGTTGCTCCCACCAACCCTGAAAGAAAGCAGGAAGTGGAGGAGGGTGGGAGAACCTCTACGCCAAATGATTTTGGAAGCAGCCTCACCACCCAGTGGTGGCCCTCACCACCCAGGCCATCCTGTGGCAGATGACAGATAGTATGAACTGTTGAGAGGTGCTCAGTTCCTATGCCAGTCTCCTCCGGAAGGGGCTGAACTTGGCTGCCCATGTTCACAGAGTTCCTTTCACGTGGGCATAGTCCAGATGCCATAACGGTTAGCCATAGTGTGGGCAGGTGCCATTCACTCAGTAGCTGAAGAGCCTGCTGCTGTCAGCCAGACATTGGGGACACAACGTAGACCAACCCCAGTCGCCTCCCCAGCATAGTGGCGGGGACCAATATTGACTAAGCAAACATAATAAATATAGAAGTCCAAATTGAGATGCTCTTTCCAAGGGCTGGCAATCTGCAGTCTAAGGTAGCCAACAAATTCAAGACAGCCATGATAGAGCTGGACCCTACCAAAGAAACTCTTGACCTGCCCTTGACTCTGGATAAGTTAAGCATCCTTCTGAGCTATAAAATGGGTCACCGAAGAGAGAGGGATTTCAGGAATTAGCCAACTGAAAACCCCCCATAACACTAGCTTGTATTAGTAGATAGAACTTCTGGCAGTTGAGATGTTACGTTCTTAAGGCTCAGAATGTCTCTTAGCACAGCCTAGAGACCCCACTCATCTCTTCCCCAACAGCCAGACCTGGGCTTTCCTCATCTCTCAGGAGGCTCTGATAGGCTTCTTCCAGCTGAGTCCAGCCAGAACCTCTGAGCACTACCATTATTACAGCCCTGGGTCTCTTTAAGCAGCCCCTGCCAGCACTGCGGGGGACTCGTGGTGATTCAGCCCTGGCCCAGTGAGCTGGACACACAATCGCTCAGCCAGGATATGGCCGTGAGCCCACAAGCCGCTGCGAGGAGACAAAGCTGTTCTTGGGCCTTCTAAAGCTCCCCCTGACCCCTGCTGCGTTCGATGGGCAGGCATATTCTGTCCAGCCTCTATCCCCAAGGTGGACTAAGGCTGGCTTCACTCTCTTGAGGGTTTGAAGGCAAAACAATTGTTCCAGCATAGAAATCAGACAACTGTCAGAAAAAGAAAAAGAAAAAAAGAGAGAGAGAAAGAAAATCAAGTGTGTTTCTATCTCCCTTCACAAAGCTTATCTGTGCAGAGGCGGTCTCTGTTCTCTTCTGATGGGGAGCAAAAAGACATTATCAGACTCATTCAAATGTGCTGCTGGTCCTGGGAGCTCAGGAATACTGCTTTGAGGGCTGCCTGGCCAGTTTCCATCCTGTTTCCAAGCAACCTGACATGCAATCCATCCATCGGAACCTTATCACGGAGTCAGTGAGCCGGAAGGCGCTGAAGAGCTCTCTGCCCAGACTCCCTACACCAAAGCCTGTGGGGAGGCTCATGGAGAATGCAAAAAGAAGGGACAGTCTTCGCCCAGGGCTCACAGTGACCCCAAGAAGAAGAGTAAGACCAGGACTGGTGGTGCAGGCCTGGGATCCCGGATGCTCAGGAGACCGTAGCACAGGGATCAAAAGATCAAGGTCTTTCTGGGCTAGAGTGAATTCAAGGCCAACCTGAGAACTTCGTGTGACCCTGTCTCAGGGACTGAAAATGGAAACTGGGCAGTAACTAAGTGAGGAAAGGTTGTCTGGCACGTGGTAAAGCCCTACATTCACCCCAGGTATGGAGAATGAGACAAAAAACGAGGCGGGGGGTAGGGAAGGAGGGGGTGGGAGGACCTAGATTTGAGCAGAGCTGAGATCAGGCTGTTCACTCCAGGACCTTGCCCACTTATTCACCTTCTTGTTTCTCGGTATGGTTCACACAAGGATTTTGTAAGAATGTGCTCTGGAGAAGGAAGAACAAGCGTGTCTAATAGCCCGGCACCTCTCCTGTACCTATGACCACTCTTAAAATACAAAGGCAAAGACTTAACAGCGTTCCTTCAATTTCCCCAAGGCGGGAATCAAAGGGGTGCTTCGTCTGTGCCTGCCTCCAAGGCCACTTCTCATTTTTCTTGAAACCACTGCAGCTCAAGACCTGTAGACATCCCACGTGCTGAACACGGCACCATCCTGGCAGGGGCTGCTTTAAGAGACCCAGGGTTGTAATAAAGGCAGTGATCAGAGGTTTGGGCTGGAGTCAGCTGTGAACTCAGAGTCTCAATGTTCCAAGCCTGCTTCTCAGGAGGACCTTAGACAGAAAAGCCAGCATTAGAAGTCAAACTGCACTAAACGCCACCCGGGGACGGCTGTTACTGTACATGTGTCACACAGCAGCACACTTGACTCAAAGGGCAAGTGAACGGGGTCCCCTTTTCTGCACACATGGGTACTCACAATGGCACAGAGATGCTAAGAAAGAAACAGACAGTGTCTTGCTTCGAGAATGTGGTACTTAATTTTTTTTTTAATTGAAAAGAAAAAGATGACACCACCCCACCCCAACCCCTTTCAGGATACAAAAAGTGAGTTCAAAGAAACAAGCAAGGTAATAGCTGACCACCTCTGGGTCCTTCCCCAGGAAGGTGCATGACAGAAAAGCCACTGAATGTTGGCCAAGAGTAGGCACCACAGCTGGGCAGTGGGCCACGCCCAGAAGGCAGCCCACCCCCTCCCTTCATACCACAGGACACACAGGCCAAGGGCCAATGATCCCCAGGCATGAAACCAAATGAACAAAGAGGTTACACAACTCTGTAATCACATGAGAGCCAAGACGGGACCTGACATCATAAGCCCACCAACGTCTCCCAGGGCTTTGGTGTGAGCTCACAGGGTAAATAAACAACCATGATTAATCAGATTATAAATATATAACAATAAATAGCCCAAACATAATAATAAACTTCACAGAACCATACTTGAGTCCATAAAGTTAGCTTTCTGCCAACATTCAAAGGGGCATGGGGCTCAGGGTGACCTAGTAACTCTGTCCAACTTTCTGGAAGCCATTGCATGTCACTGGAACTAACACACCTGTGGCTGTTGCCCCTCAAGGCCACCTTGGTGGAATGGGAATGGGAATGAATACCGAGTGGCTGTGGATTGGGCCAGAGTCCAAAGACGGGACGGAAACATAAAAAACAAGAACGAGGGAAGACACGGGACAGTGAGTTGCTGATCTGGGTGGAAGCAAGACTTCCTCTTTGTCCCAGATCTGAGTCTCAAGTCTTTCAGATGAACCAGGACATGCATCTAATTTAAAGACATGCTGAAGTCCTATGAACTGTCTAGAATTTTCCAAAAGCTCAAACACAGCAAATATCTACAGGATGGAAGTGGAGGGTACTAAGTGATAATTTCTTGAGTTTATTAACGATTACCAGTGGTCATATGCATCCGAATCTCAGGTGACTGAGTACTGTTAGTGAATTCATGCACCATGGCCCCAGAGGTGGTCCATCCATAATGTCTTATGGGTGAACATACCAATGCCACACAGCCAGGTGACAGTAGAGCCCACAACTCCAAACCCCACCCTAACTCTATATTGACTCTGCTTTAGGTGAGAGGCCTTTATATGATATGCTTAGCTTGTTTCCAAGAGGAAAGCCTCCCACAGTTGTCAGGTTTGGAAACAGAACCCGGGAGGGCAGTAACTGTGGGAAGGAGAGAAATGGAGCAAATGGTCAAAAAAAGTAGAAATGACCTTGCTGAACACAAGGGTGACTCGGCCACTGACGGTGACACCAGGAGCTCACGCCAGGAACAAGGAACTGCTGCCAGAAACAAGCTGAGTCACCCACTAGCTCCTACCAGTTGCCACACTGTCCCCTGGAAGACCTGAGCTTTGGAAGACAAACTCGGACAGCGGGACCTTGATGCTATCCTGCTCAGTAAGGGGAACTGAACACAGTGATGCTGTACGGCACATCCACGGATGAGCACAGATGGTGGCTGCTATGGGTGGGGCAGACTACCTGGTGAGGATGGGAATGACTGCCTGATGGGCGTGCCCTTTGGAACAGAATGTGTACATGTCCAACCCCTTCAAGAATGCATCTATTAAGTACATGCAACTTTTGCATAGCGGTCACTGCTTAAGAAAGGTGGCGGTGGTAACAGCTATACTGTGCTATGAATGTCCCTACAGCAGTTGGATGACACCGTGCAAAATGGTTAAACTGGTTGACTGGATGGATACTGTATGCATTTTGCCCCAGCTATAAAGGAAGCAATCCTCCAAAGAGCCTCTGACCTTATTCAATCAAGCCTGAGACATACGCTTGGAGCCAGGGCTGGGGCTCTGTGACCACTGGGCTCAGAACTGGACGTTCCCCTAAGACCCTCAAGTTTATACAGTCATGTTTAGAGAGAGGGTGGGGCAGGCGGGAGGGAAGGAAGGAGGGCGCCAGCAGCCAGCTGCTGGCCAGGAGCTAGAACGGCCTCCTGGGCTCCAGCAGCCCGTACCCTGCAGCCCCCTGGCCTCGGCCCACCTGGCAGGCACCATGGCTACTTTCATGAGGCTGGGAGCCCAGTGTCCTTGGTCTGCATTAGAGAGTCAACAACCATTTATCTGGGCCAGGCGAACAAGGCGGCGTCAGTGGCAGAACTGACAATATTTAATGACTGGGGGTGGGGACACTTTGTAGGTTGGAGGGAAGCTGGAAGGAAAGGCACCAGAGAGGGAACTGAGAACTCCGGGGGAAATTCTGTGTGGGGGTGGGGTTGGGGAGAGAGATAAAAGGGGCTGTAAAGCAATTTTGACAGGTTAACAGACAGGTAATATTCCAGCAGTGTTTACTTAACCAGGCTAGCGCTCCATGCAGTGCAGAGGAAGCTGGGGCAGGAGAGCCTGGGCAGCCGAAGCCTGCAGGCAAACAAAGACCCAGTCAGAGAAAACCAAATACAGCCAGGCCCGTGCTGGCAACCCTGTGGCCTCTCCTCCGGCTCGGAAGCCACCCGGAGATGCTTCCGGGACACCCATCTGGGAGTGAACTTCCAGCCTGATTCTTCCAGGTACTGCCACGTGGAGCACAGAGCCTGGCTTCTACCTGCCCTGTCAGACCATCAGGGCCATGTGTCCTGCGTCCTTCCCATTCCAACACAAAGCACCTCAGCGACTCATCTTAGGAAACTGGACTTTTGAGTCAGATTTCATGGCCCAGGCCTGTCATCTCAACACTGGTAGACAGAGGTGGGAGGGGTTATGTATTCAAGGGAGGAATCACATATCCAGTTTGAGACCCTATTATCTAAAAGAAAAACAAAATTCAAAGTAACATGATAGCTTACTAACCAAGGAGACAAGGCCCCACCAGTATCCTGGGGCTCAGAATATTTACCCAACACCAAAATGCTTGTCAGCTCTAAAACTCCAATCTACCCAACCCAGATCCAAAATCCCACCCCGCCATCTTCTCACACTCATATACTAGGTAAAGTCCAAACTCTGGGCCTCAATATCCACAACTATTGAACTGTATAATTACTCTTAGCACGTTAGTATATTGTTAATGATTATGTATTCACGTCATTGAGGCAACTAATATATAATAATTATGAAGAATAAATAACATATAGATCAAAAGAATAAGTGTGGATTGAGGATGGGAGATACCGCGTGCATCTTAGACTCCTTCTAGAAGTCTCTGCCACCCAGCGGAGGGTGATCTGAATACAGTCATACAGCCAACCTACAGACTTAATCTTTAAAATCTGTGCACATCATTTCATGGCAAGCTCTGGCTTCACAGAATCAAGGGAAAAAAATCTCCTTACAGGAACCAGAAGAGGTGTTGTGCTGACTGGGGAGCTGGGGAAAAACACCCAAGACACCCGGTTCTCTGAGGCCCTGGCAGCTACACTGAGTAACTGGATATGGCCCCATGTTCATGTATTTCTCCGAGAACATAAAGTGTTCAAAGCCATTGAACCAGCACTCGAGGGGTGCCAAGATTATGACTTCATTTCCTACAGGCTTGCCTGCCTCTGTTACAGGACACTATTTTGAGGTTGGATTATATATTTTTAGTTATTTGGAAAATCATTGTGGCTTTAAATAATAAAATTCTGAGTGACATCTGTCAGCCTCAATTACTCTGAGCCTGCTAAGCAGCGTTTTCTTTCTCTCCTCCCCTCCCCCTTTCTTTCTTTCTTTTTTTTTCTTCATTTTTTTTTAAGTGCAATGAAGTAAGTGTTACCCAGAAAGGTTTGCAAGAGTCTGCAAGGTTGTGTATTAAACACTTTATTGAAACTGGTCCGAGGGACTTACACTAAAGACCCAGCTTCAGGCCTGGGGTGGTACATACAAGAGCCAAACTTAGTAATAACCAGCCATATCTATGAAGAACCTCAGGGCCATCTGGTCAACCTCTTCATTGTGCTATCGGGAAGTAGAAACCCATGGCCTCACATTCATAGTTGGCCACAAGGAAACCAGGACATCCCCTGGGCTCTGTTCAGCAGAAGTCTCCAAATTATCCTGGGGGCTCATCATTTCTTTCTGTTCCATTGATGAGGTTCTCATGGCTGTACCAGCCAGCAATCTCACAGATGCCTTCATTCATCCCCATGAACTTCTGCCCTTCCTGTTTTAAAGATTCAATCATTATCCTTACTTTGAAAGGTATGTCTTGGTTTTTCATCATGTGAGTCTTACCTAAAAGGGCTGTGGTGCTTTGGAAGCCCTATTAGCAACATAAATGGGGATTGTCTGAAAGTAGACACCATCCTCTTAAGAGGTCAGGGACCTTGTATTCAACATCTCTCCAAAGCCATTCATCCCACCACCACCCCCATTCACCACCAACATCAAACCTTAAGCATCTGGGATTGTTAGAATTCCCTGTACCAGAGGAAAATTATGTATGTACAGGAAAGTTGCGTCCAAGAGCTTAAAATGAATAAAGAACACACCTAGCACAGACAAATACAAACGTTGGCTGAATAGGGGGCTTAGAGATTAAACCCACTTACTGCTCTTACAGAGGACCCAGTTCATGCCTAGCACCCATGTCAGGAGACTCAAAATTACTTATAATCACCATTCCAGGGAATCTGGTGCCTCAATTCTGCATGGGCACACACATGCACACATAGACATACACCCATGAAAATAATTAGAAATAAATTAAATCTTTAAAAATAATTAAAAAGTTAAACACAGCCTTCCTTGGTAGTCAAGAAAAATAAAGCTAGATATTAGACATGAAACATGAACCCAAAGGCTTACATACAAGAGACCTAGCTACAGGGCTAAGATGTTATACTCAAAAGCTCAAAGAGCTCTGACACAAAGCAGGATGAGGGTGGTATTATATGCCACATGTTAACAAGAGGAGAAAGTCAATGAGAGTCTGTCCAGAGGCTCCAGATGAAGGGTGGGCATTTTTTTTTTTGTTGTTTTTTTTTTGGGTTTTTGTTTTGTTTTGTTTTTCTTGTAAGAAGTCTTTCACTTCTTTAGGAAGATTTATTGCTAGGCACTTTATAATTGTTTTTAGCTATTATTAATGAGATTTTTATATTGGTTCTATACCCTGAAGATATACTGTAAGTATTTATTATATCTTAGAATTTTCTAGTAGCTTCCATCTGATCTTTTAGGTAAATAGTTTATTCCTCACCCTTTCAAATTTTTATTCTCTTAAAATGGATTTAAGAGTCTTGATATCATTCCAAAAGTACATCTTACCCGTCACACCCAATGTTTTCAGAGTCTACTAACTCTGGAGATAATGAACAGACTTTATATGCCCTTGTCCTTGCCAATCACTGATGTCTACAACGATGTCACCATGTGGCCATCATGTCCAGGCTAAACAAGTCTAATCTCGTTTCAGGAAATGTAGGTAAGGTGGCTGCAGAAACCTTAGGCCACACCTCAAAGCTCTCTGTGTAGTGAACAGTGGAAAAGAGCAACCTTACAAGACAGCCTCCACTGAATCCACTTTCCCCTTGGCAAATTTCTGTTCCTCATCGAAATACCAAACCTCCACCAGGAAGTTTCCAGGCAGGATGACAGGTGCTGAGTCAGGACTAGAGGTGCTTGATGCTTGCAAAATAAAGATGGCTTCAGGTGCTAATGGATTTGTTCTGTATGTGGTAGTCTGTTCAACAGAGGATCATTCTGCCTTACAAAGGGAAAAAATCTGCCACTTGCTACAACCTGAACAACCCTTGAGGATGTTAGCTAAATGTTGCCACAAAGGGACAATTAGTATACGCTCTGTTCACAGGACATCTCTAATCAACTCTGAGACAAAAGTGGAGTAGTAGCTGACAGTCTTGGTGGGGAGAGGAGTTTGAAAAGTCAGACTTGATTTTATCAGATAAAAACCCATCTTATGGATAGTGGTGTGATTAAGTCACATAACTGTATTAAACAGAATGTCAAAATGACACTGTGCTGTACACTTAAAAACAGTTAATGACAAGTTTTATGTTGTATATATTTTACTACCACTAAGCCCAAACAAGTATCTGTATGGTGTATGCATATACATGTGTGTTTACATGTGTTACTGCATGTAGGTGTGCTACTCCTCAGGTGCCATCTACCTTACTTTTTTTATAACAGGGTCTGGCCTGGAGCTTGCAGATAGCCTAGGCTAGCTAGCCAGAGAGCCTCAAGAATCTATCTGTTTCAACCTCCCCAGCACTTGATTTGGAAGTGCACACTCGTTTGATTTTTGTTCAATATATAAGAATTATATATTGGTTACAGATAAGGTTATAAGGATTAAGCTCAACTCCTCCTGCTTGCAAGTCGAGCACTTAACTGACTGAGCCATGTCCCTAACGCATCCCGTCTTAAACTATCTTCTCCACAACCCAGAAGGCAACAAGAAGGAGACTTCTTTACCAGGCATCATTTCGTAATGGAGGTGCCTCTCTTTCCAGCACACACACACACGCCCAGAGGTTGGCACAAGGGGCTTTAAGTATTCCAGGGAGCCTCCACCACATTCTGTGGCCTTTTTCTTGACAGTAAGTTCAATTATCTCATCAACCTAGGCAGCAGCAGGAAAGCGGGGACCAAAGAGAACCATATTTGATACCCCAAGCCCACAGGCAGATACTCCAGGAAGGAGGGAGTCAGAGAAACAGAGAGAGAGAGAGAGAGAGAGAGAGAGAGAGAGAGAGGAGAAACCAAGAAAGAAGAAACCAAGAAAGAAGAAACCTTAAAGACAAGGTGAAACTTGCAAGACTCCCATGCCAGGGCCACCAGCAGAGAGAATTCTAGCATGAGTCCTGGCTTCCAGGGCAGGATGGAGGTAGGTTTCTGGGCATCCTGTCTCCTGCTGGGCAGGCAAGCAAGGAAACACACATCTCAGCCCTTTTCAGAATAAGAAAATATATTTCACAGGATGGAAGAGCAGTAGGCTTTTAAACCATGGGCTATAAATGAGTTCCAAGGTTGGTTTTGTCCTTAGAGGAAATAAAATTTATTGTTTGTCAGATAAGTAGAGAAGAAAGCCTTCGGCTACGTGGCCAGATAAAGACCAACAAACATGTAATATATCAGAGCATTTCAGCACCTGAATGTCTTAGGATCCACCTAAGTGCATTTTAACCTAAGCCAAACCTAGAAATGCCTCTGTAAGAAGGTATTTCCTCTTGGTTTGCTACCTGGGCTTGTCTGTGAACCACATAACTGTGAGACTCACCCTGTCTTTCTGCAACATTGAGGCACTAGACAGTGGCTTCCTTGGAGGAGCCAGGGAGAAATGTTGACTGGGACATTAGAGACAGCTTACCTTCCACGGTCCTGGAAATAGTCGAGTCTGTCTTGGCTTTGACAGCTGCCACGTGGAGATATACAAATAAGACACTGGACACACTTCCTATGATGTGTTCTTCTAATAATGAACATACACACATGTGGATTTTTTTTAACACTACAGGTATTTGTTGACAAGGGTCTCAGTCAACAGGGTACTCATTCAGACCAAGTCCCCTCCACACCTGAAGAAAAGCCATGTGTCCAAGCTGAGCCTGCTAGTACAGGCTTGGTATCCCAGGAGGCTGACACCAGAGATGCAAGTTCAAGACCTGCCTGGGCCACAGAAGAGTTCCAGGCTATCCTGAACAACTTAACAAGAGCTCATTGAAAAAAAATGTAACCAAGTAAAAAAGGTCATAGGTTCAATCCCCAGAACCAGAAAGGAAGAGAGAAAGAAAGGGAAGAGAAGGTGAGGAGAGGAGAGGAAACTGGTAAGAAAAGAAGATGAAGGGGAAGGGTAGGGAAGGAAGGGGGAGGGAAAGGAAGGAAGGGGAGGAGAGGGAAGGGAAAGGAAGGAAAGGAAGGGGAGGGAAGGGGAGGGAAGGGGAAAAAGGAAGGGAAAGGGAGGGAAGGGAAAGGAAGGAAGGGAAAGGGAGGGAAGGGAAAGGAAGGAAGGGAAGGGGAGGGAAGGGAAAGGAAGGAAGGGAAGGGGAGGGAAGGGAAAGGAAGGAAGGGAAAGGAAGGAAGGGAAAGGGAGGGAAGGGAAAGGAAGGAAGGGAAGGGGAGGGAAGGGAAAGGAAGGAAGGGAAGGGGAGGGAAGGGAAAGGAAGGAAGGGAAAGGAAGGAAGGGAAAGGAAGGAAAGGAAGGGGAGGGAACGGAAATGAAGGAAGGGAAGGGGAGGGAAGGGAAATGAAGGAAGGGAAGGGGAGGGAAGGGAAATGAAGGAAGGGAAAGGGAGGGAAGAAAAAGGAAAAAAGTGGAGGAGAGGGAAGAGAAGGGAATGAAGGGGAGGGGAAGGGAGGAGAAGGAAGGGAAAGGAAGGGGAGGGGAGAGAAGGGAAGGAAAGGAAGGCAGTCTATCAGTTGGATGGTTTTGCAAGACAGAGCTCAAACAGGAAGTGTAACTGAAGATTAACTCCAAACCATGCTGCAAGCCGTCCCAGAAAAGCTCAAATCTCCCATAAGGCAAGAAAGAGTCCCAGCATGGCAAATGTCACTTCTGCTAGTTCTTGCCCAAGTGACCCAACATGTGATAGTCATGAAATGACCATCACAGTACAAATAGCTCTTACATAGTTTGACCTCCTGAGCACCATGGAGCACTAGGTACCCTACTCTAAATACAATTGTGTGTGTGTGTGTGTGTGTGTGTGTGTGTGTGTGTGTGTGTGTATGTGTGTGTGTGTGAGTGTGTGTGTGTGTGTGAGTGTGAGAGTGTGTGTGTGTGTGAGTGTGTGTGTATGTGTGTGTGTGAGTGTGTGTGTGTGAGTGTGTGTGTGTGTGAGTGTGTGTGTGTGTATGTGTGAGTGTGTGTGTGTGTGTGTGTGTGTGTGTGTGTGTGTGTGCAGAAGCCAGGAATGAACATCAGGTGCCATCCACCTTATTTCTTGAAACAGGGTCTCTCAATAAACCTGGAGTTCATGCTCATTGTAACTACTAAGATTTCAATGCATACTATCAAACCTTTTTTTAAAAAATCAAGTACTGACAAAAATATATTCATATAGTTTTATGCCAAAATGCTTTTTAAAATCTGTACATGTATCTCTTTTTTTCTTAATTAAGTTGTAATAAAAAAAAAAAAAAAACAAAACTGGAGCTCATTGGCCAGTGAAGCCCCAGGATCTGTCTATCTCCCTTCCACCTGCAAGGACATGGGTTTCAGATGTAAGTCCTGCTCCTTGGTTTTACCTGGGTGCTAGGGATCTGAACTTGGGTCTTGCAGAACAAGCGCTTTGTCCACTGAACCATCTCCCAGTCCTACACAGTCTTCTTATAGGAATATTAATCCCTTCCAGGAAGGTACCACTCATGGCCTAATCATCCCTGTCCTAATATCATCAAACTGGACACTAGGCTTCAACACAGAAAGAGGAGATAGCAACAAGCATGAACACCAAAGCCCTGGACATCCCTTCAACAGCCACGCAGCCCTGGACATCCCTTCAACAACCACACAGCCCTGGACATCCCTTCAACAGCCACACAGTCCTGGACATCCCTTCAACAGCCACACAGCCCTGGACATCCCTTCAACAGCCACACAGCCCTGGACATCCCTTCAACAGCCACACAGTCCTGGACATCCCTTCAACAGCCACACAGCCCTGGACATCCCTTTAACAGCCACACAGCCCTGGACATCCCTTCAACAGCCACGCAGCCCTGGACATCCCTTTAACAACCACACAGCCCTGGACATCCCTTCAACAGCCACACAGTCCTGGACATCCCTTCAACAGCCACACAGCCCTGGATATCCCTTCAACAGCCACGCAGCCCTGGACATCCCTTTAACAACCACACGGCCCTGGACATCCCTTTAACAACCACAAACGGTTTGAGCGAGGCAGACTGTTGCCTCTCTACTTTTCTATAGCACCCAAGCCCTGCTTCCTCAACAAGGAAGCTGTGTGCCAACCTGTCCACTAGGACCTGTCCCTGGTCTCTTGCTACTATGGCCTCTGAGAAACCTGACTCTTATTTACCTAGTCACCATCCTCGTGTGGTCACTCTGCCTTGGGTCACTATGAACCCGTGTCTGATACGGATTCCCAGACCTGGCTCCCCACTGGCTGAGTGGGCGCATGTATAAGCAGACAGCTGAGAGTCGGCTGCACTACCTGGAGACCATGGGCTACACAGGTGCTGGCATGGGACCCACTAACTAGACTGAATGAATCCGGGTGTGACTGGTCCCTTACACACACTGAATTTGTAACTGAGCTGTGGCCTCCTTGTTGCCTTCTCTCTACCCCAGCCCCACAGAGAGCATCGGGTTCAACACACTGCAGGGAGGGTCCCTAATGCTTCTAGAATGTTCTCCTAATGTTTCACTGGCCTTCCTAACATTCAGGCCACTGCCAAGAACTCAAAGCCGAGCAGTCATTCTATACTTCTTTAGCCTAGAGACTTTCTTCTCCCTCCCCCCCCCCGTACACACCCCCACATTGCAGCTTAGCCTTCCTCTGTTCTCTGCAGTTGGCATTTCCCCAGACAACTCAGAGAAAGGCAATCTTCTCAGCCAATGGCCCCCTCAAGTCCCTCAGGATGCCTGCTCTCTCAGAAGCCACAACCAGGCCCTCTCCATGAGGAAATCTCCTCTTAGCTCCTCTGTGTTTTCCCCTACTCTAGAACTCTCCTCAAGTCATTATTATGTCTTCTCTACACCTGGTCCCAAAGCTCACTCCTATACCCCCACATGCATGTACATACATATACAGACCAGCACATGCTGTGCTCATGTACACACACACACACACACACACACACACTCGAACACACACATGCACATACACACACTTGCATGCACACACACGCGCACACACAGAGTCTTCTGGTGGCTGTAGGAAAGTCCAAGAGTCAACTACAGGAAACACATGGAAGAGTGACATGACAGTTGTCTTAGGTTGTCCATCGCACTCCTTGGAGCACTGAGTCATGAGTCATCCTAAAAGTCAGAGCAAGAAGCTCCAGTGGAACCCTGGAGTGAGGAGTGGTCTGTCACTGGGCCTAACAACCTGATTCCCCTCTAACCACAGGACGACTTGACACTGAAATCCAGGGAGCTCGGCCGCGCCTACCAGTCCCTTCCTGGAGCTTCTCTGTCTCCCTGCATGCTTCATTTACTGAACAGAAAACAAAGCACAGCCCTTGCATTTCTGCCTCAGGCATTTGCTCATGCTTTTTATTTAAAGTCCTGCATGTATCTGTTCGAGGGCACACATACACATGCGCACACACACACACACACACACACACACACACACACACACACACGTGCGGGAGCACACAAACAATATTTAGTAAAACAAATAAATTATTAATAATAATAACAACAACCACAACAATAATAGTAATAGTGCTCTTGCGGAGGACCTGGGTTCAGTTCCCAGCACCACATGCTGGCTCATGAAAATCTACTTCAGTTCCAGGGAATCCAGCGCCCTCTTCCGGCCACTGTATGCACATGGAGCATAGAAATGTATTCAGACAAAACACACATATACATAATTTCCCTATTTAATAAAAAAAAAAAAAACTCTAGTTTCCCAGAGTAGTCTGTCTCTGGCAGTGTGAAAACCACCCCATCCCTAGACTCCCCCTGCTTTTAGCAATTGGCTTCTGTCTACACAACTTACAGATTAGTTAACTACTAACAGGGTCCTGTGACAAGCTCAGATAACCCCCAGGGGAGGATACGGGTACGGAGAACAGTGCCCTGGTTGCCAAGGACCAAGAGGCAATGGCCTAGGCCAGGACAGGTCAGATCATGTCTGAACTGTAAAATACTACCTTCCAAAGAGCCAAAAAACATCACACGGGGGGGGGGGGAGACTAAAAAGGACAGCACCGTTGCTGCAATGCTTCAAGCCACAATCTCTCCACCCATTGTTTCTCTTCTCCAGATATGGCCAGGACATGGGCTCCCGGCCCCCTCCCTTCTCTGTCACTCCCATCTCTGTCTTTACAAAAGAACCCCAAGTCCTCTCCTCCCACCCCTGTGCGGGGACATCTGGGGCTCATGATAGAAGAACAAAATCTGCAATAATGTTGCCGCCGTGGCCCAGGAATTTTCCAAACGGTGGGAAAATGCTGGCCCAGCCCCTAAGCCAACTGGAGGAACCAGAGCATGTCCTCTGGATGCCAGGGCTCAGGCCTAGACCCACAAGTTCAGAAAGAGAGTAAACCTGAGAGAGAACGTTCCCTCCGCCTTCCTAAGGACTAGCTAGGCAACAGTGGAGACTCCCCGGGTAGCTGGTCATGTTGCCGTCTCAGGGTGAAACAGAATGCAAAATTCCTGGGAATTTAGGACAAAAATCAATAAAGAAGCAGCCAAGCAATGATGTCTAAGTTGCCAAGACATGTTCAGGCTGATGACACGCCTCCAACATACTTTAGCTCACTTCAGCATTGCACACCAGGGGGGCTTCTACTTTAAAGGCAGATTTGGGGAAAAAATGGCTTTTGCATTTCGATTAGATAGCACCGCCTTCTCTTTTCTCTGTAGAAAACTGACCACTCTGGCCTCCCCTTAACAAAAAGTGCCTCCCACAAATGCCTGGGCAAATAGTTCTATGCTTCCAAGGATTACTGACCCCAATTCAGCCCATGGAAGAACACGGAAGGAATAAAAATCAGTTTTTAAAGTAACTGTCTTAACAACAAAGCGCGCTGGTTTTCGGTGATGCATCTGTGTAGTGAAAGCTCAAAGCCAGTGCAAACCACAAGCCGTTCTTAAAATATGTGTAGAGATGTGTTCAAAACAACAACATCCCCAGCTTCACAGGGATGACAGTGGTGTCGTTTCCCCTAACAACCACCAAGCTAAAGTTCTTATGTTATCATGACGAAGGCTGTGAGGAGATTTCAGGGAAACCCTGAGGAGAGGCCAGAGGGAAGCGGTGGGGTTGGGAAGCAGAAAGACGGGAGTTGCTAACTACTTACTGCCCCTACTTACTGGGTCTTTGCCCATGTCCTGTGCACGTCAGCTTGAAGGGCTCCTCCCCGTTATACAGATGAGAAGATGGAATTTCTGAACAGTAAGAAACCCCCATTAGTGTGGAAAGAGAAATAAATATGACAGAAGCAGGTAAGCCAAAACCAGGGCCAACAGCCATGTAAGCAAGTCATGTGATCTGAGCCACAGGCGAGATCCCGGAAGAGCAGGGCTGAGGGGGGAAGTCACAGGTGGCAAGAGGTGGCACCCTAAAGTCACATCAAAACCTCACAGTTTTCTCTTCCAGAGTCCCCAGGGCCTCCAGCTAAGCTTTCAAAGGAGCTCTCTCTAACCACCCCCCCACAGTCCCTTGCCTTCAGCAAGCAGGGACTTAAGAAGTTCTCCATCAGAGGGGACTTAAGGAACCACTGAGTGGCTACCAACCAGCAAGTTCTCACAGCCTTTCTTCTCATGCAGAGACAGGTATCTGAAGAATTATCTGCCCAGGAAGACAAACACACAGGCTAGGGGCTTCCCAAGGGTCCCCTACTGGACACCAGTTCAGTTTGCAGGACTTTGTTTAAACTATGGATACCACAGAACCCAAGTTCTCCAGAGCCCGCTGTGAAATTTGATGTTGGATTCCTAGAAGTGCATTACACGACCACACTGCGCTCACCTAATAGGCATACTAGGCACACTGTCGTGGCAAGGGGCAGGGGAGAAAACCATAAAAATGATTGCTGCTGGCGAAGAACCATGACGTTTTGTATAGAGTATGACTGGTCATATTCCCCAGGTCGGCGAGCAGGCTGTGGCAGGTTCTCCAAGAGGCTCGAGTCCTAAAGCCAGCAAGTTTGCTGAAGTCTCTGTCCATCCTTGAGAAGCAGGGAGCTCCAGCCGTTAACTACAGCTGGCTAAAGATGATCCACATGGTGAACACAGGCAAGACAGGGAGCTCACAAGGTGCCAACACTGGGCAAGAGCTAGTTTGCTGGGCCCAGAGAGGTGTAGACACGCGTTCAGGCTGCCGTCATATATCATATGAGCACCTTCCTGCTTACATATGTTTCCAGGAGGTCAAATGTATCGAGAGAGTGTTGACCACAGCACCCAATGGAACTGCTTGTTTCCAAACAGATCAACTACTTGGTGGCAATGCTCTCTTCTGTCCAGAGAGCTCCCCAAACTCCCACGTGGCCCCAGACCACGATGATACTTTGAGAAGAATGGTACCAAAGTTCCACAGGATGGTCTGTCTGGGGCGGGGAGCTGAGCCTCGAACTCCTGAACCTGTCCCAGGGGCCTCTGTGGATCCCCCAGGGCTCAGCAGTGGGCACTCTGTGTCACCCCAGAAGTGACTTCAGCAATTGAGGGCTCCGTGAGAAAAAAAAAAGCTGTTTAGTTGAGACACGTCTGTATGTCAACCTCACGTTTGGGTGCGAGATTTTTACACAGTTAGATCTAAGATGCCACACACTGCACATCAAAAAGGACATTCAGCTGCTCAGGGCATTCAGCTGACCACAGCCAAGCCATCACCACCGAAGAGCCTGTGTAGAACACCACCTGGGCATCATATGTGGTTAGCAGGTAAAAATTACTACATTTGGCCCCTTTATCCGTGGATTCGAATTCCAAGGTTTCGGTCACTCAACCAACAGCTTCACTCTGGGTGCACAAGCCTCTTCCTGATCATGCATTGTCAGAAGACTTAACAACATGCTACACACTCAGACCACACCATCCACCTCAACTCCACCTCACACAGCATCCACAGATGTGGGCAAGATCGTCAGTAGAAGATGGGGCGCTATAGATCAATAAGACCTTTGGAGAGAGACCACATCCATATAACTTCTGCCATACCATAGTAACTGTTGTAATATCGAACTATTGTTCATTTCTGACTGTGCCTTGTCCAAACAGTGAGCTTTATCAGAAGTACACGTGTCCTGGAAGAATATTGGACAAATACTGTTCAGTATTGTTCATAGCTCCAAGTGTCCACAGAGGTCTGTGGTGCCTGGTAGTGTAGGGGAACAACTGTATGGACAGTCATTTATAGCATCCCAACCTAAAGTCCCCTAAGGACAGTCTTCCACAACTCTTCACAGAGAGCTATTCTCACCACAGATTGGCCCCAAACACATTTATTAAGAATACCAGTCCCACCCACAGTCAGGTTGTTCCCAGAAAGGCACACCCAAGGATGTACCAAGGTCTCATGGTTAGGTGCATGGGAGGAGCTTCCAACAGGCAATTCTGGTATCCTCTGGGAACACTGACTCCTAAAAGGATAGCTGTGGAGTGATCTGCAGAGCTGAGCCTACAGGGGGACTATCTCTTGCCCTGGTACCAAAAGATGGCGACCAGCCCAGTTCAGGGATCAATTGCCTAGCCTTAAGCCCTGGCTTTCAATGGCTCCTATCTCCATGGAGACTGACTCTTATAACATGTGCGTATGTCATTAAAAGTAGGCCATAGGGCTGGAGGGATGGCTTAGCCATTAGAGGCTAGGCTCACAATCAAAAATATAAAATGGGCCACCACACTCTCCCATGCTTTACTAGACGAGCAAAAAAGACTCCCGTTTGAGTGAAGACACCAGTGAAGAGACTCAGGCAGCAGTCTACCAACAAGTCCCTCCCCATGGACACCTGACCCAGAAGAGGGCAAATGTTGTCACCAAGCCTCCAAAGTGAGTCCCACGCAGGCTGCATGGCCGCTTCCTGTCAGAGCCCACCCATTGGCACTCAGTACCACCTTTACCCTTCCCCAGTGGAAGCCGGCTGAGTCACTCTAGTCCCCCTGATGGATGGCACTTCAACTGAAGCTCATTCACACCCAAGTGTCACCTCAGGCACCAAGTGTCACCTCAGGCATTGCCCTGTGAAGCCTCTCCAGTGAAAAGGCCTTTTCTTCTTGGAAGCCTCTGGGGAGCCTCAGCAGACAAGCTCTGTCAGGCAGGGTGCTCCAGAAGCTACCCCAGACCTGCAATCTGCCCTGGCCTGACCTAGTGGCTGCCTCTTCTCCAGACAGTTCTGCTGCCCAGAAAAGTTCTCTACCCTCTGCCTGGCCCATCGAATGCCTAGGTCACATCTCCTGGCTTCCAATTCCCAGAATAAGGCTTCTAAACACACACACACACACACACACACACACACACACACACAGAGAGAGAGAGAGAGAGAGAGAGAGAGAGAGAGAGAGAGAGACATACACAGACATACATACTCAGAGAGACAGAGACACAGAGATACAGATACATACACAGAAAGAGACAGACAGACAGACAGAGACATATGCATAGCACCTACATACACACATCTGAAAATAATGGTCTTTACTAGCATGGGTAAGACACAGTAGAGCACAGAGAGAGAGAGAGAGGGAGAGAGAGAGAGAGAGACAGAGAGACAGAGAGACAGAGAGACAGAGATAGAGGCGGAGATAGACAAATCACCTTGGCAGGTCATATACCCCAAACTTCGAGGGTTCATTGATGAATTTCTCTGAACATCCTCCATTCAAACCTCCAGGGTAGCTTCTTACACAGCCTGACTGGGAAGGGCCACCCCACGAATAGAAGGCCACAAGGCTCCAAGTCAGATCACAGGATGTAGGGTACAGTGAGGAAGGCAATGGAGGCCGAGCAGCAGGGGCTCGGAGTCTGGCTCTCAGACGTCACGCCTGCCTGTCAGGGCCTCAGTGACATCGCATCCAGAGGTGACCACACAGGAGCTGCTGGAGTCTTGGAAGGATTAAAGGGCAAGACCTAACTGAGCAAACCTCTTATCTCACAGGAGGCAAGTCCACAACTACTGGCCTTTTAAGAAACCATTGTCCATCCGGTAGACAGAAACCAACTCAAAATGGATTCCAGAGCTCCGATAAAAGGAAGAGACTGCCCATCAACTCCCTGGCTCTTCACGCACACCCTCTAACTGAGCTTTACTCCATCTTACTGATGAGAGAGCTGAACAGTGGGTGTTTGTTCCTGTCACCAGAATCAAGCCCTCAGTGGTGTGGCTGAAGAACCACATTCCTATGGAGCTGCTCAGGGCCCTGTGGACTCGGCACACATGCGGGCTTTCCTGGGCTATCACAGGGCCCACATGCTGCCGTGGCTAATGGTGATGACTAGTCCCGCCTCCTGTTCCATGTTCTCCTTTCTCTTTCTTCAGAAGCCACACAACTCCCGAGCCTCCCTCCAGTAGGCACCAAGTAGTAGTACACTCACAGGTGAGCAAGCCACAGGAAATCCTAAGAACAAAAGTATAAATTGTCTTTTGCTAGGCTACAGGAGGCCGGCCCTCTGGCCCAGGAGAGGCTGGGAGTTAGGCTGCAGGGCTACAACAAGGAACTCATCTAGGTTCCTCCTCTCCCGCTGTGCTCCCCAGCTGCGATGGGGTCACAACCTTCCTTAGCTCTGCCTCTGGACCCTGTGCTCCCCGCCTGAAAGGCTAGCTCAGGCCCCACACTGTGCCTGGCCCTAAGGGCAGTCAGATCTAGGGGGAGCAGCCTAGTCCCCATCCCCCACACACCCACCAGCCTTCTGCATTTGTCCCAGGGTCTTTCAGTGGGGCAAGGGTCTGGGGCAGTGACCCCTCGGACTTGCCTCTCAGTCACTGGCCCAGGCAGCTGGGAAAGGCTCTGATCTCCACAGAGACAGAGGGCTTCTGGAAGAGGAGCCCCAAACAGAGAGGCCTGAACTCGGAACCCTACTCTGTTTTCCGTGCAGTCCTAAACGGAGCTACAAAATGAAAGTACTTCTAAACAGAAGCGCAGCTCCCCATTCACACACACCCCCCCCCGTTAAGAGGCAACCCCAGCACCTTCTTCCAAATGCTCCCCCCCCAAACCACAGCTTCAGTGAGGCCGGTGTGACCCAAACCCCTGCCTCTGCATACGGAAACCCCAAAGGAGGACTTGCTTTAAACAGCAGCTACAAACCAGCGTGTGAGGGAAACCCTTGGCTCCACAGTGCGTGGAGCGGCACTGCAAACGGAATGAATGAAGAGACCCTGCTCAGGGCTGGAAAGAATAGACCCAGGATAGACCTCGGAGAGATGTTTCTAGGGCAAACTCACCGAGGCTCTTTGTTTTCCTTTGCCCTTTGCGGGGTTTTACACAGAATGACCACAAAACTCATCTAGGAAAGAGATTCCAATCTCTCTTCCCTCTTCCTCTTCCCCCCCCCCCAACCCTTATCCCCACCCCACCCCCATTCTGTGTTTAGCCAGCTTTCTCTCCCAAGTACAAACTCCCAACAAGAGTTCGGAGCAGCCTATCATGCCTGCCCCAAAGACAGTGATCACCAGGTCAGGATGCAGATGGCTCTGAACTGTTCTTTAGCACACTAGGGCGTCTAATGAGCCACTGGGGAAGCTGCGGGAACACTACACCAACACCCCAAACTTCCTTCACTGCAGGAGAAACTAGCTCTGAGCCCTGCATTTGTGCTCAAGCAGAACGGGCAGGCGTCAGGCGCTGCACCCCACCAGCAGCCAGGGCACAGTCGGGCGCCTGGATGACCACGGAAGCTCAGCCTGGGGCTGGAGGTGAAAGCAGGCACACGGTGGAGCCACAGCGCCATCAAGTGGCTGATTTGTGAATGGTCACGAGACGCCGGGCTCAGGGACAATGTCCAGAGTTCCCAGCCTCAACTGTCCCGGGAGAAAACAGGGCTGCTAAGACGCCATTCCAGACCATGGGGCAGGAGCCTACAGCCGGACACCATCTGTCAAGGCATGCGAAACCCTCCAGGACTGACCTGGAATCTGCCCTGGAGGATGTTTGGAGATCTTGTTCCAACTCTGGGAGAGGTCATAACCCAGGGGCCACCCTCTCCTCCAGCAATGTGCTCAGAGCCTACGGGGTTTCTCAAGAGGTTTGGGGCAGAGGACACCTTCTGAGAAGCAGGTCTGTCAGCCTGCCTGCATTAAGCGGGATAGGGCAACACAGCTGTGAGTCCAGACTGTGGGAAGGAATGGAGCCTCAGAGTGGGAGTTGCTGCCCACAGCCCTGACAGGCTTTAACACTCCCTCCTGGAACTCAACATTCAATTCCAAGTACCTCCTGGGACAGGCCTGGTCCTTGGAGACAAATTACAGACCAGGAAGGACCTGAAACACAAAAATGAAAACACATACCTTGCAAATAAAGGAGCGTTCCTGACCAGAGTAGATCTGAAGGCTTAGTAACTTACACTATTTTTCTGCACATTCACAACTTTGATAGAATTTGATGTGAAAGGGAAATTAAGAGATCATCAGTAACTATCAGTCAAACAGAACCATTTTAACAATATACTGCAGTGGGTTTTTTTTGTTTGTTTGTTTGTTTGTTTTAAATCATTCAAGGGGCTGGAGATGGCTCAGTGGTTAAGAGCACTGACTGCTCTTCCAGAGGTCCTGAGTTCAAATCCCAGCCACCACATGGTGGCTCACAACCATCTGTAATGAGATCCGATGCCCTCTCTGGTGTGTCTGGGGACAGTGACAGTGTACTCACAAACATAAAAGAAATCTTTTTTTTTTTAAAAAAAAAAAAAACCATTTAACATTTACAAATTCTTAATTTCTGAAATTTTCTACTGAATCTATTCTGACCACAGTAAAAAATAGCGCTGTGGACTGAGGGGGCGGTGGTGTGTAAACGGAGGGGGGGGAGCAGCGGGGTTCTTTCTGCACTGCACATCCGATGTCTGTGTCAGTGCTGGGTCCCTGCTCACAGGACTTTGCTCAACCTTCACCACAGCTCTTAGGAGTCAGGACCTTTTATAATTTTTTTTATAGGAAAGGCAGAACCCAGAAATGAAACAAACACCGTACCCCTGGCTGACCGTTGGAGAGAGGCAAAGCCAGGCCTGGATTCCAGCACTGCCTCCCTGCCTCCTCCCCTCTCTCCGGGGGATCCAGGTTTTATCAGAGAGTCGCACATTTTTCTAGAGGGAGGGGCATCTTTACAGACAGAGCTAGAAATGCCTAGCTAGGCTTGTTGTGTGGGCATGAGGCCTTGTGCAGGTGAGAGGCTAGGACCCCCCTACCTTCAGGTAGACCCTGCCCTCTACAGCCTCTCTCCCACACCAACCTCATGCCTCCCGGAAGCACTGCACGGCCCCTCCCGGCAACCGCTCTGGCTTCTGTAAACTGCCGTCTAGGCCAGCGTGCCCAGCTTGCCCTTGAAGCTGCCAGGACTGAGGTTATTCAATGACACCCCAACTGCCAAATGCAAAAGAAGCAGCTCTAAACCCTCCCTCCCCTGGAGGCTCGAAGCTCTGGCCTTCCGACTTGCAGAAGCACATTTGCATGCTTGTGTGAGTGTATACATGGGGGGCACTTATGCATATGTGGGGGGCACTTATGCATATGGGGGGCATTATGCATATGTGGGGGGCACTTATGCATATGTGTGTGGAGGAAAGAAGTCCATTTGGGGCATCTCCTTCTGGCTGGTTTCTGCCTTGCTTGTTGAGTGTGTGTGTGTGTGTGTGTGTGTGTTCCGGGATCTGACTGGGTCCTCCAGCCTCCACAGCCATGAGCTGTACCCACCGAGCCATCTCCCAGAAACAGCTGTTCTCAGGAGCACCAGGACACAGCAACATTTCCTTGACTCTTTCTCACCTTGTGGTCACTCTATGCTCACAAGTCCTTTACACTACCAGTGTACAACAGAGTCACGCCACAGGTGACAAAGACAGCTACAAGCTAGGCTTCATCCGAGTCCTCACGAAGCACCATGTGAGCACCTGCTGTCTAGACAACCTCTCTGGCTTCTCCGTATAATCGGGACCACTCGGCAGGAAGAAGCTGAGAGACTGAGTGAGCCCGCACGTGTAATGTCAATGTTTAGCAGGACGCCAGTGCAGAACAGGACTCCCAATTCTGAGTCCTCTTCAGCCCTGAGTAGGGTCCACCCCTCAGTCCTAAATTCTTAGTTACCTTCCCAACTGTGCCCTGTGGGATGAGATCGTCCAGAACATTCCTCTCTACAGCTGATCTTGCCCACGCCCCCCTTTCCTTGCTAGGTAGGCCCAACCGTCACCCTGGACCCTACAAATGCACCAGAATACCCCTCCTTACCCTGATGGGGTGCTAGTCTGGCCCCCGGACCTCTTACCAGCCCCGTGTGGTCCCCACTTCAATTATCTCAGATCTTGCCACTTCCTGCTCAGAACCTGGCTTGGTCCCACCCCGGCCCCTCTCTCTGGTTTGCAGTTCAAGCTCTGCCACAGAGGTTGTGGGTGTAGCAATGTCACCGGAGGTCTGGGCTCTGGGGTGATGGCCGCCCAGGGATGGCAGGCAGTACAGTGTCTGGTGTGAGCCAGAGCAGGTGAAGAAAGCGCATTGAACTTTTGAGTGATTATTTTAAAGGAGCAGCTGGAATTAATCTTAATAAAATATTTCATTTAGCTTAATATGTTCTGCAATCTTTTCCATCACTCTTTGGGGAAGCATCCTGAGCCTGTTCATTTGTGCATGTGTGAAATGCGGGGCAAACGCCGTCGCAGCTCACGGTACCCAAGCCTGAAGTACTTTGGAGACACGCGTGCTTGTGGCTGTCTGTGGCTGTGGCAGCCTCTCCCGGGGAGTCTCTGGGAACACATACCTTCGTCCCTTGAACTAAACCCCATAAGCCTTGCCCCTCTGCTAATTTTATTTCTGAGACAGGATCTCATGTAGCTAAGACTAGCTCAATCCTACGAAACCAAGGATGAGTCTGAACTTCTGATTCTCCTGCCTGCACCCCTGAACTGCTGGCACCGTCACTACCCTGGGTTTTATGTGGTGCCCAGGGCCTTATGCATGCTAGACAAACATTCTGCCAATGGAGCCATGTCCCCAGCCCTGATTCACCTCCTGTTACTGGAATCAGTCACAGCCTCCTGGGAGCCTTGACCTCAGGGCTACTCGGAGAAAGGTTTTCTCAGCTTTGATGAAGACATTGGGTCCCTTCCTCAGTCCTTGTAAGGAATATGAGCCCCCACATACACACACACAGGGGCATGGATACACACCCATGCACACACACCCATGCACAGCATGTACACACACACACACACACACACACACACACACACACACACACACACGCACAACAGTATTTTACTTGGCTCAGATTAAGCTGAATATGAGTGTCTGGTTAACATGGTCCAGGTGGTTATAAGGTGTTGACCCGGAAGTTGTTTCTCTATGACTTCACAACAGGTGTGACCCATGATAAGAACCCACTCTGGTAGTATGAGGAGGGGGTTAGAGGGTGGGCTCCTTGGGGCAGAATGAGCACCCTAAAATAAAGGGATCCAGAATGGTCCTGTTCCTAAGGACTCTGCATTTTTCACAGGCCATGCCTAAACAAGGACACTGGGGATGTCCTGTGAGAAAGGCAGATATGTTTTAATATTAGAAAAACATCATTTTCAACCACAAAGCAGAAAGCCACAGCCCTCTGGAAGGTTACGTCCTATAAGGAGTCCAGCCCTACTCTTCAGGCTGAGACTAGACAGGGGTCAGGGGGACACCTACCTGCCCACTCAGGACCGTCCAGGACTAGGTCATTCCCTAAGGTCCCTCAGTGCCTTCATTCCAGAAGGTTCTTCACTTCTGTGGAAAGCCAAGCCTCAGTCTATTGAAGGCAGTGAACCACAGGATGTCCCACCCCGCATGCCCACATGAGTCCAGAGCTGGTGTTCCTTTATTTCCCGGGGCCCAGCACATGGTTGGCTCTGGAGGTGAGCTATACTCTGGCTGCATAGGAAGTGGAGATCCCCAGCCATCCGGTTACCTTCCTGGAAGGATTTGAGGAGCCTGCAGAGGACAAGAGCACCTCAGCATCCTGAGATGGCTTTTCAATCGCCTTTGTCCCTCCCTGGGTCCTCTTGGCTTTCTGGATGACTTACAGAACTCACCGGAGGTCACTCGGGAGGCACAGCCTAGGTCCCAAGCACATTTGTCATTGCACACCAAACGTTAATTACCCTTCTTTGACAGCAATCACAAGGCAAGCCTACCATGGCAGGCCTGCCACACCACAGCCCAAGAATGCAGGCACCAGGTGTTACCCCTGCGATCAGCTCTGGTCCAGAACACAGTGCCACAGCATGACTCGAGGGGGGTGGGGCTGACACAGGGCTCCTGTCCTAATTAGGTGAGAACAGGAATCAGGAGCCTGGTGGCCTGAGTCTGCTTCCCGGCTCTTCTATCAGCTCTGAGACGTACCTCATTCTCCTCCATGTCAGTCTCCTTATCTGTCAACCTGGGCTCGCCTTGCTTTCAGTGTTTTAAGGACTCAATGGATTAATACAAGGGCAACAGGCAGCCTTCTAAAGTGACCCTCATGCCCCCTCCTCCTCCTTCATGAGGCAGCATGTGACAGCCCAGCCACCCTGCATTCCCACAACCACCTACCAGCAAAAGCTTTTGGTTCTCAGTCCAATGAAGGGCAAGCTACGGAAGCCACTTGGTAGGGTCCCTGAGGCCTCTGAGTTTATCTTGGCCCCCAGTGCCTCTGACTGAGCACTACTGAACCCCAGGGGTGCAGGAAGACAGGAAGGAGTAGGGCTACGTGGAGATGTGGCTCCGGGGATATCTGAGGTCAGCTGTCCCCAGGAGGAGCTGCCACCTTGGACACTACTGTGGTTACTGTGTGTACGCCGCAGGAGGGGGGGCCACACCGCAATAAGAAAATGAGAACAATGTCACCTCAGCAGTGTCTCAGGCATCAAGCAAGTGGCCTGCACATGTGACCTATAGTGCCAGCCTCCAGTGCTCCGTGGAAGACAAAGCCGGGGTTAGTGGGGGGCAGTGACACTCACATGGCCAGGGTCAGGCTGGGTCCCTGCTGCCGCAGCCACCACTGCAAAGTCTCATCACCGGAAACCAGAAACCCCAGGCCCAAGTGCTGGCGACTAGCCGTGCTCATTGGAGGATGGAGGACTGAGAAACTCACACCTGACACTGAGGGCAGCCATCACTCCAGCCTGAGAGGAACCGGTCCAGGCCCAGGACAAGAGTGAAGCACTTCAACCGGGGGCCACGTGTCCACACAGACCCGGAACAGGGAAGATGGGCCAGTAAACGACAGGTGGGAGGAGCAAGGCTTCCTCAGAGGAGAACTAAAAGTGATGTCTATGATGCGCACACGCACGCACACGCATGCACATGCACGCACACGCACGCCTCAGGAAATGGGGCTCACTTTCCTGACGGCAGCACCAAAAAGAGTCTCTTCTAATGACCAGAAAATGAAGTTGGAAAAATAGCAATAGCAGTGTGTGCGTGTGTGTGCATGTAGTCTGGACTATATAGTGAGTTCGGGGGCCTGTGTTTGTTTCTGTGTGCACTGCATGTGTTCAGGGCGTGTGTGTGTGTGTGTGTGTGTGTGTGTGTGTGTGTGTGTGTGTGTGTGTGATGTCCTGGTCTACATAATGAGTTCAAGGCCAGCTTACTGTGTGTGTGTTTGTGTGGTGTGCATGTGTGTTTGTGTATGTGTGTGTGTGTGTGTAACTGGACTATATAATGAATTCCAGGCCAACTTGCTACTCACAGGGAAACCTTTCCTCAAAAACACAAAACCAAAACTTTTTCCTCAAGAAAGAAAGAAGAGAGGAAGAGAGGAATCTTTGCACATGCGCCTGGGATGAAAGCTGGCACGTCTACCAGACAGTGCACACCGGCCATTAGGAATGGCGGCTGGATCCTTCCCCTAATGTTTTCACTAAAAGCAATAACCAGGGGCCAGGTCTTTTCCAGTCCATAGCCCCTCCCACCACAGCCACCACACACCCCCATACGTGTGCATGCACACACATTCCTATATGTGTGTGTGTGCGTGTGTGTGTGTGTGTGTGTGTGTGTGTGCGCGCGCTTTATATGCATCTATGCATACCAGAGGAGGGCATTGATCCCATAGGGCTACAGTCATAAACAATTATGAGCCACCATGTGGGTGTTGGGAATTGAACTCAGGATCTCTGGAAGAGCAGACAGAGCTCTTATAACTGCTGAGCCATCTCTCCAGCCACACCTTACTTTTAAGAGTACGTGTGATCAATTGCTGACCCTGAAGCTCATGTTCATTGGCAAACACTCCCTGTGCCTTATCTGAGACTGAACCTACAGATGACATCCATGTGTCACAATGCAACTCCCTGAAGTGACGTGCCCTAGAGGGAGAGTCTCCGTCGAGACCCAGGATGAGACAGACCTGTGAGGCTGATACACACAAGCGCCACTAGATGGCGACAGAGGCTGCAGATGTGCAGACAGTTCCTGGTTCCTGGGTTTTCTTTTAGGCTTGTTATAAGCTTTCTTACCTTGGCCCAGATATTTGTGGGCATAGAAGGAAGGAGGCTATCTGGACCTCTGCAGTGGGGACTCTAAGGGTGGGACTGGGGTCCATCTCTTTAGAATAAGCAGGCTCTTCATCCACAGGGCTTTGGCAGAAACTGGCAAAACGGCTTTGGGCTCCTGCCCAAACTCTCCCACCCCCACCCCTACCCACCGCACACCGAGATCCATGGAGACAAGCCATTGCACTCACTCTGGACAGACACAGTCTGAAGAACACGTCAGCAGTTAATGGATGGGTTACAGACATGTTCTAGGCACCCCGTCTTTTAAACTGCAAATGCTCCAGCTTCAGAGCCCAACTGCACGGGTGTTAAGCCCAGCTTCTCCTACTGCTCATGTGACCCTGAAATGACTCAACTGTGGCTGCACATACACACACACACACACACACACACACACACACACACACACACACACACGGAGAGCCTAGAGACTGGAGCAGAACAGATTAACGGGAGAAAGTCACTTAAATGAATGTGGGCTGTTTCATTGTCCAACCCCACATGCCCAGGCCGGCAGCTTTTGGTTCCTGAGCCAGAAGAGGCTCTCACCACAGCTACCACAGAAGCCTTGATGATCAACTGCTGCGTGCTGTATCTGGGGTCTGAAAGGGAAAGGCTGGGGCTCCCACAAAACCTAAAATTTGCTCCTGGAAGGAGGCCCTAGCCAACAGCTGGTTCCAGGAACTCCCTATAGGGGTTCATTTCGTTGTCGGGGCAAACACACAACCCTCTGTACCCAAGGAGAAGCCACAGAGCTGTACAAGCAAAGTCATACACTGTCCCGGGGTTTTCTATGATTGGCTGGATGTTTCTGATGAACCCCTTTCAATCTTCTCTGGACTAAGACACCACAGCACTGTAGCAAGCAGGGGCTTGAACAAAGGACTACAGAGTAACACTCCTCGTGGGTCAGGCCCAGCTGTCGATCAGGGACAGTCATGTTGGGACAGGGCAAAGCTATGAAGTTTCCTGACCAAGGCCGGGGTTGGTTTTCTCATGAGAGCACCAGCCTTTGCCGTTCCGAGGCCAAAGGCATCTGCACTCCAGGGATCTGAAGACCAGGATGGTCCTCCTAATGTGACACTAGTCACGGGTCACCACAAGCCTCCTGCTAACAAGCCTGTTGCTAACCTCTCATTCATAGAGAGAAGTTCTAAAACCACCAAGACTCCCACAGTGGGGGCGGGGTGGGGGAAGGGATTCCATAAACACCAGGTTCTGGGCCCTGCACCCCAGCTCTTGAGCCCAAAGCTCAGATGTGGGAGGAGCCAATCCCCTCCAACTGACTACAGTGACATCAAGTTGGGGTCTAAGCTTCAGGGTTTTCCAAAGGCACCTACCATCCCCCTCCAACAGCCACCAATGTTCTCTGTATACCACCGTTCTTAGTGATGATGTCTCAACTACGGAGCGTCTTGGGGGCATTCAGGATCCCCACGTGGCCATCTAAAGCAGTGATGGGTACATGGATCATTTATCTAAAGATAGATCTAGAAAGTTCTAGAGGATACTGAATCGTACTCTGGTCAGCCCAGCCACCTCAGAGGCTGAGGCGAAATATTTTACCCTAGCTGTGTCAGTGGCTTTATCTTATCTTTTCTATCTTGATCTGTTAGTTGACTGACTGATTGATTGATTGGTTGGTTGACTGACTGACTGATGACTGATTTGTTCTGAGGATGGAACCTGGCGCTTTACAGATCCTAGGCAAATGCTTTACAACTGAGCCACAATCTTGTTAGAGCCTCACACCTACCCTAACTTAATCTTTGCCCACACAATAGAACATCATTTGGAAACTACCTTAAACACTTTGGGTAAGAGCAGGCATAAATATACTTAACAATCCGAGACTTTTCTAAAGTACCAGTGAGAATGGGAAGGGCTGGATTTTCAGTACAGCAGGAAACCGGTAGACATACAGATGAAGTTGTAATGATGCTTCCTGGACACTAGAGGGAGCCATACCCCAAAGTCTGGATGCCCTGGCTCTGGCCCTGAATGGGCTCCACCGGAGGAAACGCAAAACTTTATAGGATGAAAGATCCCAGATGTCCTCGCTGCAAGCCTCAGGATGTAGAACCGCCAGGCTCACATCCGGCTTCTGGAGTGGCCACTAAGCAGGTGCCTGGAGGCCCACAAAGAAGAGTCAAACCTGTACCATATGTTCCGTCTTCTTACTCCTACGTAGGCCAAACTACATGCCTACATACCAAACATTCTCTTACACACATGTCTTTGCAACATCCCCAGGCTTCATGTGCCCACAGATGGGAAGGAACTCGCTGGCCAAGCACTCATTTCTGTGTGCTTTGGGCTCCATCCCCGGCACCAGAGTCCACACCGACTTGCAAGCAGAAAACAGGGAGGAAAGGCAGGGCAGAGCTCCTTGGTCAGGGAAGCCATGACCCTCTCCCACCCACCTCAAGGCTGACATTTGTGCCACCAGGCCAGCCCTGCAGAAATAACACAGCAGAGACGTCACCATTTGTGCATGGGTATGGGTGTGGGGGGCATATACTGAACTTTATTGCTCAAAGGCCCCTTCTTCGATATAGATAACAGTCTGAGACTTTTCTAAAGCACCGTCCAACTCCAATGAGAAAGGGAAGGGCCAGATAGATATTCAGCACAGCAGAAAATTGGTAGATTTATAGCTGCATTTGTAATGATGCTACCTGGGCACTAGAGGGCGCCATACCCCAAGACTCTGGATGCCCTGGACTTAAATTTTCTTTTTATTTCATCAACTCTCTTGTCAAAAACAATCTCCCAGAAATGGCTCCGTGGCAGAGAGTGGCACCGTGACAACCGCAAGAATAGATCTGGCAAAGCCCACACAAGTCCCAACGAACAGAGACAGGATGTAGAGAACCATATGCGTTGCTCCAGAGAACACCCATCGGAAGAACAACCAAGGAGCCAACACTGTGGCCTTTCTCAAAGTGACCAAGCAGGACTCAGTGCTCAGGGCACTGTGCCCTGATCAACCAAGCCCTCATGGTCCCAGCACTGAGCACTAGGTGGCACCCTTCAGCCACTCCTGGGGGACCTTTGTCTCCAGGCAAGGGCTTGATCTCAGGAGCCACAGCAGGGGACCACTGCTGACCCTGAGGACTGCCAAGACTGTAGAGAAGCTACAAGTAAGGACGCAGTATAGTACAGGGGACAGGGAGCTGCTGCCAGGCCAGGCTGACTACAGGTATGGTGACAAGGCCCATGCCACAGCCCTACTGCCTAGTGTAATTTCAACTCCGAAAAAAAGAACACACATTTCAACTAAAGCAAACGCTTGACTTGGTTGTGTTAATCTGCTCGTGTGAACAACGCAGCCGTAAAAATGGAACTTCCGATCTTGTTTTTTAGTAAGGACCCTAAAAGAGGAAACGGTGAATACAGAGGGCCCTAGGATAAAAACAGCCCCTCTGGCACCCAGGACCCTCCTCTTGATCCTAAGGCTTCTGGCCTCGTTTGCCATGGCTACTGGTATCTGGAAGCCTCCTGCTGTGAGGAGACCCTGACAACTGTCTTGAAGCCAATGGTCTAAGAGTGCCCAGGGGGCTGGGAGAGACAGAAGGCCACATGCAGGCGTCCCTTGATTGATTACAAACCTATAGCTTCTGAACACAATGGAAACCAAACATTGAAAAGGCACTTAATACAGCCAGCTTGCCGTGCACCCCAACTTAGGGGCACAGCACAGCGGGCCGGGGGCTGCCGTTGGCTGCCCTTGCCCAAGTATCACGGAGAGAGCTGAGGATGGGGCCACAGGACAGCCAACCCAGGAAAGGACCCTGATTCCAATCGGAAGGCAGGGTTTATACATTCTGCTCATTTCAGAGTAAGGTCAGCAACTCCTGAAACCTGCTGGGGACGGAGTGCAGCAAAAGACAGTTTGCAGAGCGTGAGTGAGGTCCCAGGGTAAAGACAAGTTGTGTGTGTGTGTGTGTGTGTGTGTGTGTGTGTGTGTGTGTGTTGCAGCTTTGTTTCCTTGTCTTAATGGACATTTGAGAAAGGGAAAGTTGGAGCCTATATGACCATGAATGTCCCAGGTGTTCAGTGAAGATATGGAACCAAACACAGGATGAGCTCCCTGGTGGCCAGCTCACCTCTCTTGGGCTCTGACCGACACTGCCTGCCCAGCGTTGTTCACAAAGAGGGCTGAGGAGCGGGGAAAGCCCAGGAAGAAGAAGAGAGGAAACAGTAGGAGAAAGAGCCGGCCTGTGGGAAAATGAAGATGCAGCGCTGAGCCGTGGTGAGGGGAAAAGAAGACGACCATGGTCCTGGGTCCCCAAGCCCAAGACACAGAGGGCCGCTTAGGAAAAAGACAGCCTTTGTCTGGGGTTTGGGGCTGTGGGCTCAGAGGATGAGAAGGAGGCCTACGCCCAGCTCCATGGGCTTCCCTTGAGTCTCGCTTGGGCACTGCTGGGCACGCCCTTCTGAGGACCGGTTTCCCTCTCCCCCAGCCTCAGGGGGTCTCAGGCCTGTCTAGTGATGCAGTATAGGGGACATGAGTCAGCTCATGTGTCCCTGTCATTTATATCTTCAAAAGGTAGCACACACACATATACACACCATACACATATCACACACACACACACACACACACACACACACACACACACACACTGTAGTTCCACTTGGCAATCTATAAGCTAGGGCAGTTGGCTCTTAGGCTGGGCCATGAACTTGGAAGAGGACAATGAAGCTTTTCTCTTTTGAAGGAGGTGTTTGCTTAACACTATGCCCTCTGGAGGCCAAAGAGTGGGGCTGTGAAGAGAGGACCAAGGTTCAGCACCCGAAAGGAATCCCAAAGCCAACAGCCCAGGACGGGAGCCCGGCATGAGCAGAGGGCGGGGAAATAGAGAAAAGGTCCCTAGGGACACTGAGCCTGCATATCCACTTACAATGGCCCTTAAGCTATGGCTGTGTGCCAGAATGTTCCAAAAGGCTTAAAAGATGTGGAGCTAGGAAGCAGAGAAGAAGGAGATAGAGGCCGAGATAGGCCCGTACAGCCCCAGGTTCACGGCTGAACACCGTTTCCTGGCCACGCCCTGGTACCTCATCAGGAACCCCTTCACCAGAGCCCTCTCCCACTGTAAATGTGTAACCCTTCCACACAGCTGCTGGTGCAGCTCCCGGGTACCAAAGAGCCAGCTGGGCCAAACGGTACTCTAGAGACAGACCGACCCCACAGCATCAGTAACTATGGAAACACAAACGAAGCCAGGGTGTGGGGGAGATGCTAGGGCAAGAGTTTGCTGGGAAGGCAGGCGGACCTGAGCTCAGAGCCCAGCACCCTCAGACAGAGCCTGGTCTGCGTGTGCCCGTGCCTGGACCCTCGGGATGGAGATGTAGATGCAGTGTGATTGCTGGGGCTTGCTGACTGACAGCCTGGCTCCAGTGAGAGATGTGATCTTAACGGAGTCGGGGATAGAGCAGGTAGGATGCCTAACATGTCCTTCTGGCCTCCACAAGGCTTTCCATACATATGGCCACACATACACAAAAGCACCATGTGCCTCCCTAGTGACAAACGGGAGAGGAGGGGCTAAGAAACGGAAATGCAAACCCCACTCTCTGCAATTCTGCAAACCCCACACATGGGCCAGAAAGAGATCCCTGGGTGAGTGCATAAAATGACCCTATGTACCCCATGTCCCTCCACCTCCCTCCTGCTCCTGGTTTCAGGTTGTTACCTCTAGATGAGCAGTCTGCAGGCCACTTGCCCGGATCATATTTCCCGCCTTCGTCTACTGGCCAGTCATGATTCCAGACCATGGACACGTGACTCCTCGTGGAGGCCAACCATCCTGTGTGTGTTTTCCCACTCAGACACCTGCCTCTCCTGCACAACTCTCATCCCCAGTCCCTCCACGTGGGATGAAAGCAACTTACGGAAGAAGAGGTTGAGTCTGAGTTTAAGGGAGCGCTGGGGAAGGCCTGCCAGAGGGAAGCAGCTGGCTGTGTGTGCTGTCAGGAAGCAGGAGAGAGATGCATGCCCGTGTCAGCTCAGTTTCTCCCGAGCCCGGCCAATAAAGGTGGGCAAATCTCCCCTCCTCGGTTCGACCTCTGGAAAAACTTTCACAGACACACACCCACGAGTGTGTTTCCTAGGCGACTCTGAATCCAGTTGGGCTGACAGCAAAGCTTGCCCCTCACTTCCAGGGTGAACCGCTCTAAGGCCGCAGCGGCCTCCCTCACCTTCGAGGCGGTTTTCTGGCTCTGTGTGCAGCCTGGCGCCATCTCACGACTCCTTCCCTGTGTCCTGCCTGTGAGCCCCCGGGAAGTCTGGGGTTCTGGCTACGGCACTCTGCTCAAATTTGTTTCCTCTTCCTTTGCCTCGGCCAGATGTTCAGTACCCTTTTGAGAAATACAAGCATCCTTATCCCGGTGTCCTTAGGTTGGGGTGGGGATGGTAAGGAGGAAAAGGGTGTATGAGCAGATCACACCTCAGTCTTCACAAAGTCACCTGGGGGGGGGTCAGCTTCTGCTTGCCTGAGAAGCCTGGGGAAGGGGTACTACCAGCATCTGCCCCCCCAACCCCTACCCTGGCCGGTTTGGAGGGGCAGAAACAAGGCCTGGGGGAGTCAAGTCCTTTCTGGCTAAAACTGGGGCTGGACCATGTTCCAGTCTTCCACCAACCTTTGCCAAGAAACAGCTCTTCTCTCTCAGCCTTAAGGAAGCCCCAGCAGGTCCCTCTCTAAAACTGGCAGGCAAGATGGGAAGTACAGAAAGAGACAGGCCAGGAAGCGCAGAGCAAGACATGGCTCTGAGCCCTGAGGCAACCGTCACCCCTCCCACATCATCCTCGGTGCCCTAGATACAGTCAAGATTAGTGCCCTCGCTCCCTGCCCTCCGCTTTCTGAGTTCCTCAAGTGAACAAAGTCGGATGCGCAAGGCACAGGCAACGCTATAGAAGGTGCCTCAGAAGGGTGGTCTGACGGAGCCAAAAGCAAACCAGTCGCCACCCAGGCACCTCTGCGCACAGCCGGCCTTCTTGTCCTTTGGCTATAAACTTCAAAAAGCAAACTCAAGGTGGCAGGGGGATGCTCACAGTTAGGGACAGAAGAAAAGAACCACCCCAAGGGAGAACTATGGTGCAGAATAGGAGTTGCCAGACGGTCCCTGAGAGTGTGTCCAGGGGAAGAAGCCTCACTGAAGAGAGACTGACATCTAGGAAGGACAAACGGGTTTTCCCAGCCAAGAGATCTGTTTCAAATCCTGGCTATCTCCAGGCTAGGAAGATGGCTCGGAGGATCAAGGGCTTGCTATGTGGCATGAGAGTCTGAGTTTCTTTCCTGGTAAGACAAAGCCGGTGACAAGCCCTTGTCATCCCAGAGCGGAGGATGGGGGTGTGCATCCCTGGGGCTTCTTAGACTGCCAGCCTGTCTGGCCGAATCAGCAAGACTCAGGTCCAGTAAGACACCCTGTCCCAAAACACGAGGTTGGCCTCTGTCCCCTTTACAAGAATGCATACACACACCTGCACACGGGCACACACACGTACACACAAGCAAGCCAGCAAATAAATGCCCACAGCTGGACACCAGCAAGGTAGGAAACTCAGGGCCTCAAAGCTGTGCCAGGAATGCCAAATCAGACAGGGACCACTCCCCATGTCTGGGTGAGAAGGAAAGAGATCTCTGTGAGTGTCTGTCTCTCTCCGTCTTTGTCATCATCCCTGGGCCTCTCTCAGAATGTCCCAGAGGTTGCTACGCAAGGGCTACTCAGGAATGATTAAGCAATATGTCTCCTGCAAGAGCAGGCAGGAGACAGGGTCTGGGAGGAACAGCGGTGTGGACAGGCAGGCTGATCATGAAGGAGTGCCACCACGCCACTGTCACGTCACCCGCTTTAGACGGATAAGAAGTGCGTGCCTCCAGGGTCACAGTCAATGAAAAATGAGGGGGAGCCCAGGTACAGAAGCAAAAACATATCACCCTGTAGTGCAGAGCCCGCTAGGGGGCGCTGGAAGACCACCAGAGTCAACAGGACCAGCCAAGCCCCTGAACTGTCCTGGTCGTCCAGTGGGGTGAGGCAGAGAGAGACCCTTCCCACAGAGGAAAAGTGCCTCTTCCTTCCCCAGCCCAGCTGCACCTTCTGGCTTCTCTGTCTGCGTGTCCAGAGGTCAGAGGTCAGCAGCCTTCGGCAGGTTAGGCAACACTGATGAGCATTTGGAAAGGCCTCTGTAGCCAGAGGGCTTGGGTTTGGGCCAGGCGGCACCACTTAAAGAGCTGTGTGACTGGCAGCAACTTACTTGCCCTCTCTGTGCTTCTGTCTCCCCATCAGTCAAACAGAGGTCACAACAGTGCCTACCCCTAAACCCTTTGTGAAGGACGCATGCACATATGTGTGCAGGCATGGATGTTTGAGCACACATATATGTATGTGCCTCCATTCGGACAATAGCTGATGACCACAGCCCAGACCCTAAAATCCTCAACCATCTTTCTAGAACATTCTCAGAATACGTTTAGTCTCTCTCCAGTGAGAAGTGGCATAGAGACTGGCCAGATTCCTAGGAAGTCCTCGAGTGGTCCCCACAATACAGTATTGTGTCTGTCAAAACACAGAGGCCACTCACAGCACCACAGCGTCCTGCAGGGTATCCATGGCTACTGTCATGTGACAAAGACAAATTCAGCAAGGATCCAGTGACAAACCAGAAAGAAATGCATCTGCCAAGGAGTCAGGGGTCTGAGTTAAAGACAAAGCTGGGGGGGGGGGGTTAGAGAGATGGTTCTGAGGTTAAAGGCACTGGCTACTCTTCCAAAAGACCCAGGTTTGATTCCCGGCACCCATGTGGCAACTCATAACCATCCATAACTATAGTTTCAGGGGGTCTGATGCCCTCTCCTGGCCTCCATGGGCACTGCATACACATGGTGCACAGACATACATGCAGGCAAAAGACCCACACATATAAAATAAAATGAAACGAAATGAAAGGCCGGGCATGGTGATGGGAGTCTGTGGAGCCAGTACTCAGAAGGCTGAAGGAGAAAACTGTAAGTTAGTGATCTGTCTGTGCAGCATTGTGAGTTCAGGGCAGCCTGGCTCCTGTAATACCCACAATCCCATGGGAAAAATCTGAACTGATGGCAAAAAAGGAAACTGAGTCAGTGGAGCAGAGGGCACAACTGTGGAGGTGTCTAGAAATAAACTGTCACAGTCTTCCGGGAGCTCTGTGGAAGAGGTCTGCTTCTTCAGTCCTCTGGACACATACAGTCCCTACTGACATTTTTCTCCTGAGATCCCATTGGCTGAGCTCCAGGCTCGGGGGACATCTCTGCCCTGGCATCGGACCAGCCAGCCATGCTACACAGCAGGCGAACCACATGCCCGTCAAGAACACGCCACCAGGACAGACCTTCCGTCCACTCACCCTCCCAACCCCAGTGGGGGACGCACTTTAGTGTGGCGCTTCCTCCTCCCCAGCACCACCCTCAAAGGACTGAGCTGATAAACAACATAAACCACAAACACACTCTAGAATGAAAGGTCTTAGATTGGCCACTCCTGAAACGCCCATCAAGGTGGATGTGTTGGTCCCTCTGAGCCTCTTCTAGGGACACAGTACCCCAGAAGAGAGGCAGCAATTGTCCCATACCACAGGCCTCATTGCCTGCACCCCTGCCCCGACCTCCCAAGACAAAGGCGCCTTTCTCCTTGCTCCTTGGGGTCACCACATTCTCCTCAGACCTGTGCTTGTTTTCTTTCTGCCTGGGCCCATCTTGGCTTGCCTCCCCCTGCACCACCATCCCCTGGAGACAAACACTGTATTGTTTCCATAGACCTAATAAATGACTCCATCCCCCATCCACCCCCAACCTCCTGCCACTAACTTGCTCACCCTCCCAGCCTTGCCCTGTCTGGTCTCCCTTATGCATAGCATCCCTACCATGGATAAAGAGCAGGAGTCTTAGGACAGTGTGAGGGGGAGAAACACTTGTGCTAAAAGTACGCCCCTTCCTCGTCTTCTTCTGGAAGAGCTGTCCAGGGACAGAAGGTGTCCCTGGCCCATTTAACCTCTCTGGTTCACATACAGGTGCCAATGGTAAAACAGAGTGATTTTCTGTGAGCTTCCAAAAACACTGGGGTACACTTCTCATGACTCCTCAAAAAAGCCCAGGTAAAACAGCAGCTGATGCTCTTCCTCAATGGGCCAAGTCAGGGGCTCCTCAGATGTGTCTAAAGACTGTTCATACCCCCAGCTGAGCTTCTACCACAAGGGCTCGCTCTTCTGGGCCACTGTAAGGCGGGACACAAGCACACAGCAGGAGCAACGAGCCAAAAATAAGACACTCGTCACCCTGCCTGACACAGGTTGACACATTGGTTGTTCCAGCTTTGGTAAGGTCCAGGAGTCAGCAAAGAAACGCCCAGAGCCTCTATCCCGGCAGAGCAAGGAAGGGTAGCATGAAAAAAAACAGCAGGCCCAGGCTCTGCAGCCAGCCTTGTGGAGCTCCGACCTCTCTGAAGTTCACCAGCCACCTCCAAGGGCTGATGCAGCCACCAGATCAGCCAGGCCGGCACCATGACGTCTTCATTCCCTACCCCTCCCTGCCCGCCATCCCCTGGATAAGGCTGTATGGTACAGTAGAGACCCCGTGTCCTCACTGTCCTGCTGGAAGAAGAACGCCCTCCTCCAAGCAGAGACTTTAGAGCCAAGAGAGATGGACCTGAGCCACAGAGGGATGCAAAAGAGGCCAGAGGATGATGAGCCCCTGCCTGCCTCCTGCATGTGATATCCCAAAACACACAGACCTGAGCAGAACAGGTGAAATCATGTTTCCAATGCCTTACATTTAATAACGGTTCTTAATGTTTTAACCTCCCTTCTAACCCACCACCCACCAGACGCAGTGAGAAAAAAAGGCTATTAGAATATGGGGGAAGTGGACCAGTTTAGAAATTGCTCTTTGGAGCAAAATGTCCTTTTACCTCTGTCCGCCTTCTGGAAAACAATCCTTCACATGTTTGCTCCAGCAAGACAACATCTGACACAGCTGGCTCTCCAACGGACCCTTAAGTTTCCACATCAAGTCATCAAGAGCAAAAGAATTTAAGACCCAGACACCCAGACACATTCCAGTGGGTACCACAGGACTCTCGTCCTCCTCTACCCGATCAAGCTCCGGGCTGACAGATAAAACGGGTCTCTCTATAATGCAGGAAGTGAGAAGGCCTTGAACACCCATGTGCAAGAAGGGGGTGTTATCAGAATGGTAAGAAAGAGACCAAGGAACTGCAGGAGAGGCAGTGATTGCCCCCAGGGAGACGAAAATAGACATTGTGGATGTAAGTACCAATCCATGCCCATCCGTCCATGAGGACTCTTCTGGAATCCATCGTTGGCAAAAGCCTACAAGACAGAATTTCCTGTATTCTAGACCCAGTTCTGGAAGATGCAAAGGAAGTAGGGGCCCATCTTCCATGTCTAAGGAGGGGCTACTAATGTCTCTCCAAACCTAGCATTCACCATTCTCAACATCACTATCCTCAACCCTCATGACAACATCCTCAGCTCCTCCCCTCTGCTCTGAGCACCTACCCAGATCTAAACATCTACCCAGGCTCACCACTGTGCACAGTACCTTGGTACAGACCTGTCATGTATAGCTGCAGGATGAGGAATTTCTCATGTAGCAGGCTTTCAACTGCAACCTGAACACGTGTGACACTTGAGTTTGACATCTCCATGCGCACATGTGTTCAAGCAGGAAGTCCTGTGCTCGCCAGCACACTGGCAGGACAGCATGCTTCCTGAGAGCCATACCCCACCTCCTTCAGGATATGCAACCCCCCAAAGCCCAGGAGCCTCTGCCATCTGCAGGAGGCCACTGTCCTACCAACACCCCTCCACCCCACTGCCTGCCATTGCAGGATCCACCCGCCTCAAGGTGATCTCGGTTCACACTCCAGGCAGCCTCTGGTGTTGGGACTGCAGGTCCTCCAGTGGGCACAGTGCACTTGGCTCGACAAGAATGCTTTAAAGAACTCAGCCTGCAGAGTGTTGGCCCATCTGGTCTCACAGCTAGCTTACATGAGCTAGGACTCCGAGCTCAGCCACAGAGCCCGCCTGGACAGGCCCTTACATCTGCCATAGCTCTCTGCCTCCCCTGGAATAAAAAAGGAAGAACAGAGGCAGATAGATCAGCACTTGGGAGCCTCCTGCCTCTGCAGCACTCAGTCCAATACACGTGTGTGCGCATGCACACATACATAAATGCATGCATGCATACATACAACACACGCCTATGTGCACTTATACATACAGCTTCAGGGCCTACCATGCCTCTTGAGGGGGGAAAAAAACAGGAAGAAAGACTCACAGACAGGGGCACCGTCCCAGGTTAGGGGTGAGGAGTGCTGTCTCTACAAATGTTGTCAGGAAGGGGTCCTTATGGTAAGACTATGACAGTAACCCAGCTAATATGGCAAAGCAGTCAGGCACCTCCTTCCCAGGGGTGTGAGCTGGCTCAACCCTCCCAGGGGTGTGAGCTGGCTCAACCCTCCCAGGGGTGTGCTTAGCCCTCCAGAGACAGGGCCACCTGGACACCTTTGCTCTCTTGAGCCTCAATGGCCAGTTCTTGGCTTGTGCTGAGGAGGCTGGGAAGGGGCCGAAAGGCCATGGATAAAGCTCAACCCAGAGTCAGCTCCTTAAAGGCATGGGCCTGGCAATTTCCACCAACTGATAAGATCTTCATCCATTCAGCCTACCACACCCCAGACACTTGTCATGAATGCCCCGTTAGAGTGCAGCCTCTGGGGTGACAGCCTGTGTACCTCTCTCTCCCTTTGTCTGTTTCTCTCTCTCTCTCCTCCCTCTTCCTTCTCCCTCCTCCCCTTTGTCTCTGTCACACACACACACACACACACACACACACACACACACACACACGGAGCACTCATAGATGGTCACCCACCCAAGTGAGCCACCAAAAGTTCCTGAGACCATGACTCTTCTAAAATATAGACACAGCTGGTGCCCAGTCGACTGAACTGGGAGGTTTCCCCTAACCAAATAATAGGGAAAAAAATAAAAATATAAACACTTTACTTTGGGACTTCTCCCTGGCTAGCAAATACAATTTGCCAAAGGTCTTTTTTTTTTTTTTTTTTTTCTTTTTGGTTTTCCAGAAAGGGGGAGGGAAGACTGTAGGATCAGGATCAGTTTACCTGATGAGAAACTTGCAACTGACCATCCCATGCCAAGATTCCCCCAAACCGTGATGACAATAACCCACAAGGCTCTGCCCATCAAAGCCGTGCAGACCCCTGTCTTCTGTTTGCTCAGACCCCGCTCTCCAGCACAGAGTCTTTATTGGTCTCCCTGCAGGGGTGAAAATAAAGGGGGTTTTGTGTTCCTCCTGTCCCCCCTCCCTATGCTGGCTGAGAGAGTTTATCTGACATTGCAGGAGTCTTTGTAAACTGAATGTCCCAGGATAAGCGGTCCCTTAAGAGTCCCTTGGCCTGGGACAGAGGGACCCTCTCCAGAGGAGAATGGGGAGCTTGTTCCAATGTTCTTTTAATAGGGGGGGCGGGGTGTCCCCAGGACAGGCCTCCAGCACGCTCACAGAAGGGTCTCTGTCCCAGGGCTACAATGGAGGGAATTCTTAAAGACAGGGATGTTGAAGGGCGGGGGGAGGAATTTTTTCCTGAGGGGAGGGGAGGGAAGTTGGAGGGAGGGGGAGAGTAGTGGCAGCACTTCTCATGGTCAGAACAATCCAAGCTGTAACAAGGCCTCTCTATGCCTCAGGAGCAACTGAATGGCCGGGCCTTAGCAGCTCCACAGAGGAGAATTCTCCTGGCATCCGGGTCTCCTGTCAGCACCAGATCTGCCTCCCAAATCCAGGATGTGAGCCACCGACACACCAGGAAAAAAAATCTTTCTTACAAGGAGGGGAACCTTGGTTACCTTGTCTTCAAAAGCCATTAGAGTCCAAATAACCACCCAGGACAGACACAGTTCCCACCAAACCCTTAAAGAAAGTGTCCCACCAAATCTCAGAGAACAGCCATTACTTGGGTGATTCAATTGCTCAAATTTTGGTTTAAGGCCACCGTTTTCTTTTCAAAGCCATCCCAAACCACACAGGCGTTTTAGAAAGATTGCCAGGCTGTTTTGTAATTTTGACTCTATTTACCTGACTGTGCACATGTCTAGGAAATTAAGGGCCTCCCCGGAGTGAGGTGTCCATACGGATCAGCCCCAGGAATCCCCCTGCCTTGTTTGTGGCTGGAAGCAGCTGAAGAAAGCAGAGACACCTTCGACGTCCAGACTAACCAAAGAGGTGTAGAGTCACTGGGTATCCTGAGAGGATAACTGGGCCCTAGGCTATGCTGTGATGTCACAGCAAAGGACAAGGCTGGGACAAGGGCTGAACAGGACTTTGTAGGAAGAAACAAACCTGGAGGACAGAAGCCTGAGGATCCTGAGACCAGTCCACACAAACCAGCATCCCACTCGGGAAGTACAATGGAGCTGCTTTTGCGGTAGGATGTGGATTAAGAACACTCCGCCCCATCCCAGCTCCCACCTTAACCACAGCCAGGCACCAGCCCAACATCAGAACACTGTGGCCTCTTTCCTACCGATTTACCTTAAAGAGATCAAAGCTGACCTGGGGTTGGCATCAGGCAGCAGCAATGGATCCAGAGAACACATACTTATGGTTCCATGGAAGAGAGGAGCCAAGGCGTGTGAGACAGTGGTGGTGGCCGGCGGGGGGGGGGGGGGGGGGGGTTACACATGGCTACAGGCCATCAGCACCTCGGAAGCTCAAGAAGAGAAATTCTGGGTGCAAAAGAAAACTTTGCAAATATAGAAAAGCCAATCCTGGATAAGTTAGTCCTGGACTATTGGATGAAAATATTGGCCTCTAGTTCACCTTCATTGCTGAGAATCACCAACTTCACCAAGACAGATAAAGAGGAGGAGGAAGACGTAGCAGAGGAAGGACCCAGGGAAGCACTCACCATTGCAGACCCCAGCACTTTTGAGCTAGCTAAAGGGTGCCCCTTGGTCTCCTCTCCCCACATTTGACCCTTCACCCCAGGTTAGCTACTCATCCTGCCTACCTTCCATATTGAAGTCTACACATTGCTTTTATAAGTCATCTAGTAAAACATCAAGGAAACCGATGGAAACCACAACCCAAATTTTACTCTTCCTAGAGAAAAACCCCAAGGGGAATTGGGCCTTCTCGTTAGAAAATAGAAACTCAACCTTCCCAATTAAATCCAGCAAAACACACACATACACACACATGCACACACACACATAGGCACACATTTGTATGCATCTGCACACACATATACACATCTTCAGGTACACACACACCTATATACAAAATCTACACATACATCTATACACATCTGCACACACCTGCACACAAACACACGAACACATAGACACATTTGTACATATCTGCATACACACACAACTGCAGGTACATCACACACCAACACATAAAATCTACACACATACATGTATACACATCTGCCCATGTGCGAGCACACACACACACACACACACACACACACACCAATCTAAATATTTTTTTTAATCGTAGAAGGATTTAAGTCCACCTACTACAATGAACGATGCTTTCTTCAACCCCAATAGTTCCTTAATCTCAAGGTCACATAGGGGCTTCTATCCTCCACCCTCCCAGTCACGTCAACTGAAGAATAGGGTGTACAGAGGACCATGGCATGATGGCAGGATTGGGGTGCAGCTCAGACTAGGAAGGACATCTCAGCACCCCATCAGAAGGTGATGTTGGATAGCCCTCCCCACTAGTTCCAGGCATCGCACCACAAGAGTGAGTCCAGCAATAGGTCTGCCCTACAAATTAAGCTTTGAGTTTCAGGGAACCAAAATTCTCACTATCCCAGTGGGCTGAGCCTGAGAATCCCTTGACACCAGCTCCGTCTGCTTCCTCATCAGCCCATGGAAGCATACAACCCATCCTCACAAGCTTTCTTTATTGAGGATGCTAAGACAACCCTCTCAGGGTCGTCATTGTAAATGCCAACAAAATCAAATTCCTAACGGGATGGCAGTTTAATTCAACAAGCCCAGGCTTCCATATCCTTCACCGGATTTCCACAGTAGACTGCACGATGCTGAGGCATGCTTTGGGCATGTGCACTGTCTGCAACTAACTGACAGTCTTGTGGGGACGGACGAGTTTTGAAGACAGACCCGTCTCCATCTCATCCAGACTCTGTCACTGCACGCTGATGATGCCTCACATTTATTGACAGGTCTCCAAACCAGATGTCACATCCCATGGAAGGGACAAGAGGGAGAGAAATGGAAGGAATAGAAGTGAGGTGAAACCTCGAACCCCTGGAGTGCCCAATGAGAGTTCCTTACTAGATGACCCAGTAATGAATCTTGTGGTTGGATATTAATTACTCCAACACTGACCATACTGTCTCATCTGCAGAAGAGAGAGACATCTATTACCAGTGGACTTGGAGAGGATGAAGGAGACACTGTTCTAAGAAGACAGTAGGTCCCTGGAAGACAGTTGCAAAGGGCAAGCCACTCCCCATAGACACATGACACAATTCATTTGATTTGTGGCCTCTAGAACTTTCCAAAGGACACATATCTACAAGCATGTAGCTAAAGGCTCTATCGCTGACCAGCCAGGTGATTCAGACAAGTGACAAATGCTCTTGGAGCCTCAGTTTCCTCTTCTGGTAAATGGAACAGCTTGCTTTCCTCCCAGACCCTTTCAACACATAAGAATCACACCCGCTTCTCCTCCTCTCCCCTTAAGAAAACAATCCTACTCAAGCTTCAGACAGAAATAATCTATCCACGATCGTGGAATGTCCCCTCCCCTGGCAGCGGTGAATGAGAGCTGACAGCACCTCCCAGGGCTGCATAGCTTCCTTTCAGGGCTCATGGAACCCATGAGCATGAGTCACAGCTCCTCAAAGCCTACCTGTGTAGTGAGGATATGTGAAGTGAGCAATATGAAGTCCCCCCCCACCTCCAGCCTCACGGCCTGGAGATCAAAGCCGCCTCTCTCATGCAGAGCGCCTGGGGGGGGATCTCCTTCCAAGTTGGCACATGAACGTGTGAACGAAAAAAAAAAAAAAAAAAAAGAACCGTCTCAATACAGCCACTTGTGCCACAGCTCCTGCGCTGACTCCATGTCTGGCTTCCCTGGGCTCTCAACTTCCCTGCGGGCTGCCAAACGCACGAGTCTGGCAAGAAGTCTGCCCAAATCCATTGCCCCAGCTCCTGGCTACTGGCTGTGCACGCCAGAAAGGGACAGAATACATTGCCCTCAAGGGACGCGGGGAACAATAAGCAAGGGCCCATGGATACTCTCAGCTAGGGAACTGCTTTTTTTTTTTTTTTTTCTTTGAAGGAACCCCAGGTAAAAGGTGCCATTCAAAGCATCGGGACACTTCTCTATGACAACCGTGTGGAGGAAAAAGAAGCCAGTCACAGGCGACACAAGGCGAGGCTGGATTTAGCAACCCATGAGTCAAACTCCTGACTCTATGGCTGAGCAAGGCGATGTCTCCACACAAGAGCAAGACTCTTGGGTTCGTGGATGCAGGAGAGGAAGGGGCTCTTACGGCACGTGCGTCAGCCAACTTTCCATAAGCATCAGCGCACCTTCAGGTTCACAACAAGACCTGAGTTCTTTGCCCAGAAGGGCACAGGTACTCAGTTGTGCCCTGTTGCCCGACTTAGTCACATCCAGTGTCGAGGGGCATCTCTCCATATCTACTTCTGCTTCCCTGGAGTTTGTCCCATTTGCAGAGTCCCAGTGGATCTGAAAAAAACCCAACAGATCACGTGATCCATCTCCTGGCCACAGCTGCAATGGGGAACGTTAACATTAGAAATCTACAGAGGTAAACTTAACAAGGAAGCTGGACACAGATGACGTAATGAATCAGGGAGAAGGAGAACAGCAGATACCCCAAAAGCCACAGCCCCCAAACTCAGTTGTATGAAACCTAGGATCGTTCTAGGCTGTGTCAAACCAGTTTCTCTGAAACCTGCAACTAAAAGCCAGTTATGGAGTTAAACACACTCCCTTCGATGAATGAGGACTTGAGCCCAGAGACTTAGCAAGATGGATCCAGTCGTAGAAATGGCAGGCATAGGGTGGACAGGACATTGTGTTGAGTCATGACTCCATCTTCAAAACTGGAAATTCTAGGACTATTCCTCAAGGAGCCCCCAAGACTTTGGAGATCCATGGAAATGAAAAGAAGTAACCTGGGGGCAGGACTGGAGACTGGCCCATTCTTCCTGCTACAGTCCCGATGGTTGGCAGTAAATCCTGCCTGAGAAAGGATGGTTGAACCACAAGACTGTGATGCAGCTGAAGGACCTGGGCCGAGTCCATCTTACAAGTTCAAATGCCACCGTCAGATGGCCAGTGTGACCAGCAAGGCACACATGCAGCCACAGGTATATCTTTCCCAAGCTGTTGCCTATAAGCAGACATGTTGCTAGGGTGACAGGGCACAGAGAAAGGGTTTGGAAAGAGGCATGGGGAAGCCAGTTTCCCTCACAACAAGGAAGAGGAGAAGGAAGGGCCAGGATACAGGAAAGGTATTGAAATAATGAGAAAAACCAACCCTGGAAAGGCCCAAACAGCCCAGTGGTCAGGGTGGGGAGAGACACCAAAACCAGCTCAGGTCTCTGGTTAACCACATCCCTGGTTTCCACTCAGAAATCTAATTAAAACTCCGAACACCTGAACTCCCAAGGCAGGCTTGCCAGCAGCCGCAGATTCCCTGAGATTCGATTTAACACACAAACAAGTGTGTTTAAAGGCCAAGGAGGAGAGAGGACATGGGCAGAGTGCACCCCGGGAAGAGGTCGCTGGGAGTCATTTGCTCTCCTGCTAAGGGAGGTAAACCCCATGGCATGGCCTGATTCTTTCTGTCACTTCCAGACAGCTGTAAGGAAGCAGCCCTTACATCTGAGCCTCAGGGGCACAAGCTATGTCCCTCTCACCACAACGGAGGAAGGTACAGACAGCTGAGACAAGGCAAATGAACAAACACAGCCCACACCCCAGGGCTAATAACACTGCTCCCTGAAAATGTCTGACTCCACTTGGAGACTGGATGCAGGCATGGGATAGCCCATCAGAACCCAGAACAAATGGAACCTTCGGGGATCGACCAAGAAAACGTGCAGGAACATCGTGAAAATTTGAGGCTGTGGGATAAACAGGAAGAGAGGACTCACCCCACAGTTCCCCCCAAACAGTCAGATCATCCTCCCACCCCCACACTTCCACACCAAATGCTTTCAAAACACCTTCCTTTCCCAGCTCTGCCAGGTCAGGAGTTAGGATCAGCAGGTGAGTTCTGCTGGGTCTAGGTAAACAGCCTTACCTGCATTTCTCTGAGCCCGAAGGCACCGACTGTCACCAGGTCATGTCAGATTGGACATGGGCATAGGCTTAAGAGCACTGGCAAACTGCAGCCCACATAGTAAAACTTCAGGACTACGGGAAGTCACCTAGCCATGTCATTCACAGATGATAACGGACAACTGTGGTGCACCCAGAACTGGGGTCACCCAGGGCGACTCTGTGGTCCCCGGGTTCCTTGGGGAAATTTAACCTTTAATGGAGGCTGCTTCCTGCAGGCTACAAGCACCCCAGAGCAGGGGAGGGAGGGAGAGAGGGAGGGAAACACCAAGGGCAGTACAAATGTGGACTAGAAAGTGTGCAGGATCGATCTCTAGCAGGGCAAAGGGGTACAGCCCCAGGGTTAGGAGGGGTGGATCTTAAAAATATAGATTAAGCATGAAATGACAGCTTGGTCCAGCAATTCTGCTTTTGCTTGCTGACCCGAAGGACTGAAACCTGGACAAATATTTACACACCCTGAATGGTAACAGTGTTGGTCACCGTGGCTGGATGGCCTCAGCAGAATGAGGTGACAATAGGACTCAGGAAGGGAAAAGCAATGGGTACAAGTTACTGCAGCAAGGGTAAACACGAGTACATTGTGCTAAGTGGCTAGCAATCAGTAAAAGCCAGAGACAGGGCAGTAAATGGGTTCCCAGGGCCAGAAGGCGAGGAACAGGGAGTTAGTGCTTTGTGAAGATGGAGTTTCTGTTTGGGCAAATGCTAGCTGCCGAAGGAGGGTGACCGTTGAGCAATGCGTAGACCAAGTGCACACAGAGAAAAGACAGAGATGGTAATTTCTACCTTCTGCATGTTTTATTATGATAAAATAATGGTTGGATTTTTTTTTAATGAGTTAAGAAGTCAGATCTGCAGACACAATAGTAGTCAGTCACCTAATGGTTCTAAGTGCCTTCTGAATACAGAAGAAACCCCTAAAAGCTACCGTCACTTTTGTTTCTAAAAGTATCTCCCTTTTAGATCCCCCCGGGCCCCCATGCTTCAAGTTGGCTTCTCACTGAAACCAAAGACCATGAGAGGCCACAGGCAGAGGAACCAAAAGAACAGCAATAGTTAGTTCCAAGGGTGCATCCAGCAGGCGCTCTGTATTTGCAGCCTGAAGCAGGGGGGAAACCCACAGTCACGTGACTGGAAATATGTCTACAGTTCTGTGAAGGGAATGCTGCATAGATGGCTTGCGGAGCATGCCAGCTGGAACTGGAGAGCAGACAAGGTTAGCTCTCCCATCCCAGGCTTCCCAGTCCAGTGAAGGCAAAGGAAAACAGACTGATCAAGTTATATAAGGTCAGGGGCCCACTTGTTAGGCCAAGGAAATGGATGCACCAAAGGCATTGAAGATTAACTTCTTCTGAGCTCAGGAGCTCAGAAGGTGGGGTGGGCTCACATACTAAAGGAGCTTGATCTATTTTAGGATTGCACAATCCCACCCCACCCCCTGTCTATGCTTCCTCAAACACTTCTGTCTAACCCCACACTAAGGCACCTGGATTCAAGACTCCTGTGCGCAAACCTGTAGGGACAAACCAAATAAGGGAGAAGGAGGTGATGATTCACGGTACAGAAAGAATTCTTGGATGGGAACTTGCAACCTCAGCATTCTTGCAGGTTTCAGGATTCCTCTGGGCTTTGGGGCTTTCACCGAATCAAACAGGAACGGTATTGTGTGGGACCCCCAACCCCCACCCCAGGCACCACAAACTCAGTCTAGGAAGCAAAGCTTGAGAGATTTTGGAACGGAGCACACTTAGCCAGCAGTCTAACTGAAGAGATGATATTCAAGGGGGGGTGGGGGGGCTTCAAATCCCATCCCATCCTCTTGTGAATTCCGGGTTCTATCAGTGAGGTAGCCGACCGGGGCTGCTAGCTGGATGGGGGGGGGGGGCTCCTGCCTCTAATCCCAGCGCTCAGAGGCAGAAGCAAGGGGGTGGTAAGTTCAAGTCCAGCCTGGGCTACGGCAGGAAGGACCTGCCCCAACACTAAAAGAACAATTTGGTGTAGAGGATGCCACTAGCTCCATGAGGACCTTGCTGTTTGACATGGTCACAACCAAGGGTCACAGTGGTCTGCAGGGACGCCTGTGCAAAGTAGCCTCGTTGGGGCAGCTTTCAAGCCCTCACACATGGGAGAAGGACTGCAGATCTTATGTGTTCCTACAGGCCACAAAAGAGTTTCCTGTTCCGTACCCACCCACAGCTCAACTGTCTGGCTGCAGACAAAGGACAAGGGAATCTGGGAGGTCTCTGTAACAGAACAAAAACAGTACCAACAAATGATGAGAACGTGGAATATGTAAAGGGAAGCCCACAGAGGCTGCCTGGAGAAGGTGAAGCAAAGGGGCCTGTGGCCAGGAAGCTTCAGCTGGGGACAGGGTTGGGCTTGGGCTTTAGCTGGCCAAGAAGCGCTTGTTCCCTGTCTTCAAGTACTTCTGGTATAATCACCTGGTGAGCACATAAGACAGGCCACCCCGCTGCCTCCTGAGCCCCAGACAAATCAAAACAGAACTAAACTGGGGAAAGCAGGGGACATGGCTAAGCAAGTTCTCCAGGCTGTTCCTCGAGCAAGACACACTGCGGAGGGCCAGGGACAGTCTGAACCGGACCCAGGTAGACCCAGGTAGATCCAGGAAGAGCTGTGGCTCCTTGCGTTGGTGGGGGTGGGGTTCAAGGCTGAGTCGCTGAAGAGAGGGACAGAGCCAAGTATGGAGAGCCCCCCCACCCTGTGCCCATCCCGAGGCTGTTTATGCCACCCCTGCCCCCTCCCCTAATACTTCCTGAGATGACCCTCACTGGTAGTGGGCTGGGAACAGGAAATGCCTGGGCCTTGGATCAGAAGTAAGAGTAATAGTAGAGAACAGAGATCTCTCACACTACAAACTATGGGGTAACTGAGTGTGGTGGCTGAGGCAGGAGGATTGTTTCAAGGTCAAGGCCAGCCTGGGCTACAGAGTGAGACCCTATCCAAACAAAACAATCAAACATTGCCTGTGGTGGGGACATTTAGCACCTTCAAAGAAAAATCAAGTCCAACAACAAGACCTCAGAAGTATGTTCTCCAGAGACTGAAGGAACCTCCAAACCTTACCCAGATGTCCTCAGTACTCAAGCCAGCCACTCTGGCTTGGAAGAGTGGCACGATGCCAGCGGCAGACAGTCCTAAGCTACACAAGGCTTCTGGAGAAGATGTGTGGGGCAAGAAAGCCAGGGAGGCTTCCTGAAAGAAGAGAAACTGAATTTGGTCACCATAGGACCTTTGCTGAGGAGAGACACCACACAGGCTTCAGCAGGCCAAGAATCAACCTTCTCGAACATGATCTTAAATGAAGGCCTTCATCCCCAAAGTCCTTCATGTTTCCTCCCCTAGCCCCCAAAGAAATCTCTTAGAGAAAGACACTCTCTTAACCAGAACCCCCTCAGTCCACTCCAAGGAGAAAGCAACGCTGTCAGTCCCTTTTAGCTCTGACCAGGAAATGCGGCCTCGGCTAGGTTTGCACGCCGGGGGCCTGACACACCTGCCACTCCTGTGTTGTGAGTCACCTGTGCAAGCACTGCACCATGTACTTCTCAACCACAGAGCAGGGTGGCTCATCGACTCCTCTCACGCACACCGGAAGTTCTCCATCTCCTACCTCCAGAAACGTGTTGGGACAGATCGGTTAATAACCCATTTTTCACTCAACAATATGTCGGGTGGAAGTCTGGCGGAGCAGGGGACAGAGGGATGGTTCTTCCATTTGGAGTCTGGACTTCCCATGAGGTCCTTGGGGGGGGGGGTGTCCTGACCCTGTTCAGCAGCTATCAGACAGGATAGGTGAGTGGGGATGGATGGGAGTTGGAGGTGGCCTCTGGAAACAAAAGCCACCTCTTGCCTACCTCAGTTTCCACTTTTACAAGGTGGCTTTGTAGCACACAGGATGAGATCCGGCCCCACTCGGAACACGGGTGGGTACCAGGAATCCGAGCAAGGTCTGTGAATGAGTCAGAAGCCCCTGATCACTGCGCTACGGTATGTGCCAGATGCTAACCTGTGGGGAAGCAATGGAAAGGAGACAAGAGAGGCTGTATTTGCAGCCTTCCTAAAATCTAGATCAGTGTTCAATCCGAAGGTAAATTTTAAGGAAAAGGCGGTGGTTTAAATCTTGCTGCCTAGCAAACACGGATCTGCCGGGTCCCTGGAGCGACTGATAGTGTGGTTTGTAGTAGAGTCTAAAGTGAACAGTTGTAGAGGCGTTGAGCAAGTCTTCAGAAGTGAGCAAGCTTTGTATTCATTCGCTCAGTGGCCCTTTCACGGTTTCTAGCCTCTGGGTCCCCTCTGTGTAGGAAAAGATGAGTGGTACCCTCTGCCTCTAAGCCCTCTGGGAAATGTCTTCCACTCTGAAATGCTTCTTCAACGCTCAACCAACAGACGGAGAGAGGAGAACTTCTGGAAACCTGTAGAGGTACGTCCTCCCAAATGCAGAGAACTACTTAGGTACTAAGGGACGGTCCTTGGTGTATGATTGCCTGGGGCTAATTTTGAAAATACCTAAGTGTCCAACAGTAGACTGATCACCAAGCAAAGGATTACTTGGTGGCTGCAGAACTCAGCAGTACAGGAGTCAGGACTGGGGGCGGGGGGGGGGGGGGAACGCATGAACAGGAAACCAAGTCATGAATACTGTGGATTGTAGACCCTCAGTTTGACCCTAGGAGAAGTACTTTGAAAACAGTCGCACTGATCAAGGACACTCAGAATATCTCTCCTGGACCCATTCTCCCCTTCCCCATACGACGAGAAACTAGAGACGTGCAACTGGAAGGGAACATCCAGTTGCCACAGTGCTGGGAAGGACACCCCATTTCTCACTGGGGAACCATCCAGAACCAGTCTGGGCATACCCAAGCACCTGAATGGAGCCAGGAGCAGCAGGACCCTAACTTCTGCAGGTCAGTCAGGACTCCCAAAACTATTTATTTCTTTGTTTGTTTATTTGTTTATTTATTTATCTTCCTGTGTTGCCTAGCCTGCCCTCCCTGAGCAGGTGCTGACTGAGACCTCAGGGTCCCTGGGCACTTACCAAAACCAAATCCCTGGCTGAATAGCTTCCTATGTTGGGAGGGAGTTCTGGGCGGGAAATGGGCCACTACACACCTAAGAACACCTAAGGACTACTGACAGGGGTCTGTGGAAGAGGTGAGAGGGAATCCCGTATCTGGAAAGTGTTCCCAGGGAACCACGTCTGGGGCCGGGGAGCGGGGAGGCGGGGAGATCTGGAATTAAGGGCCGAAAGCTGAGGAGAGAAAAGGAAACAGAAGAATCTGGTGTAATTTAGGGTGGGGTAACTCAGTCATTCATTCAACAAACACCTACTCTCTGACAAACATGGTGACAGGTACCAACCTCCCCACTACAACATAATCACAAAAAGGACAAGGAGGGGAGAGGGCTGTTGAGAACAGCTCCCTTTGATTTACAGTTGTGCCTCAAGACCTAGCCAAAAGTCTTCTTCATGATACAAGACGCACCAAAAGGAGGAGGAGGGTGGGTGTACACGCTGGACCAAACTCCTGCCCTGGGAAACCCTACTCACATGCTGGTCATCAACTCCACAGCAGCCCAATCTTGCAAATAATACACTATCCACCAAGCGCCCCCACAGCTACCCAGCCCCTGTGGCCTCTGGCAAATACTGCGCCCCAGAAGCCGGCTGCGTGGAGAGGCATGGCTCTCAAAGCAAAGGGTCCCGAAGGACCACCCCTGCCAAAAGGCAAATGCCAAGAAGGCAGGAGCTTCCTCTGCTAAGTCTCTATCCCCGCGCCGGTAACCAATGGCTTGTCCATGCCGCGGGCTGAAGGACAGACCGCTGACTACAGAGATCTGAGCTGGTAGGGTCCACCTGGGGGTTGCAAAAATGACTTCCTAGACGTCAACTAGAACGAAAATTCCAATCCTGAAACCTTCAAAAACCAACACAAGCCTGGAGAAGGGCGAATCAAATCCACAACCTCGCACCGCAGGGCAACTTACCTCCAGGTGGAAGAGCGGCTGAAAGAAGGAAAGACAGTCCACGGACGATGCAGACGAGGTCGCGAGTCTTCTAAATCCAGTTGATAAACACCAAGTAATCCACGTTAGGGGACCCGGAGCCCCCACCCCTTTCCCAACTGTCCATCCAGCGCCCAAAGCCAAAGTGCCGCCACCGCGCCGGGGCCCCGAGTGAGTAGCGCGGAGATCGCGCGCCCTGCCTCCCAAGCGGCTGCAGCACGGTCTCCGGGAGCAGACCGGCGCCGAGAGAGGCGGGCGGAGGCCACCAAAGGCTCTGACCGGTGCATCCTGCCTCCTCGCACAGCTCTGCGCCTTTCTTCTATGAGCATCCCCAGCTCAAACACACACTCCACGCTAGGAAAAACCCCTCTGGAGAATCCCGAATATCCTATAAAAGCCTCTGGTTTCTGGTCGGGCGAGGACCTTGTGGTACAGGAAGGGCGCTTGCCAGGCAGCAAAACTCTGGAGGCGCGGAGCCACTGCATACAGCCAGAAGCAGCAAGAACCACTCGCTTTAGGCACCACCACTGGGCTCTGCGTGCCGTTGGGCCATTCTGCCCTTTTATATAGACTGGTTGCGGGGCGTGCCCAGGGGGCGGGGCAAAGTGGTAGATTGGAAGAGTGCTATCCTGGGAGTTGTAGTTCTGTCTTCTTACTCCTTACACTCATGGAGCAATTGGCAAAGGGTGGGACCATCACAGCTATCTCCCCTTGCAGATTTTCTCCAATGAAGAGAGATTCCATTCTGTTCTAGTTTCGTTTCTGTTACACCTGAGGAGAAAAGAGAGTTTATTTCAAATTCTGCAGAAGTTACCTCGCTGCCTTGGTTTCTTTTCCATTACTGTGAAAAAAGACCGTAAAAAGCAACTGACACTAAGCAACCACTTAATTTTTGACAAAGGTGACAAATTGGATCATATATTTCACCTTGTACAAAAATCAATTCAAATTGACCAAAGATCTTCACTGATAACCCGAAACACTGAAACTTCTAGAAGAAAACATAGGGAAGACACTTCAAGATACTGGGGTAAGCAGGAGCTCTTCAAATAGAATCTCAACAACACAGGGACGAGACCTGAGCATCAACCAATTGAGCCTGCCTAAAAACAAAAAGCCCTGGACAGCAAAAGGATCTTCAGAGTTAACTGACAGCCCACGGTCGGGAAGACCTGTGCCAGTTTTTCCGTACAAGGGAATAAGAGGTAAAACTGCCAACCAGGAAATGGGCAGTTGAATTGAATAAACAGAGAGAAAGAAAGAAGAGGGGGGGGAGGGAGGAACTCAAACGGATAATAAGGAAATGCAAATTAAAACTATGATGAGCTCCTTGTCACCCCAGTCAGAATTCCTGTTATCAACAAGTCTGTCAGACACACTGGAGAGGATGGGCAGAGAGGGCCCCTTACTCACTGTTGGTGAGGGGAATTAACTCAGCCGTTGTGCTCATAGATCAGTTTGGAGATTTCCCAAAAAGTTAAAAATAGAGCTGCCAAATGACCCTCAACATTAATCCTGGGTATATGCTTGGAGAACTCCATATCCTACCATAGAGTTATGTGAGATCGAGAGTGTGCGTGCACACACACACACACACACACACACACACACACACACGCCGTGTTTATTGCTGTTTTATTTTCTCAGCAAAAACAAACAAACAAATAAAAACCGGAATCAAGCTGTATCAATCACCTAACTGTAGGTAATGGTCAGTTATGAAAGATGGTGTAAAACTAATTGCTTTTCTAGTTCTAACACTTTTTTCCTTTTTCCTTTTTTTTTTTTTTCTTTTTTTTTGGTGGTGGGTAAGCGCATAAAAATATATTGGGAAATGGCCGTGTGAAGTTCCCTGTTAATCTCCACAATTCAGAATGCCTATCCCAACTGTTCAGAAATGCACTGAAATGTTTATATTTTGAGCCTGGTTGATTTCAGAGTGTGTTCGCTTGTTTATCTCAGGGTTGTTTTATACATGTGTGTGTGTGTGTGTGTGTGTGTATTTAAGGGGTTTGTTTTGCTTTGTTTTTAGCAACTTGAAAAAGAATGAGTTTCTCTTGGCTCGAATTTCAAGTATAGAAAGGCAAGGTAGCAAGAGCTTTAGGCAGCTGTTCACACCACATCCACAATCAGAGAACAGAGGGGTAAATCCACACTGCTGCTCCTGGTTAGGTAGACCAGGACCCCTGCATAGGGAACACTCCTGCCCACAGTTAAGATGGGCCTTCCCATACCAATTAATATAACCAAGGGACTCTCCCACAGGATGCCGGGAACCCTATCTCCCAGGTGATCCTAGAGTCTGCAGCAGTAAGTGACGTACTCAGAGACAAAGCATGCATAGTTAACAGGACAAGAGAAAGCCGGGTGTGGCAGCTTTCAGCTGTAATCCCAAGACTCAAGAGGCTTAAATGAGGGAATGTCTAAAGAGCCAATAAGCCAGCCGTTCTCAAGCTATGTGTCACGACCCTTTGGGGGAAGTCAAATAGCCTTTCACAGGGGACACATAGCTGATATCCTGCATATCGGATATTTACATCATGATGCAGATCAGAAGAAAAATCACAGCCATGAAATAGCAACAATTGCATGGTTAGGGGCGGTCACCGCAACATGAGCACTGTATCAAAGGGTCACATGCAGCATAGGATACATACACACATATATACATGCAAACAGTGACAGGAAGAAAATATTTATTTTGGCTCTGATTCCAGAGGGATAGTGTCCTCATAGTGGGGCACAAATAGCTTGGCACAACACACAAGGTACCAGGGGTAGGAAACTAGCAGATTCCATTTCATCCACAAACAGGAAGCAAAGAGAAGGAACAGGAAGTAGGGGTGATGCTATAACCCCCCCCCCCAATACTACCCTCTGTGATGTACTTTCTCCGGCAAGCCGGCACTCCTGAGTTTCTGAAACCTCCCTCAAACAGCACCGCCAGTGGGGACCAAGTGTTCAGATATGTGAGCCAGTAGAGGACATTTCTCATCCAAACCACCACATGGAGTGAGAGGAGAGAGGAGGCAGCAAAAGAGGTGCCCAGACCTCCCCTAAGTCTTCACATTCTACCCAACGCTCTAATGAACGGTCCTCACTGAAATCCCCAGCTCCAAGCAAACTCTAACGTTGGCCGCCGGGCTACCTGGCTCCTATCTGGTGCCGAATGACATCCGTAGAGTACCAGTGGCAATGCAGAAAGGTTAGGCCACTGTTTTCATTTTACGGCCACAAATGCCCCATCCCTTGCTTACAGAAAAACTTGGGGCAAAGGTGAAGATCAACAGTGAAGACGTCTGTCCTCCTCAGACTTGCAGTGCAGAATCCCAGGGAGAGGACTTCAGCCCAGTTTCTCCAGCCCCTTATACAGAGAGAACCACATGGCAGGGGAGGATTGCCGTCTCTCAGAATGGTACCCGAGCCTGGGGTGGGTTTCCATAGCTGCTGGTTCTTCTGTTCTCCCTTTTCGTTCCACACCTCGGTACTTAAATGTTTCTCTTTAACAGCTGTCTTAGTTAGGGTTTGACTCCTGTGAACAGACATCATGACCAAGGCAACTCTTATAAAGGACAACCTTCAATTGGGTTCGGTGGTTCAGTCCATTATCATCAAGACGGCAACATGGCAGCATCCAAACAAGCATGGTGCAGGAGGAGCTGAGAGTTCAACATCTTCATCTGAAGGCTGCTAGAAGAATACTAGCTTCCAGGCAGCTAGTGAAAGGGTATTAAAGCCCACAAGGCCACACCTACTCCAACAAGGCCACACCCCAACAAGGCCACACCTCCCAACACAGCCACACCTCCCAGCAGGGCCACACCCACTCCAGCAGGGCCACACCTCCCAACAAGGCCACACCCACTCCAACAAGGCCACACCCACTCCAACAAGGCCACACCTCCCAACAGTGCACTTCCTAGGCCAAGCATATACAGACCATCACAACAGCATTAGCAATATTCTGTATGAGAACTATGGAGGAACAGTGTGAAGTTTGTGTTAATCCTCACCACTGTGAAATGGATGGTATCCAGGCAAAGCTTGAGTCACATAGTCCTAGTTTAAAACCATCCAGGTGTAGCAGTAGGAACTTCTGCTTAGCTAAGGATATAGATACATATGGATATGAACATACACACACAAATACATGTTTACAATGGCTTAGTGAACACACACACACACACACACACACACATCTCTGCTCCCTACACTATGAAGGACAAGATTTAAAGATACCCCAGGGCCAAGAATACCAGGCCAATTGGTGGTTTCTATTGTCCTATATAACATTTCAGAGAGACTTGAGGAATTGGCTGAATCTGGGGCAAGGGCCTGAATAATATAGGAAGAGCTTGTCCATCTTAGAGGGTTAGTAAGTAAGAAAGCGTTGAAATGTACAGAAACACCACAGGCAACCAATAGTAACATGTTTATGGCAAAGAGATACAGGAACCAACTCAAGCCAGGTCTGATGGTACAGGCCTATTGCCCTAGCTACTTGGGAGGCTGAGGGGAAAAAAAGATCACATGTTCAAGGTCAATATGGGCAAAAGAGTGAGTTCAAGACCAGCCTGGGAAACTTGGTAAAACACTACATTAAAAATGAAAAAACCAAGTGAGCTGGGCATATCACTCAGTGATGAAGTGTGTGCCCGGCTCTGGGTTCAACCGCTAATACTACATAGAGAAAGAGGCGTGGGCAGAGAGGAAGAGGAGGAGGACAATGAGGAGAAGGGGGAGGGAGAGAGTGTGAGAGCTAGCAAGCAGGAAAAAGGAGCTAAGAAGGGGTGAGGAGAGATGGGAAAGAAGAGGGAGGAGAATGGGAGGAAAAGGGATAGAGAAATGAGGAGAAGTAAGGAAAGAGTTGGGGAAAAGTGGGGAGGGGAGGGAGTGAGGGGAAAGAAGAGAGTGGGAGGGGAGGGGAGAGAGTGGGAGATGGAAAAGAAAGGGAAAGGGGGAGAAGGAGGAAGAAGAGGGGAAGGAAGGGAGGGGACAGAGTGAGATAGGGAAAGAAAGGGGAGGGGGTGGAGGAGGGAGAGGAGGGGAGGGGAGGAGAAGGGAAGGGAAGGGAGAGAGTGGGAGGTAGGGAACAAAAGGAGAGGGGGAGGAGGAAGGGAGGGGAGGGAGAGGAGAAAGACATCATTTCGCTGAACTCTGGGCATCAGAATCTGCATCTGGTGATGTGCGTGGGGTTTTATTTATTTTAACTTTGCAAGTAGGCATAAATACCCATATACAGTTCTAATCAAAACCCTTTGCAAGTCAAAACGCTTGGACAGAGTGTTTGCTTTAACCAAGTGGAGCCTCAGTCACTCCCCGCATGCATGTCCCAGAGAACCTCCCTGGCCAGCAAATGAGGCAGAGCCTTCAAAAACGTGTTGTCAGGGAGGAAACGCCACAGCATCCGTGGCTGGCCTGACGCCACGCGTACAAATCTCTCAGATCGTGGGATATGAATATTGCCTGGTTAAAATATGCAGATGAACTTGGCACTGGTGTCCAAAAAAAAAAAAAAAAATTAAAGAAAAAGAAGAATAGATCAAAGGAAGCTTGCACAAGGAGAGAGGGGCACAAGCAAAACTTCCTGGCAGGCGGGCAGGGCGAGAAGGCAGGTTTTCGGAAGTCAGTTGCTGGGTTTTGCATGCTCAGTGCAGAGATTCAAATAACTGAAAAACAGACGCAGAGATATTCCAGGGGGGAAGGAGAGATGCTATGGTTCGAGCACGAATCCCTGAGCTAGCAAGTTTCAGACAGATTCAGTCCCACGTATAGAGAACTGTGGTCCTCTGAGGGGATCTTCAGAGCCTAGAGCGTTCTTGTCAGACTACGTGACACAGCACTCTCTAGCCTCTTCTCGCCCCTTTCCAACTTGTTCAGTTCTTAATCACGGACCCCGGAAAGCTCAGAAGTTCTTCCAAACTCAGTTTTCTGGCCCACTCTCTCCTGCCGTACTGAGGGCAGTCTCTTTCCTAGCTTGGTCAAGATGACATTTATTTTTTCAGGGTTGGATTTGCCATTTCTTCTCTCTACAGTCCCCGATCACATGATGCTGTCTCTCCGGAATGTTCTCCAGACTTGGCCAGACTTGTCTTTCAGGCTCTTGTGATACGGGTTCTTTCTGTCACGACTCTACCTAGCACCGACTCTCTTCTCAAGAGAGTCGTTGTTCTGCTCACTGGACTCTTGGAATGTTCTGTCTTTCAGCCTGAACATAGGTCGCTGTGCATTTACAGCTCCTTCGATGGATACTAAGCGCTCTTGGATATCATAGTTTCGCTTGCTTTTGAAAATCTGCCTCCAGAGATTCAGTCAACATTATTCTGGTTCATCTCGAAGGACAAGACTACACAGAACGTCAAAACAGATAAACAAAGCTTTGGAAGTAGACAGTCTCACTCCTCACCCAAGTTATATAGGATCTCCCAATGTCCGCAAATCTCCATCCCAAAGCCAGCTATGGAAGCAAATCGCCCAAACCAGTAGAGCTTGCTACCCTGTGTCTCTCTGCCAGCATCATTGTAGCGGTTAATATTTTTGTTGGTGGTCTGTAGAATTGTGGAGAGATTGTATTTCCTAAGGTTGTATGAAAAATGGGAATAGGTAGCTTTCTGTGTGAATAGCAGAAATGGTGATCGTGCATTCATTCAACAAACATCTACCTGGCCCTGCCAAGCGCTTTGAAACTACGTTCATCACTGCTAATATCATGACAAAGACATGTATGTTCTTTTTCTTTGTGTAGGTGTTAGAATACATAGGTGAGTGACCAACTTAAGTAACTGTGCAGTAGCATAAGAACAGGAAAAGTTGCAAGCCTGATTTAAGTATGCATTGGTTACTTCTCTGCCACGATCAAATACCAAGACTGAGGCAGAAAGAGTTTATTTGGGCTGACAGCTCCAGGGAGAGAGGTTATCATGATGAGGGGGCCATAGCAACGGGAGGCCAAGGCAGAATGCTGAGAGATCATATCTTCAGCCACAAGCATGAAGCAGAGAACACGCTAGAAGCCTGCTCCATTCATGGGCCAGAGCCTATGAGGGACACTTCAGATTCAAACTACCACACAGCGGGGGTAGGGGAAGCTCTGGCTTAGAAAGGCTTTTCCTAGGGAGAGGTAAGTTACAAAACAGATGAACTTGAGGCTAGCCCCACACTCCCTCACAGCTGACTTGGGGACAGGCATGGGGGATCTGGAACAAGAAGGCTTCCAGGGTCAGCAAGCCTTTGTCTCCAAAGGAAGACGGGGCGCTTGGTAAGAGGATGGTGTGGAAGTAGGCAGGCTGGGAGAAGAAGTGTGTACCTGGGGGGTGACGGGAAGCGTGTGGCGCTGGAGAAAGCAGAACGCGTGTGGATAAACACACCTCTCAGGTGAAGGACATGGGACCCACGCCTTCTTCAGATGAACTAAACAAAATATGGCCGTGCCTTCTGGAGGCCCTACCCAGATGGTGCAAGAAGCTTTAGCCTGCAAATATGACTAAAGATGGCAGCTGGGTCAGTCACCTCAAGCGCCCTCCTTTCTCCTTAAGTTCACTGTTTTCTCTGCTTCAGGGTGCACTCAGATGTACAGGTGTAATTGGACAGTGCCGGGAAAATGTCTAAGCCTCATTCCCAACCCCTCCCACTCTCCAGGGCGCTGGCACATACTGAACTCTCTCCTCAGGACACTGGGGCACTAAAGGTTTGTTGTCCTGGAGGTCCCCAAACCAGACACTTCACTTACCTCATCTAAACCCAAAAGTTCTCTCTCTCCTTCACCGTGGACATTGAGGGACCTGAAGGAGAAGGGGGGCAGAGTAGACTAAAGGAAGCTAACTGTGGCCAATGTACATAGCCAACTATCACCCTCCCTCCCCACAGATCAGGAGCCTGGCATCGAGAGATGGAGAAACCGAACTTAATCCACGTGGGTAGGAACCGGAAGCAGCCTTAAACGCTGATGCCGACAAGCGGGAGACATGCGGATTTCATCTGCCTCCCCATGGGTCAAACCACACCGGCTGGAGAAGTGACTCTCTCCAAAAGAAAGTCCGGGGGTGGGGTGGAGGAGGCAGCCAGATTCGAGGTCTCGTTCAATCTTTAGTGAAGGGAATCCAGCTTCCCTGTGGGAAAATGGGGGCTTAGCCTCCTGCACAGGTCTACAAAGGGGACATAAGTCTGTCACAGTTGGTAGATAGAAAACAAGCTGCCACGTTTACCAACCCACTGGCTCCTTTGCTCAATCCAAGCCCAGAGCAGGGGGGACCTTCAGCCTAGAAACAGAAGGCACATTCTTGGGGAATTCATGTATGCAGCAGGGTAAATGACTCATCCGAGGTCAGAGAGGGAGGTGGCGGCAGCCTGGAAGTGCTAGCATGGCTCATCTCAGTAGGGTCACTCTGCCACCGGGGCTCTGGTTCTCTAGAGGTAGGAAACGGTGGCATTCAGTTCAACCAACAGTCCTGAGCTAGCTTAGCTAAGCCAGCATGCTGGAATCTGCTTGAATGGCCCTACTGCAGGTCTCCCTGGGGTGAGGAATCAGCCTCTGGCCTTTTGGCAGAGGTCAGCTGCTCTGTAGATGCCCCCATAGGAACAATGAACCCCTGGTTGTTGTCGATGTACTTCCTTCCCTGGGCAAGGAGCCCAAGGCTGACGATAACTCTCTCCAAATCCATCAACAGGTAAGGTCCTGATGCCAGGAAGCTGCACACAGACAGATCTTCATGATAATATGTCTCCTAATGGGTGAGGTCTTCAGTCTGAGGACATTGGTCTGGTTACCTAAGAAAAGGATAGGGCGGGCGTATCAAAGAACACTTACCTTAGCTCACAGACCACTGCTTGAGCTCCCCATCCCCATCTGGCTGACAGTATCCTGGACAGAAAACAGCCAGGGGAGGAACCCAGAATATCAAGGGGATCAGGACATGCCAGAGCTTGGCAGACACTTGTTTTCCTTTCCTGGAAGCTAAGGATAAGATGCATCCCATGGTTTCAGCGGGCATGGAAGCCAGCGCACCTGCTGCAGTGATGCTAGCCAGCCTCCTCCAGTAGCCATGGTAACTATATATCATCCAACAGTGGGTTTCGTAGAAATGTTGATTGTCTCATTTTTCGGTTCAGTTGTTGCTCCGGGGAAGACCAGAGTCCAGCCACGAACATGCCAGGAGGAGAGCTATATTTCAAGACAAGACATTCTTCAGGCTAATCCCATCTCCGTAGAGGTGGGTGTAGATGCCACCGAAGCCGTGGTATTGAAGGACTGCCGTGGAGCTTAAGGACTCGGTGGGGGGGGGCTCAGCTCTTGCCAGGAAATACTGAATGTCAACATGTCACAGAGCTACTCACACACCCACATTGACTGCAGCGTCCTTCACAGGAGCCGGGTTACTGGAACAACCCAGATGTCTAACAATAGAGGGATGGCTAAGAAGAAGGCAGGACATCTACACAACAAAACTCTTGTGTAGCCATGAAGAATGGAGAGATGTCATTTGCAGGAAAATGGCCACAACCAGAGAGAATATTTTAAGCAGATTAAATCAGTCTCAGCCAGAGACTCTTAGACATTATAGAAACATAAAATCAGATAGATAGATAGATAGGTAGATAGATAGATAGATATAGATAGATAGGCAGGCAGGCAGACAGACAGACAGAAAGGGTAGTGAATGGGGTGCATGCTCACAAAGCTACATACTTACATGAAAGTGGCCTTATATAACCTCTATAGCACAGACAAGACCAACTATGACAAGCTACAAGATGATGGGTATGACCTGTCCTTCTTCCCCAAGCCTCACAGAGCTGGGAGGCAGAAGGGGCACATAAAGATGTGTGCAAAGAGGAGGAGAGAAAAGGAGTATTTATTTTTCTCAAACACACCCATGTGGTACTTGCTTCTGCCTAGACCAGTGGTTCTCAACCTGTGGGTTGTGACCCCTTTGGGACCAAATGGCCTTTTCACTGCGGCCATTTACGACCAACGGCAAACGAAGGTATTTACATTAAAAATTGTAACAGTAACAAAATTACAGTTATGAGGTAGCAGCAAGAATGATTTTATGGTTTAGAGTCACCACAACATGAAGAACTGTATTAAAGGGTCATGGCATTAGGATAAATGATAGGTTCCATGATAAATCTGGGGTGCCACCTGTCTGAGTCCATCACTCAGGGGACAATAGTGGCCATCTATGTTGGCTTCTCCCCTCCCCCATCCCCAGTAGAATGGAACTTCCAGAATCTCTGGCTTTAATCTGTAGCTCTGGTCTTGGTGGTGCCTACAGCACCTAGTAGGTGATTGTCAGCTGCTGACAGAGCCTGTGGATAAACCCTTGTGTAAGAATGTGCTATGTTGAGCACAGAACAGCTGTCCTGGATCCTATCACATTTGAGGATGGAGATGGTCTCAGTCTTAATAGTCAACTCGAAGACCTGAGGAGTCTCGATGCACACTTATACAATCACACTTACAGCTTTACGCTATCAGCAGCAGCTACTTCCAATGCGAAGGGCGACTCAAATCCTGTAACAGGCTGGTTTTTAACTTACCCACTTTCAAAGACGTATCTGAGACCAGAAGAAATAGAACCTCTAAATAGACTTATGAGCAAAGAGTTTTGTATAGAAAAGAAAGGGGGCGGGGGGAGCCCTTGCAAAGAAAAGCCAGGACCAGATGGCTTCATGGATGAATGGTGCGAAACGTTTAAAGAAGAATTAACACTAATCCTTCTTAAGCCTGTTGGAAAAGTAAAAGAGCCTTTCATCATTCATTTCAGGAGACTAAAATTACCCTGATAGGAAACACGGCAAGGGTTCAGAAGAAAAGGAAATTGCAGACCAAAGACCCTCAGACATAGATGCTAAACCCCTTAACGTCATGCTGGAAATAAAACAATTTCTCAAGATATCAAAAGACCAGACATCAGACCAAACAATGCTTATTTCAGACATGCAGAAGTGACGTAACATGTAAAATCAGTGTGACATGCTGCCAAACGAGAGATAAACCTACACAGTCATCTCTGCATTGCTGGTATAGGAAAAGCAATGCCCAAGCACCAGTGTCACCAGCTAGGAACGAAAAACTTCTTTCTCTGACATGTGGGATCTCCGGAAAAATAAAATGTCAATGAGCACTACGCTGAGTAGGTAAAAGGCAGATGGCTTCCGGATACCCACTGTCCTCATTTCTACTCATCACTGTACTGAGGTCTTAGTCAAAGCAACTTGACAATCAACTTAAATAAAGCCATCGGATTAGGAAGCTCTTTGAAGATCACGTGAAAACGCCAAGTGTTAGTGAAAGTGAGAAGCTGGAAACCTCATGAGCTACCGGGTGGGAATATAAATATAAAATGGGCAGAAATTCTCAGATGACCAAACGCAAAGTTACCAAAACAGTCTCAAAGAAACTGAAAATTGCGTGCATTGTCATACATACACACCCATAACACACATACACACATTCACTCACACATATACACAAAATACATGCGTGCACACACCAAACAACTTGAGCATAAGTGTTCATAGCAGCATTGATCATCACAGCCAGAAGACAAAAACAACACAGACGGCTATCAACAGATGAGTGAATTAATAGATAATATATGTGTCATGGTTTCAGAATGTTTGACGCGATGCAGGAAGTGGCATTATTTGAAGGTTTAGCCTTGTTGGAGTAGGTGTGTCACTGTGGGCATGGGCTTTAAGACCTTTCGCCTAGCTGCCTGGAAGTCAGTATTCTGCTAGCAGCCTTCAGATAAAGATGTAGAACTCTCAGCTCCTCCTGCACCATGCCTGCCTGGATGCTCCCACCTTGATGATACTGGACTGAACCTCTGAACCTGTAAGTCTGCCTCAACTAAATATTGTCCTTATAAGAGTTGTCTTGGTCATGGTGTCTGTTCATAGCAGTCAAATCCTAAGTGTGTGTGTGTATGTACATATGTATGTATGTATGCCTCAGAATATTATATACCCATAGAAAAGAGTGCAGTGTTGAATGAACTTTGAAAACATTATGCAAAATAAATAAGTCTATTAATGATATGATTCTATTCATATGAAACATTCACATAAATCTGTAGAGATAGGAAGGAAGCAGATTTAGTGGTACAGCACCTTGGAGAACTGAGGTATTGAGGTGCAACCCCCTCATGGATGTGAATTAGGGCAGGTGAAAATATTTTGAAATTGGATAATGTTGACCAATACACAATTCTGTAAGTATATAAACAATCATTGGGTTATACATTATAAGGATGTGAACCTTAGGGAATGTTCATACTATCTTAGTATGGCTGTGATTTAAGATATAGGGGTTATTTGGCAAAACACATTAATAAATTACAATAACTGTGGTGCCCACACCATGAACACCTACTCCAAAGTGGGCGAAGGCCTAAGGGTTTGAAAGAAAGACACAACTCCATTATTTGTGTTACCAGAAATGCTTTACTCCATCTTGAACTGCAGTCTCTCTTGACTGACTCCAGTCTCAGTATATACACTCAGGTAATTACAGAGGAGGTGTGCAAATTCCCTAGCTTCTGGGTAGAGGAGTCACCCCCTAGGGTGAACTGTAACCTGGGGCAACTGGAAATAAGATCAGGTGTGGAGTAGGCTTGTGCCTGAGCCAATTAGCATAACAAAAGGGGGGGAGTGTATCTCTCCCAAAGTGGAGGCATTCAAGCTGGCAGTCTAGCTCACCCTAAATGGTTGGGGGGTTGGTATGGTTATTCCAACAATAACCCACAGTGCAAGTAGAGATAAGAATTAAGAGAGGTGAAGATCCAGAAACACTTGAGCAATGAGGAAAATCTATGCATCTGAGTAATGACTATGTCTGTATTCTGGTGTTTCCCTCTCTGAACTGGAGATAAAAAGTACCATGTGGAAACAATGTGTGATGTTTAGTTTTGTCATCTTGATTCAGCATAGGATAACCTGAGAAGAGTGTTTCAATGAGAGATTGTGGATATTGGGTTGGCCCATGGTCCTGAATGTGGTGAATTGTTAAAATTACTTTATGTAAGAAAACTTGTCCCACAATGGGCAGCACTATTCCCTAGGCAGAAAGGATCCTAAGTTGTATAAGAGTGGAGAGATCAAGCTGAGCACAAACAAGTGAGCACGCATGTATTTCTTCCTCTCTGTTCTTGATTATGAGTATAATTATGATGTGGCCAGCTGCTTAAAGACTCTGCCTTGACTGTCCCACAATAATGGACTGTATTCTGATTTATAAACCGAACTAAACTCCTTTCTCTATTAAATCACCTTTTGTCACGGTATCTTATAGTAGCAACCAAGATGAAACTGGAATACAATGTCATCTCAGTGCTACCTGAAGCCCCAAAGGGACAGCGCAGTGCCAATATCAACAACAATACATTCTTAATGGCAGGACTATAAGGCTTAATAGCAAATGATCTAGAGATTTCTATCACAAGCCAGAGAACCAAGAAGTGGCCATCTGTCCTCCTGTCTCAGCCATCTAATTTGGTGTTAAAGCATACTTCCTGATGGGCACCAGATTTCATGTTAGTCACTGATTACCTTTCTAGCTTACGCTATGGCTCATAGCCAGTCATTCAAAACTCACCTATAAAATAAAAGGGCGGGGCAGTGTCCTTTCCTGTTCTAAGACTTATGACTTGGTCCAACCCAGGCAATTCAGTGTAAATGAAGCATGAAAGTATCTCCCAGTGTGTCCTTAAATTGTTTATATTTGTTTTAATGGCCATAAACTAGAAGTCAGAAATAATGGGTCGTGTCATCATTAAATGGTGTGTATTTCACACCTCCTACTGAGGAGAAGTACAGTGGGACTATACAAGAGGGAAGATGTTACATCCTTTAGTGTCCACTCAAGGGTCTCCATTTTAAATTGTTTTCAGTTTGGGTAGTGTTAAAGCTGTATTTATTTGTACGCCTATGAGTGTGTACGCAGGTGTGGGCATGCAGAGGTGTGAACCCGCAGAGGCCCGAAGAAAGGACCTGGTATTGTTTTCCATCACATCATCTGCTTATCTTTTGAGTCTCTCCCTAAACCATGAGGCTAGAATCTGGGACTTGTGTTTTCTCTGCCAAAATGGACACTACCATGGTCCAGAGGCCCTGGTGTCTCTGCTCCCCTGTGAGTTAAAGTTACAGGCATGCGTGGGACATGCATGGGACATGCATGGGGCGCTTGGTTTGTTTATGAGGGTGCTGTGTCTACAACAATGCCTCGAAGTCATTCTTGACTGCTGAGCTATCTCCCAGCCCCAGGTCTCCATTTTTTACAGAGCCCTGGGGTCTTTATTTGCAAGCTGGACAATCTCTCTTTCTGGCCCTCCTTCTCTTTTCTATGGTCCTAGTAGGTGAGATCATGGACTAATTTATCATAGCTTATTATTATCATCAATGTTGTTATTATTATTTCACCAGCCTGAAAAGCCTACTCTGGCCCGTCTATGCACCTAGCACTGTGCCTGGCCCACACTACAGGTTTGTTGAAATGGTTCAGTAAATGGAGGTATGGCTCTACTTTTTGGTTGTTGTTACTTTGTAAAGCGGTGTCTTTAGTAAAAATTGTGTCAGCTGCATGTCAACATTTGTATAATTACCATAAAAAAAAAGATATCAAGCAGACCCTCCATCCCTATGAGTTCTGCAAGCCTGGATGGATTCAACTGGGAGTCAAAAATATCTGAAAGGAAATAACTGTGCCCGCACTGAATATACACAGATGTGTTTTCTTGTGAGTCCTCCCTAAGTAACCAATGCAGGGTAGCAGCTATAAGAGTGACTGATATGATGTTTCCATTGCATTAGCCATCAGCTATAATGTAGGGAGGACGTAAAGATTGCTAGCAGGTATACAAGGACTATGGCATCTTATATAATGCAGATGGTTCGCTTGTACCTGTGACAGGGATGGGTGACCGAAGTTCACCATTTTGGCTAGACGGGCTGGCCGGGAATTCCCTGGGATCTGCCAGTCTCTACTCCCCCACTGCTGTGGTTGCAGGCGTGTGTCACCAGACCTGGCTTTTATGTGCGTTCTAGAGATCCATACTTGGTTTCTCATGCATATGATAGCCACTGAGCTACCTCCCAGCCCTGTCAGCCTCAGATTTTTTTCATATTTAAATACCACAGAATAGATCTGACCTGATGCTATTTGTGTGCATGCATCTCTCTCTCTCTTCCTCCCTCTCTCCTCCCCCTCCCCCCCGTGAGTGTGTGTGTGTGTGTGTGTGTGTGTGTGTGTTTAGGTTAAAAGAACACATCTAACAGTCACCTTGTTGTCTATAATAAAGCATTGTTTAGTAAACATTAGCTAATAGTATGAAAGGAAGGAAAGAAGGAAGGAAGGAAACGAGATCGAGGAAGCAAAGAAGAAAGGCTGCAGAAAGGAAAGAGGGGAATAGAAGAATGGCATACCAGTGGCAGAGGAAGATGGACACAGCAAATCTCGAATAAACTGGGAGACAGGATACATATGAGGATGTACACCAATAAAGGTTATGAGACAGCCAAGGCTGAATGTTCTGTAATCAACCCAAGCAAGTGTCAAGTCCAAAGAAGACAGCTGTTGCCTTATTCTCTCTGGCACAGCTGCCAAGGTAAGAGGAAGCATAAAAGTCTGAAACAAGACAAGCAAGAGCAGAGACTCGCCAAAGAGCCTGACTAGTATTGAGCCCCAAACACAGCAGCAAAGAGACTTTGACCCCAGCTTCTCTTCCTGGACCCTGCAAATGTCCCTGTTATCTCCCAAGCCTGTTAGAAGCACATCCTTCAGGCTTATCAAGACAAAGTGGTTGATTCAATGTTAGATATCTGCCTTTCTTTTGTAAGACTCTCCGTCTTCGTATTGAGCACGTCTTCAGACATGAATTTGTTGCTTGGATTCTCTACTTTTTGTTCACTGTGACCTTTACTTAGCTCAGATGCCAGTTGGGTTGGTCCAGAAATGAATGCTTTATCAACGCAACATGATAAAGGAGGTAGTCTGTTCTTTCTGGGGACCCCTGATTTTTACCCAGCACCCCATACTCCCTTTTTTCCTTCTCAGCTGGGTTCTGACTTTGTCCAGATCTTAAGTCAAATCTAGAGAGGATCCTAACTCACCCCTGCCAATGGTCCTTGGGCTTCCCCTGGCAACTGCCACTGCTTTAGAGGAAGGGATGGCCAAACGTGACAAGCAATAGCCCAGTGTACTCATTACACGATAGCATTTCTGTGATCAGATACTCAGCAAAAGTGACTCCAGGAAGGACTTAGATGATAGTTTTGTGGTAAGTCCATCCTGGAGGGGAAGGCATGGCAGAAGGAGCTTCAGGTATCTGTCTATGATGCATCTGTGGTCAAGAAGCAGAGAGTGATGCATGCTGGAACTTATCTCACTTTCTCCTTTTAGTCTAGTTCCTCAGCCCGGGGCGTGGTACCACCCACACAGGATGGGTATCCTCACTTTATTTAACCTATCTAGGGAATCCTACATTTGTGGCTAGAATCTTGTTACTCTGGTGATTCTAACTGTCCTCAGATTGACAATATTAACTGTCACATGAAAAGGAGCCATTTTAGGGAAGCTCAAAGATGGCCACCAACCCATGACTCTTCCTCTCACTGAGAAGTAGAGCCTAACTCCTCTCCCTGTGATGTTTGATCGGCTTTAATAGCTTACTGACTGGAAGGATATACAGAAAGTGACCCCTGGCTTCTGAAGTGAAGTCATAAGTTGTTAAACAGTTTGGTACATCTTGAGCACCAAGGGAATGTCTGCAGGACATAGACACACACACAGTTCTTAGGTTGTGAGCCTGAAATTCTTGTTCACCCACCACTGAGATCTTCAAAGATGTATCAGAGACATCCTTGTAGGAACCTTTGAAGGAGCTGCTCTTAAGATATAGCAGCTCTGACCTTCCATTGACTCCCAACTTTCATTGCCAGCTGACCCTAGGATATTTCCCCCTCTCTTGTCTGTCAAACTTCCAACCCATTCTTTTCCTCTAAGTGTTCAGCTCTGAGTATTCCCTGGATCTCTTGGGTTTTTTTTATTTGTTTGTTTGTTTAGTTTTTTTGTTTACGTGTGTGTGTGTGTGTGTGTGTGTGTGTGTGTGTGTGTTTATATGTGTGCAGCCCAAGTGTGTGAGCATGTGTGCCTGTGTGAAGCCAACAGTCAACCTTGGATATTGATCTTTGAGTACCATCTACCCCGACTTTGGGACAGAGTTTCTCCCTTGCCTGAAACTCACTAAATAAGATTTGGTTGGCAGGTCAGTGAGTTCTGGGGATCCATCTTTCTCTTCCTCCTCAAGCTACTACTGCACTTGGCTTTTCTATGGAGACTTTGGGTCTCAGACCAGGGTCTTCATGCTTGCATGTCAAGCTCTTTACAGACTGAACTCTTTTCAAAGTCACCTCCCCAGCTGGGGACAGAGGGCCACTTCCCCTCTGCTCTCTGTAGCACACCATGGCACCCTGTACCAATGACCCCTCCATCAGCTAGGTTTAGGGTCATTACCTTGCCCATCCTGCCCTTTGCCATTTTAATTTGTCCAGAACACTGGCATCTGCTTCTAAGTGGTCTCCACACTGCCGTCTCTTCCTCGCATTTCTAGGTGCCTTTTCATGGGAGATCAGAAGCGCTGTGTCTTAGAACAGCTCCTTCAAGTGTCCCCACAATGCTTTACACACCTTAGCCCGAGAAATGGTCCAGAGCTTCCTAAGAATTGAGAGTCAATTGCCCGTGCCTCTTACCATCCTCATCCATCTTTTTCCTCAGGGCTTGATACCTCAGAGTCCCTGTAAAACATTCACTCTGCCTGGAAGAGAGGCTACCTTCTGGAATCTTCCTTAGTGATTACCTAAATTTTAATCTTGTCTTTTCTTCTGTTCCCAGCTTTTTAGTGTGTGCCCTATGGACACTGTATAGCCAGGCTTACCTTACATAACTGAAATTTAGTTCTGATATGTTTTCTTTACATATCTCATTGTAATCTAAGAGCATGACCACGCCCTTCTTGTTTTGATAGCTATTCCCAGGACCGGGCTAAGCAGCTGGCTCAGTGGGGGTGTCCAATCACCACGCATGGAATGTGTTGGTGTGACTAAAGCTCAGGGTTAGGCAGGGGGTGCTCTAGAGGCCATATGTACAATTTCCATCTCCTTCTGACTTCCTGTCTACAGAACGACACAGATCAAGCAAGGTCTCCTGTTGATTGTGGGGCATATAACTAATCCCATAATACACTCGAACAACTTCATGAAAGCACTTTTCAAATAGCTTTATGGCACATTCAGGCACACAAGGTTGGGGGCCAATGGCAGAAGATTTATTGAATCACAACATGACCTCAGGGACAATGGGCATTGTGTTCCCCAACACAATGAGGGAACCAGGCCACCAAATCCACCCCCAAGTAAAAAACCAGCAGTTGGGCTCCATGTAACCTAAACTGGTCAAAGAACTCTCCTTGGGCTGCGCATGAGCTTCTGGTCGGGTCAGAGAGAGGAGTCGGAAAGTCCCAAGTGCATGGTCACCGGGGCAGGTGGGGGAGGGAAGGGGTGGGAGAAAAGAGAGGAATTGTCAGGACACAGTGATTTAGTGTCTGTCTCCTTTCTGCCTCCCTGCCTGCCTCCCTCCCATCACTGCCTCCCGCACAAGGAACTATTGAGCTGGGACAGAACAAACGCTCCCTTATGCGGCTCCACGGAGTCTCTTGGGTTGTCGGAGACAGCTGCCTGTAGCACGCTATGGTTACTCATTACCCGGGTCCCCAGGCAGGAAAAGGAGCAAGCTTAAGAGACCGAACTAAACCCCCAGCTCAAATACTCCGGCCATAAATAAATAAATAAGTCAGGTGTACTGGGGGGAAGAGGAGGCCACTGCACAGGAGGGGGTGGGGTGGGCTCAGCAAGTGAATTAGTGGGAAAAATAAAACCCCCAAGCACTTCTAAAGGAGAAGATGAGGGAGAAAAACTCCCATCCGAGGAAGCACAGACGGCTGTTTGTGCTGTCTGCAGAGTGGACCAGAGTCTCGGACGGATGGCCATGTGGGGACGAGGCAAACAGCTGAGACTTTGAGGGCGTTGGAGAGAAAGGTCTGCTTTTCCAGCTGTTGTGCCCCAACTTTTGGAAGCGTTGGCTGGCTTCTTGAAAGCTACAAGTACCGATTGTAGAAGTGAAGATGGACGGGCCAGGTCTTGCCTTCTTTCTCACTCAGAAAACACAGTCTTGCCCACAGATGTCTCAGTTCCCATTAAACAGATGAGAACAGTAGGGTTGGGTGTCAAAGCGGAGGAGTGGGGAACTGCTGGCCTGAGCCAGGTTATCCATATCAGATAGATAGATAGATAGATGATAGATAGATAGATAAGTAGGTAGATAGATAGATAGATGATAGATAGATAGATAGATAGATAAGTAGGTAGATAGATAGATGATAGATAGACAGATAGATAGATAGATAGGTAGATACATACATACATACATACATACATACATAGGTAGGTAGATACATAGATAGATAGATAGATACATAGATACATAGATAGGTAGATAGATACATAGAGAGGTAGATAGATAGATAGACAGACATGCACACATACACATACACACACATATATATACATACATACATAATACATATATATATATATATATATATATATATATATATATATATATATATATATACATATATACATACACAAAGTCTCATGCAGTTAGCTGGCCTTGAACACACTAGGTAGCCAAGGATGACCTTAAACTCGTCTGCTTATGCCTCAGTGAGCAAGGAAGAGAAATCAGGTCAATGGCTGTTCCAGTCACACCAGTTGTGGGTGTGTTGGGGAGGACAATGTGCATATGTTTGATCTTGCCAGGTGGGGTGTGTTGAATTTATGTGTTTGCATGTGATGCTATGCAAATGTGTGGCATAGTATATGCGCATGTGCACGTGACCTGTACCTATATGTTATATATAGTTTGTAGATGTGCGTGGGTACTATTTATGTGTTGTGTGGGTATGCATGTGTGTGACCTGTGCTTGGATGTTATGCATGCATTGTGTGCAATGTGCATGTGTGTGATTGTGCCCCTATGTTATATGCATATTGTATGTGTATGGCATGGATGTGATTGGAGCACTGAATGTGATCATTCGTGTTATATGTGCATTGTGTGTGGTGTACATGTGTGACCCATGCATGAAAGCTATGTGTGCAATGTGTATTGGCTCACATATGTATGATCTATGTATTATGTTATATGTGGATTGCGTGTGGTGTGTGCATGCACATGGATGTACATGGATGTCTAGGCAGTGTGTACATGTATATACATGGTACATATATGAATGGCTGCACTAAATGATCAATAGCACAGCAAGATGGGCAGGAGAGACCATCCCATAGCAGCTGGTGGATGAGCAGATCTTTAGCAGACAGGATACTATCTAGAGACTCCAAGAGCAGGCAGCCTATGTTGCTCAGAAGCTCTGATCTTAGATGAGGCATTTAACTTCTGCAGACCCATTGTCTCTCTATAAATTATAAGAGTGCCTACTTTATGGGTTACAAGAATCCACATTTTTCTGTAAAGCATGATGGCATAGAACAAGCACTCACCAGACTGTCAGAGGCGGTTCTTCCTGAAGGCTAACCTACCACCTGTTTCATTTTCTGCCATTCAGGGGCAGCCATTCCCCATGAGTCCATCCCCATTTTAGGATAAAGTGTTCTGACTTCAGCTGCCTTTCTGTACCCATGTCTGAACTTCACACTCCAACTGGCCCTGGTTCTTCTGACCCAGAAAGGGAGGAGATGGTGAGCTTCTTATCAATTCGCTGCTTCCCACAGGGCCTGGGGAACACCACGCTTTCTGTGGTGCTTCCAGTGGAGTGAAAGAAGTGTCTGCCTTGGGCTTACAGCCCGCTTTTCCCTACCTAGGTCCTGTTATTGCCACCATAAAACAATGACAGGAACTCAATCAGCCTGGCCTGGCCTTCACAACTCGTTTGTCAGAGCCACCCCTCCCTTCCTTTCTGTTAGCTCTTCCCTTGCTTATCTGCTGCTGGAGACAGAAGTCTCTAGTTTAATTGTAGCAAATAAATTATTGATCTCCAAAGCCGGCTCCTCCCACGCACACGACAATCCCTTCCATTCACAGCGCTGGGGCGGGACTGCCATCTGGGCAGACCCCGAGTCAGCAGCAAAGGGAGCACCCAGCTCAGAGACTGCACTCTATCCACACCCAGAGGGACCTGGAGCAGGCAAGGACAAGCCCTCTTTTCCCTCCCACGAAGCAGCTCACACCCTCTGCCACCCTTGACATCAGCGAAGGTCTTTAAAACAATGTGACCACTCTGTGTCCTCAGGAGCTGCTCAGTGGTACAGAGCTACTGCCTAACTTACAATGTCTTGTGAGAAATTGTGGCTGGCAAGACACGTGTTTGACCAATGTGGAGCTAGGGAAGGATCCCAAGTCGGCGTCTTCCATCTCTGGCTGTGTGATTACACATCATCACTGTGTGATTACACATCATCACTGTGCTACAGGGTAACCCTTGCAACACATCCGCATAGTGGCACTTGGTACTCATTGCTCTTGGGTACCAGGCACTGCGTTAAGCACATCCTCTCAGTGACCCATCCTACAAACAGGGAAGCTATGGCTCAGAGCGGTTGAAATTACAGGACCCTGATGAACAGCGAGTCCAGAGCTTGAATTCGGTACGTGTGTCTAGAGTTTGTCTCTTCAAGCGAGTACCTCACGTAGCCCAGGCTGACCTCACACTTGCTATAGAGGCTGATAACCACAAACTTAAGGACCCTCCTGCCTCCACCTCCAAGTGTGAGGATTACAGGCACATAGCGCCTGGTTTACAGGTACTGGGGATTGAACCTAGAATTTGGCTCATGTTTAAGCACTCTACCAACCGAGCTAGACCCCTGTACCACATCAGATCTTGGAGATGACCAGTCTGAAGGTTCTTATGTGTTCCTCCACCATCAGTCTTCCCCTTCCCTGGAAGTGGAATCACACCAAATTCCTTTCATTAGCCTCTTTACTCTCGCTGTGATTTATCTTCCTAAATAAATGTTGCCCAGTTAGAGACTTGAACATCACATAAGTCACCTCATGTCACCTGCATTCTCTTCCCCAATGACATGAATCTGTTTCCTGATATTTTCCTCTGTACCCTTCCAATGTCGAACTTTTGCTCCTCCACAGCACTCCCGGGTAAGTCCAAACGGTTTTCATGTATGTTTAAGGATAATCTTTGTGAAATGTTGCAGAGTTTGAGAAATCATCCTTGCACATTGTGCTGGCTAGTTTTGTGTCGACTTGATACAAGCTTGAGTTATCACAGAGAAAGGAGCCTCAGTTGAGAAAATGCCTTCATGAGATCCAGCTGTAAGGCATTTTCTCAACTAGTGATAAAGGGGGAGGGCCCAGCCCATTGTGGGTGGAGCCATCCCTGGCCCAGCACATTGTGGGTGGTACCATCCCTGGGTTGATAGACCTGGGTTCTATAAGAAAGCAGGCTGAGCAAGCCAGGGGAAGCAAGCCAGTAAGCGACATCCATGACCTCAACATCAGCTCCTGCTTCCTGACCTGCTTGATTTCCAGTCCTGACTTCCTTTGGTGATGAACAGCAATGTGAAAGTGTAAACTGAATAAACCCTTTCCTCTCCAACTTGCTTTTTGGTTGTGATATTTGTGCAGGAACAGAAACCCTGACTAAGACACCCATCATCTGGCTCTAACACAGATCTGCACTCACAATCTGAACTCTCTTCTTTTTCTAACAATCTGGAAGTCTGTTAAAATGAGACCCATGTTCAACACAGGGTTCCGAGCATTTCCGAGAAGCCTGGAGGTATGTCTGGGCGCCAAGGTGCCTGTTTCTTGTGTGTTCTATGGGATAACAGCACAGTACTGTAACAAGGCCACAAGTGAGCACCAGGGGCTGGGAGATAGCTGGAGGTGGTATGGAGGGGTATTTTCAAGCATGAGGACCTGAGTTCAAATTCTCAGCACTCACAGAAAAAAGCTGCGCTGGCTTAGTGGCTGCCAACCTAGCTCCAGGTTCCATGGGAGACTTTATCTTAGTGGAATAAAGTTTAGAAGATAGAGTCAGACTCCTGATATCCACATCTAGCTTCTATGCGGTGGATAGGTGCTCTCTCTCTCTCTCTCTCTCTCTCTCTCTCTCTCTCTCTCTCTGTGTGTGTGTGTGTGTGTGCGTGTATGTGTGTGTATGTGTGTGTGTGTGAGAGAGAGAGACAGAGACACAGAGACACAGAGAGAGAGAGAGAGACTAAGCTTTGGAGTCCCTTGTATTAATCACCTATTGGATAACACTGCAAACAAACTGCCTATACACCCTGTGGCTCACAATAGCAGGCATTCATTCTTACCTTTACACTCCTGCTGCCTAGGGTTTTGCAACCCAGGATGGCTCTCAACCAGGCCCTGTGGCTTGCAGTTGCCTGTAGCTGAGCTTGGATCCCGAACTCAATGGCTTCAGTCAGCGATTGACTTCTCCTGGTTCTGTGGGTTCACTGGGATACTCTCTGCTAATCTTGCCTGGGCTCACTCCTACGGCTTGAATCCCAATAACCTTAATCACCTGCTTGGCACTTGGTACTAGATGTATACTGGGGCTCCTTAGGCTTCTAGGTGGCCTCTGACTCCCTATGCACTCAGTTGGGCTGACTTCCTCACCAGCCTCCGGGGAGATGATTACAGTGCTGGACCCCACTGCACAGCAAGTTTCTAACAACCATGCAGAGAGCCCGTCATTTAAATCTGGGTCCCTAAAGCAGCTGTCTCTACATAACCCACACATGCCATGTGTCTCTCCCTAGTGTCTTTGTCACAGCTCCATAGAAGGGTGGGGATTTAATGCTTTGTAAGGAAGGAAACTGACCCTTGGTGAGGTTGAAACGGACACTAGCCATTGATGATGTTGAATGCCCCATTCAGGTTGGAACAGTGGCTATACAGAGCAAACAGAAGGGCTAGCCTACAACTGTTTAAAACCTTGGAAGGCAGAGAAAGAGGCACTCTGGGAGGTCTCCATGTGGCCTGGTCATTGGCTGAGCTCAGCTGAAGATCGTTAACCCATGACTTTGGCTTTTTACCCCAGCCCACCCCATGACTCTGAGCCTTGACCACACTCAGTAGTCATGGATCCTGGGTTTGCCCTGATCCCAGATTCATGACTGTATGATTCTGGGGAAAGCAGTGCCACCTCCTTGGATATTAGTTTCTCCATCTACAAATGACTTTGGTGACTTGAATGTGTCCCTTAAGAGTTGATGGGTTGGAAACTAAAGCCTAAGATTTACCTAACAAAGATATTTTGAACTTATTGCTGGGAGGTGATTAGGATTGGTGTTGAGGTCATGGTAGGAGCTGGAGAATGGAGCCCTGTTGATGGCATTAGTGGCTTTATAAGGAGAGGGAGAAAGACTTGAGCTGACATGCTTGGTCTTCCTCCTACTGTGAAGGCCCCACCTAACTGTGAGACCTTAACCAGCTGCCAAACCCTTGATATTGGACTTGACACCTCCAAAACTGTGAGCCAAGTAAACCTCTTTATCAATTCTCCAGCCTTGAGCAACATAAATTAGACTGAGATCTACTGATCACCCCCTCCCCCGACCCCCGAAAGAACCACTGAGAGAGTGAGCAAGAGTTCCTAGAGCTAGGTGTCATAACCACCTTGCAGGTCAACCCTAACAATGACAGACTATTGCCTTGGCAAAGGATACAAAGAAGGCACATTGTCACAGGAGATGACCAGATTTGGGATCAGAACCCTAGATTCTAATCCTGATATTACTGCTTAAAGCCACCCACCCTCTAGGAGCCATTCTCTTAAAGAAAACGGACCTGTCCTCTCCAAACAGCTCAGGCACTAGGAGTTCCCCGTCCAGGGTTGGGACTTCATGCCCACCTCCCTCTTCCATGCCAGGGTTCTGTCTGGCTTGAGCTTGCAGAGGTTTGTGCATGCTGTAACAGCTGTTGTGGGTTTGTGTGAGCAGCTGTCTTGTTCTGTATGGAAGACGCTGATTCTTTGTAGTCATCTACCACCTCTGGCCTTCACACCCCCTCTTGCATGATGATCCCGAGCCTTGAGCAGAGGGGATGTGATGTAGTTAAGTTTACCATGTCAAGTGGATGACTCGACATTTAAGAGTTTATGGCCAATACAAATTGGACTTGATGAGTTCTAAAATTTTACTTACACACACACACACACACACACACACACACACACACACACACACACACACTTAACTAGATAGGAAAGGGATGAATTTGGAGGTAACTAGTAGAGGGATAAATATGACCAAAATACATTGTACAAAATTCTCAAAAGTACTAATAAAAACGAGGAAGAAAAATGAAGGTTTTGTACATTTTAAATAGATATAAAGGCAAAAAAAAAAAAAAAAAAAAAAAAAAAAAAAAAAAAGGTTGTTACCTGGGCTCTTTAATCCATGGTCTCACTAGAGTATGAACTATAACTCTTGTCTCAGATGTCTCACAAGAGAACACAGTCAAATGGAAGGTGATCAAGCCCATAATCATCTGTGTGTGTGTATGTGTGTGTGTGTGTGTGTGTGTGTGTGTGTGTGTGTGTGTTTTAGGGGAGAGCCAAGGTGTGCATGCAGCCCTTCCCTGGACATTGGGGAAATGCTGGGTGAGTGATGAACATAAAGTCGATGGTGGTGGTGGCGATGAGACTCTTAAGTCTTCTACAACTTCCCTCGATTCCCTTGGAGAGCTGGGGACCACCTTCATTCTGCTCCTAGATGTTTCTCTTCTAAGGGCTTCCAGAGGACGAGTACCTCTGATTGGAATGTCTTCCAAACATGGAAAAAATCCTGGAGGGAGGGGTGGCAATGTCCCCTTTTATGTAACTGGGAAATGGGGGAGAGTTATAACACTTCACTAGACCCGGAAGAGCTGAAATGGCGGGAAAGCCCCATAGAGGGGACGCCTGGAGGAGGATGTAAAATCCTGAGGTTATCCAGTGCTATATCTGGTCACATAGCACAGTAAATCACAGCCAGCCCTTACCTGTGTGCCAGAAGCCATTCCAAACCTGTTAACCCATAGAGCCATAGAGTCTCATTGAGGTGACAGTTTGCCAGAGCGTGTCACAGTGAAGGCGCAGGGTGTTATGTCAAAGTATTCTGAACCAGAAGGACAGAGGTCAGAGATAAATTAGAGCCATGCCTATTAAATTCCACAGCTGGTTGGCTCTTGAAATGTTAGTGACCAAATTTCCTATGCCTAACAAGAGCCATCTTGTTTGTCTACAGTAAAATGGGGGCCCCCACAGAGTAATATTTGGGAAGGCTGGTGACATAGCTCAGCAGATGGAGAGCTTGCCCGGCATTCAATGCCCAGAACCACAGAACAAGGTCATCTTATACCTGTAATCCACTTGGCAGGTGGAGGCAGGAGGATTCAAAGTTCAAGGTCAAACTCCCCTGTGTCACAGGTTCAAGGTCAGCTTGTTTCAAAAACCAAGACAGAAAACAACAAAATAGTAACATTTAGAGGTACTCATTAAAAAGCCAAGTCTTTGTCTCTGCATCCTACGGTCATGATGTCACATATCAGCACCTATCCCATATACCTACCTTTAGGGTATTTACCAGGTATTTGGGGAAAGTGCCTCCTAAGAACGAAAGGTAGAGACCCAAAGTATGAAATGGTATTATGCCAAAAAATGAAAGAGACCAAAGGGAGGGAATGGAGAGATGGTTCAGTAATGTTCTTGCCGTGAAGGCATGAAGACCTGAGTTCAAATCCCCACACCCTGTGAATAATTGGATACGGTAGCTTGCATCTATAATTCCAGCACTGCCTCAGTGGATGGGAGGTAAACAGGTGAATCCTTGGGAGCTCACAGGCAGCTAGCCAGACAGCAAAAGAGACCCTGCCTCAGATACCATGGAAGACCAAGACCAAATGGCCAAGATTGACTTGTATTTGAACAGCATAGTCCATGAAGGGTCCCCCAACACATGTGGACACAGATCATATGCACACCAGGAAGAAGAGAAAAAGGAAAAAGGGGAGGATGGGGAGATGGAAGAGGAGGAGAAATGGACCTAAGAGAAACTATGCAGGGAGCAGAAGAAACCAAAACACCCATGCCTGCCACTGTTTTCCTTGGGAAGACAGAGGGAAGCATTGCAGAGAGGTCTAGAGAAGGGATTTTTATGATGACTAGAGATTTAGGGAACTAGAAAATGTGCTAGCAGAAATTAAAAGGTTGGGAGACAATGCTAGGCAGTCCACGAGGAGAAAAGAGATGTGAAGAAGACTGGGAAGAAAGATGCTCAAACTAGTTACTCCAGCAACAGGAGTTCTACAGGAGGGGACTCTGTGGGGAAGGGGCTTGCTGCACACAATAAGGACTGGAGTTTGATCCCTGTCACCCTTGTGAAAATCTGGGTGTGGTGCTGACTCCTGCAGTCCCAAGCAGATCCTCTGCCAGGCTAGCTTCCAACCCTCCGTTAGAGACTGTCACCCAGAAATGAGAGGGCTTCTGAGGAAAGACACCTGAGGTTGACCTCTGACCTCCACACACATTTGTGAGCACCTGCATGGTGGATACCTCTCTCACAGACAGGCATGCTCACTCGTGTGCATGCACATACAAAAACGTACACACACACACACATTTATACACCCACAAAATAATTCCAAAAAGAGAAATAGATAAAGTTGAGAGGATTGTAACAAAAGGGACATAAGAAAGTAAGACAGGTTTTTGGGTAAAAACCAATGATCAATGGTCCGGGTCGATGAACAGAAACAGACCTCTGCCAAACCATCGTACATAGCGTGGAGTTTTAGCAGGCCCTCTCCTCATGGGCAGTGACTCCTTCTCCCATCAATCACCCTGACTCGCCCACTCCAGTCTCCTTTCCCACTTAGAAACAAGGACCCTTTGATTACAATGGCCCTTTGGGAAACTCCAGGATAATCTCATTTAGGACCAGCTGTTAAAACCTCATTGCCATCTGCAACCCAGGGTCCCTTCGCCTTGTAACAAGATGTTCCCATGTTCAGGGGGTTGGGACTCAGACATCTTCAGGATGCCAACATTCTTTCTACTGAGCATGTTGCAGCTTTGTGTAAAGTCTGAGTGCCTCCCCCACCCCACACCTCCCCACCTTAGGACAAAAGAGTGACACTGTGCATTTGGGCTGAGGATTCAGGAGCAGAGAGGAGGCAGGAGGCTCTCATGGTAACAGATGCCAGTTACCCCAGTCTCAAGCCAACCCTAGATTGTATTCCAAGTTCGTCAGAAAAACATACCCTGGTCAGGGACAGCCAGTGGAGTAAGACTTTTATTGCAAAAAGCCAAATGAAAACCTAAGAAAACAGAGGCTTCTCAGTAAAAAGGTCGCATCCTACACCTAAGTAAGGAGAAATTCCAGGACTAAACAAACAAACAAACCTGCAGCATTGGGGAGTCAGAGATAAATCCCAAATCAAGCATCTTAACTGAAATCTAGACAGGCAAAGGAAGACTTAGGATGATAGAGTGTGACTTTTCCAAGCCCGTTAACATGCAGTTCAACTTATTCAGCTTGGATCTACTGAATTCGAAGTACACTTCGTGGGGTTGGAACGATGACCGCTCCTTGTTTAAAAGCATGTGCTGCTCTTGCAGATGACCAGAGTTGGTTCCCATCACCCCTGTTGGCCAGCTTATAACTACCTTTAATTCCAGCTTCAGGGGATCTGATGCCCCCTTCTGGCCTCCACAGGCACCTGCATTCACACGTGCATAACTTACAACGCATACATACACATAATTAGAAATAAGAAATAAAAATATTTGGAAGGAAGACATACACTGGGTGGTGGGAATGGGGGGCTTCCAGGGAATTAAACCTGGCCCAAGAAATATATTTTTAAATTAAAAAAATTTAATTTAAAAATTTAATTTAAAAATGATAAGCATTGTACAATGAAAATTCCAGACCACAGGATGCCCTTGGCTGGCATGCATCACGCTGGATGAGCCTCTAGGAAGACTCTAGGTATCAACACAGATTTGGCTAAGAGGTGACCTACCAGTCCTAGCTCAGATATGGTGCAAATGTGCCTCTCCTGGTGAGCAAGTCCCCACTGCTACCTCTTGAGCTCTAAAGAATTAACTCTTAAGGCAGAACTCCACACCCCACTCCTGACGAGCCCTCACTTTTACGAGTATAGTTGAGAACTTCGAACCAGGAAAAGAAAGCAGGACTAGGTTGCAGGAAGAGAGGGACCATGGCTACAGCATCCGTGGCATGAAGCTGGCCCTAGGGAAGGCAGCTAAGATCTTTATCATCCAACATCGTTCTGGCACACTCAGCGTGATACACCTGTCCTCAGCGTCAGGCAAATGAGTAGGTTCACAGGCAGAGGCCTGCCCTGCCAAACAATGCTCCTCTTTGTCCTCTCCCAGGGCTCAGGAGCCTCAAGGAAGCCAAATCCATCAGCACCTGTCAGAGCCCTGGATGTACACAATACGAGCTGTGATCCCCACTCCCCAGCCAAGCCCGGGGCAGCTCTGACTGACACGCAACTTGTCAGTCACCTTCTCAGAGTTAAGGGTGGGGACCCGAAAAGAGATGGGGGCAGGGAGACTGGGCTCTCCTTCCCAGAAGCCAACCAGGGCCAAAGAAAGTACTCATGAAAACCTGATGCATCCTTTCTCTTAAAAAAAAAAAAAAAAGCCCAAACAGCCTGAAAGAGAGCTCTATGAAGGAGAGCTGCTTCTATGCACTGACAAAGGCTCTCTGGTTAGTGAGCAGACACCAGAAGTAGAATCCATGGAGGCTGCCCACATTATTCTGTGTATTTCCCACCTCCCTTCCTCCCTGCCTTTCTCCCTCCTTTCCTTCCCCTCTTTTTTTTTCTTCTCTTTTGACAGAAGCAGGTACTCATGTAGCCCAGGCTAGCCCCAAACCTGCTGTTGAGTGTAAGATGACTTTGAACTCCTGATCCTCCAACCTCTACCTCAAGGGGGGGCTGGGATTACAAGAGTGAGCCACAACAGCCAGTTTATGTGGCACTGGGGACTGAAACTTTGCTTCACATGCCAGAAACACTCGATTGAGCTATACCCCTGCCTCTGGTCTGTGGATCCCTTGGTGCCCTTAGTGGTCAGACCTTCCTTCCCCCCCTCCCTCCAGCCATGCCTACCCATGTCTATCCAGATACTAGCTGGGGATATAGCAAGTATTTCCTTTAGGTAAGCAGAGTCTTCCTCTGTTCACACTTACGTTGATCCTGCTACTCAACGCCAAAAATGGGAGGGCACAAGATAGGAGAGTGTGGCCAATGTCTGCCAAACCCTGGAGTAGGGGGTCATTGGTGTGACTTGCCTTGCTTAGGCCGCATGGGCAAGGCAGGTTCAGGGATTAGCAATGACTAAGCCAACCTCTCAAAGCCTATTCCTAGATGGAATTCACAGGGTTACTCAAGAAATGAGCTAATGAATGAGTTTTGAGAAAAGGCCCAAATTCCCTTAGAAATATTGACTTCTTGAGCCAAAACAAGTAAGATTTTATTGCTTACAGCCCAAAGCCACTACTTAACTAAAAGGAAAGCAATAAAATATATAATATATAACTTCTATAAATTATAGTTATGTAGTAAATTTATACAGCAAATTATACAGTGTCGCTTTGTATGCATGATGATGGCATTAGAATCATGGATGAGTCTATTCTCTGTTGCTCTAACAGAATATCTGAGACTATATAATTTATATAGAATAAAGGTTTGTGCAGATATGATTTTGGAGACTGGGAATCTCAAGAGTATAGAGCCAACATACTCCAAGAGTATGGAGAAGAAGCCTTCATTCTATATCCTAAGTCAATAGCAGGTATCTCATGGTGAGGAAAAATGAGTCAGCCAGAGATGGCTTGGTTTGTTAAATAAGCCATTTCTGAGATAACCCATCAAAATACCAAGTATTGATGAGGGCAGAGCCTTAGGACTGAACCATTACCCAAAGATCCAGTCCTAAATGCAACTAACTTTCAACTGAAGGCTGAGTTCCCATCACACAAAACTTGGAAGACACATTAAAGTCTTGGAGCCCTCCTTTTGAGATTCATATTGGTCAGTTTACCAAATAAAGTGGGTGATGGTATGTCTTTTTTATTAGCGTGCATGTGTGCGTGCACGTGTGTGTGCATGTGTTCATTGGTGTTGTGTACATGGAAGCTGGAAGCTGATTGGCACAGGGTCTTTCACTGCTCTGGAGGTCACCTTTTCTTGGGATAGATAGTCACTGGACCAGAGTGATGGGCCTATGAGGGTTTATGAGTGATGTATCTGTCGGTATTCAAGGGCTATGGGTCTATGAAGGCCATGGTAATGAGTCGGTGAGTGCTTATAGGTTATGGGTCTACGGTGCTCATGGGTGACCGGAGTTGGGTTCATGGATGTCTATGTATGATGAGTCTATGAAGGCTATGATGCAATATATATTCTTGAGCTTAGCCTTGAAATGCTTCATAATAAAAAGATGAACAAAAACAAATTTCGAAGAGCAAAGTGAAAAATCAAGTGATATGCCCATGAACTCACATGAACCTTAGACAGGAAGTGATCAGACTTAGAAAGGAAGTGAGCAGACCTAGACAGGAAGTGAGCAGACCTAGACAGGAAGTGAGCAGACTTAGGAAGTGACCAGATGTGGCTTTGTTTATATAGCACCTAAGACAGATTTTCACTTTTGTTTTATAACCAGGCAATATGAAGATGAGAAAAGAGGCTGGAGAGATGGTCTCTGAACTGAAAAATGCTTGCCAGGTACTGGGAACTTTAGTCTGATTCTCAGAACCCACCTGACCTTCATCTGCATATACACACATGTGCACCCACACCCTACATGAGCCTGCACACACACACACACACACACACATACACACACACACACACACACAAACACATCTAAATTTAATTAATCATTTAAAATATGAGTATTTACATAATAAATATATATTTATAAAATATGAGTTTTTTTAAAACTGGATAAGTTTTCTATCCTGTGTTGGATGGAAAACTAGTCACTATTTTTGATGAGATTCCAAAGCAGAATGTAAAAAATTTTACTAAAAATACTGGAGTGTTCTTGCCAGATGTATATCATAAAGGTAGAGATTAGGTGGAAAAACCTCTGGTTTTTAGGTAGCCACTAAACACAGTGTACATGTTGATCATGGCTTCAGCTACTTTTATTATTTAAAATGTTTCTTCTCATGTGTATGGGTGTTCTGCTTGCATGGATATCGATGCAGGATTCACATGCCTGGTGCCTGTCAAGGTTAGAAGGGGGCTTTGGATTCTCTGTAACTGGAGTTACAAATGGTTGTGAGCCATGGGAATAGGACATGGGTCCCCTGGATGAGCAGCCAGTGCTCTTAATGGCTGGCCATGTCTCTAGCCTCTACATTAGCTATTATTTCAAAGAAGATTGCCACAAAGATGAGTACAAGCAAAGGGAAGAGGAGAGAGTGTCTTACAATGGTCATGTGTAGTCCTCTAGAGCCCTGGGATCCAGTAGCTAAATAGTCTAAAGAATAACTTAGTTGTCTGAGAAAACAGTCATCCTGCTTTTAACCAGTGCATAACTGGGGCCCGGGTTGCCACTCGATTCTTTGCTTACTGTTTTGTTCTTGGCAGATCCAGGCTGGTGGAAGTTAGAATAGGAGAGGTAATATGTGAAGCTGCCAAGCAGCTCAACATAAAGCCTAGCAGTCACATCTACCTGCTTAAGAACTCTTCCCTTTGATGAACGACCTAACCGCCTCCTCAACTCAGGCTCTGAATACCTTTGGACAGCTTAAGCCCTCTTGCCAATTGATCGTCAGTGGGTAATGGTCCTATCCATGGGCCATGGGCAGCACAGGAAGTCCACACTCCCAGCAGAAGCAGGGTATCAGGTACTCGAGGATCATTCCCCAAGGGTACAATCCTCCTCCAGCCAAAGAAGGTAGAAGGTGAAGGCTGAGGTCCCAGTGGGAGAAGCCTGGGTGTGGGCGGGGCGGCTGCCCTGATTTAGGAAATGTGTGTTTGAGAGGCAGCTGGTGCCCTGGCTGTTGATGCAACTTTCCAAACCACAAAGCTCTTCTGGGAGCTCCTGCCAAGGCTGATCCCAGTCAGCCATGCTATCAACATTGTCATCTCTTACACGGACATGCACTAGGTGCTATGAGTTCTGAGGATGAACCCTTGAGGAGTTTTGCCTTTTCCCAAAGTCATGTCACCTGCTCATCCAGGTACACTCCCACAAGAATGCCTACAAAACTGATCTCAGCATCCCTGGCCTAGGTATATTTTCACAGGAATGATCACGATGCAGTCATGCTTCTAAAGGACTACTTACAATGGTGGTCTCAACATCCTTGGTCCAGGTATGTTTCCATAGAGATACCTATGTTACTTATCTGCATCCTGATCCATACACATTCCTATTGGGCCACTCACAATAGCCCTATAGAAATGCTATGGAAATGATGGTCTTAGCATATCAACTCCAGATATCTTCCCCAAGGATTCCCATGATGCTGGTCTGCATCTCCCTGTCCATCCCTTCTCCTTGCTCTGGCCATTTCTACTCACCCAGTCTAATACATCAGATTGTGGACAGGTCCCCAACCCATTGTCATCTTTGTTGTGACTGTTAACTTGTCAGAATCTAGAATCATCTGGGAGACAGGCCTTAAGTTGTTCTTGTTGGGTATTTGGTCCTTAAATGACAAAAGTTACCAAAACATTTGCCCTCCACAGTTAAGAAGGGAATATTCCAAATGGTAGTAACCATGAAGGGGAAAATACCAGAACCTTTTTGACTTTGAGGGCTGTGGCATTCAACTAGAGACTGCCACTATTTCCAGTGTCTAGGTAAAACAAGGACAAAGAGAGGTCTTTACCCAGTAGGGCTGTGAGAATGATGACCAGAAACTGGCATCAGAAATTTCTTTTCTGGCTTGGAAAAAAAAGGAGAATTTGACTTGTCAGCACTTGCCAATGGGTAGGTAGGTTTGCCAAGAATTCTGCATTAAACAAACACACACACCCACGTCACCCTTCCTTCTAAACAGGCAGAACCTATTGGAAAAGGAACTGGCTCCCAGTCAGGAGGGCAATGTGGGTTCATGGCTTTGCTGGCTTCCAGAGAAGAGGATCTGAAAGTCAATTCTGCCCAAGGATTTCTTACTACAAAAGTCTGGGCTTGAAAGCAAGAATGTTCAGGCTTCATTTGGCCTCCTAGATTTCAGGCTCTGATTAAGTAACATACATACTCCTTACAGCTGTGGGAGAGGCTTATGTCTGAATCTTATTCTGTGCTGGTTTATTTTGTCAACTTGATACAAGCCAGAGTCATCTTGGAAGAAATGACCTTAAATGAAGAATTGCCTCCATCAGACCGGAGGGCCCAGCCCACTGCGGGTGGTGTCAACCCTACGCAGATGCTCTTGGATTGTATTAGAAAAAGCAAGCTGAGCAAGAAATGAAGATCAAGGCTGTAAGCAGTGTGGGTTGTTTTTGCTTTTGTGGCTCTGCCTCCAGGTTTCTGTCCTAATTGAGTTCCTGCCTTGACTTCCTTCAGTGATGCTATAATTGGGGTGTATAAGCCAAACAGATTCCTACCCAGCTTGGTTTTGTTAGTGTTTCCTTATAGCCACAGAAAGAAAACCAAAACCCCTCTTAGAGGTCTTTAGTGGCACCACTTTAATTATCGCCCACCTCTGCATCCCTTAGTCCTTTTTCTTCTGACCCAGCCACAAATAACACATGACTGAGGCTTCAAGATCAATTGTCACCAGAGGTATCTTATTTGGAGTTAATTTTTTTAAGGACCAAGATAAATGTAGTGAACCAAATGAGGGCCTCCTTGCAGCATCCCAAGCATATCTCTGTGGAAATACCAACTTGAGTCAAAAGTTCTTTTGGACTCCATACCACAGTGCTCACAGAGAAGATGGGATGCCAAGTGATAGACAGGTATAGACACAGACATGAATAGAATATTCCCTGCCTCACTTCTCAGCATCTGCAAAGAACCAAAGAGTTGGCTACATCCCTGACCCACAGTTTTGGACAGCAGCCTATAGAACCTCCCCCAACCTCCAATCGCTCCTCCCTTCAAGAATGGAGGGCAGAAAGACCAGGCTTAGGCTCATGGAGCAGAGCTATCCTTCCCAGGGGATGGCCTTGATTCCAGCCCTGTCCTGCCCACTTGTCCCTGTCATCATTCATTGGACTACTCTTGAGGTGTCCATATCAAAGAAAAAAGAATGCTATCCTAGCCATGTATACTTGGCTTTGTCATGTCTACCTTGATGGGTAAAGAACCTTCAAAATCAAATTTCATGACCTGGATTTATGGGCAATGGGGATTGAATGACGGCATTCCGCGACCATGTGACCACGACCATGTGACCACCCAGAAGAATCTCTTGGTAGTTAAAACACCTGAGAAACTCCCTGTTGGCCTGATGCCTTGAGCAGACATTTTAGAAAGGCCTGTGTGTCAAGTAACTCAAAAAGCCCCTCTAGGGGAGCCCTAGGCAGGGTGTTATTGCTGTAAAGAGACACCAAGACCAAGGCAACTCTTACACATAAAGCGTTTAACTGGGGCTGGCTTACAGTTTCAGAGGTTCAGTCCATTATCATCATGGCATGGCAGTGTGCAGGCAGACGTGGTGCTGGAGGAGCAAATAATTCTACATCTTGATCCAAACGCTGGCGGGAGGAGACTGGCTTCCACAGTCATCAGGGAGGAGGCTCTCATTCCACACTGCTTGGAGCTTGAACATAGGGAACCTCAAAGCCCACCCCCACAGTGACACACTTCCTCCAACAAGGCCGCACCTCCTAACAGTGCCACTTCTTGTGGGCCAAGCATTCAAACACAAGAGTCTATGGGGACTAAACCTGTTTTTAACTGCCACAAGGGGGTTGGTGCATTCCCTGTGTGTCTGAGGAAGTCCCCAGCCCTCCAGACAGCAGGAGTAAACTCACAACAGAGAGAGGGAACACAGATGCAGAGTCATCTAGTCAAGCTCCAGATGATAACAGGGCTCAGCTGACATCATGAGTACAGACTATGGGGTCTTAGCAGGGGACCCAGCTGAACTGCATCTTGGCTCCTGACCTGGCAAACAGTGGTGTGTGACATTTTACTATGTCACATAAAACTTGCGGTACTTTGTCACATAGCTATAGGCCACTTCTTGAAAAATTACCAAATATGACTGATATTCATAGACATATGCACCCACAAGTTCATATATCATTATTTAAGAAAAGTCTGTTTTTATTTCCATCTCTTGCTATGGGCATGGCAGAACACAAAGGCTTTTCATGTCCCATAAAAAAAGGGACTCAACTTGGATGAAAGAGCAGTAAGAATTTACATATTTGTGTTATTCTTACATTGGTTCATTGTTTTCCATGGAACACCCTCAAGGACATGCTGAAAGACAAGCAAACTGCAAAGACAACTGTGCACTTGGACCCTCCCCCTGAAAGGCCAGTGTCAGAGACTAGACGGGTTTCATTTCTGACACTTACACACAGCCATAAGTAGAACCTGGACCTTAGCTAAGGTCCCCAACTGGGTCAGATTTCCATTCCTGGGACAACTAACTTATAAGGAGAAGGGGGTTTCTTTTTCTTCATGTTTCTAAGGGTTCATTCCATGGTTGCTGAGCCTGTGGTGAGGAAGAACATTATGGTGATAACAAAGGGTGAGGCAAAAAGGAAGAAAATGTCACTCCAATAACCCCTCTGCTAGTTTCCTTTCTGCTGCCGTGACAAGCACTGACACCAAAAGCAACTTGGGGGAGAAAGGATCTATTTGGATTACACTGCCAGGTTATGGTTCCTTGAAGGAAGTCAAGGCAAGGGTTCAGGGCAACTCAACTCACTATTTCACACAGCATAACCTCTGACTACGGCATTCCTTTCATAGCCAAGTAGAGCAGGAGCCACGGAGGCTGCTGCTTGCTAGTTGGCTATGAAGCCAGCTTACACTCACCTAGCTTTCTTACACAGTTCAGGACCACCAGCTTGTGGGATGACGAGTCTCCAAACATAGAGAGGATTATGCAATCCATATCAATTATCAATCAAGACAATTCCGCACAGACACACCCACAGGTTAATTGAATCTGGGCAATCCTTCAATTGAGACTCCCTTCTCGGGTGGGTCTAGGCTGTGTCTGGATTTCCAGTCTTGCGTTTGGATTTTCAGAGGGGACCATGGGATACAAAGATGCCACAATACATGTCCAGAGGTTTACCCATTCAAAGAGTTCTTTGCATTCTTTAGGGGACGGCAGTAGTCAATTGTTTCGTTGGCTCATTCACCACATCACCCCTAGCCAGCAGCAGAAAGCAGTAGCCTAGCTCCCTGAGGTTCTTTAGGAGTCTAGAGGTCTGGATGGTAGCTCCAAAGGCCAACTGAGGCCTACACAGGGTCTATTTTACCTTCAAGCCACTAGCAGAACTCGGGCTAAGACGAATCTTAAGGTCAGGAGCTGAACAAACCCAGAGATGGTTCAAGGCTCCTGTTTCCTGTAGTAGTTACTTCTGACTGCTCAGGTGAGCAGGAAGAAAGAGAGGGAGGGAGGTTTAATTCTTCCTCCTGTAGGGGGAAGGGCAGAGTGGGAGGGGCTGTGTTGAGCAGTATTCTTTCTAGCTGTGAACACAGTCTTTCTCATTAGCTGCAGGTCTGATCTGTAGAGGAAGGTGTCTGAGAAAAGCCAGTTTGTTAAGAGTTCCTACATACCTCTGGCCTCCATGTCTTGTGCTAGAGGTCAGGTCACCCCAAAGCTAATGACATTTGAGCCTCACAAGTGTGCAGTCAGGGACCCTTTCAGTTTGATTTTGTTGGCACTTCTGTATGCTTTTCTCAAAGAGCCCTCTCTACCGTGTATGCTCTCTATGTTTGGGGTTCCCCAGATTCAGCCATGGAAAAGACAAGAAGGAGGCAGAAGGTGACAACACAGTGACATTCCAGAGACCCTAGTATGCCAGAAGTCGCTTCAGGGCATCTGACCTGTCTCAGTAGCCAAGCAGGTGACAGTTGGCATTGACATACTGTATCTTTCAGCAGGTGGGCAGGTTGGAGAAGGGCCCAAGAGCATGTATCTGACTCTCCCTATATATGGGCTTGTACCCCATCACACCCAAGGACATTTAGAACAGGGCTTCAGGAACTTTGTGCAGGTGCAGGCAATGGATGTATCACCTGGCTCAAGATGGTCGAGCTGGAATCTGACCATACCTGAAGCCTGACGGGGCTCACCTAGGACCTTAGCCAGAAGGAAGAGATCCCATATAGCAGGAGCCTGGATGCTTGTGACTTGGGATGTCTGTCCCCACCCCCAAGCAGAGTATGTTTCACAGATGCAGAGGTAAAATCTACATAAGTGTGTAAAACACTCTAAACTCTTATGTCTTTGCTGAATAGATGACCTCCATGTAAAAGGAAAGGGAAAAGCCACTCCCTTCCTGGGGCCCATTGACTTCTGGCTTTCATACACCTCCAATGTGCACCAGGAGTTGAGGGAGGTCTGCGGGCCGAGGTCTGTAGTAACGTCCCCTTCTCCAGTTCTGTGACCAAACACCTGACAAGAAGCAACGTAGAGGAGGGAGGGCTTATTTCAGCTCTGTTTGGGAGAATGGTGTCCATCCAGGCATGGTAGGGAAGTTCATGATGGTGGGAGTCTGTGTGGCTGGGACTCCTCACATACAAACCCAAAGAAACTAAGTGATAAGGACAGCCCCCAGGGAATCTCACTCCAAAGGGGAAATAAAATGAACATTGGAAGTGGAGGGAAGGATGAGGAGAAGGGGGATGGGGATCAGGTGTGGGGAGAGAGAGTGGAAGAGGGTTGGGAGTGGGAACAGAAATTGATGAGGGCATCTCTGAGACTAGCTGGAGACCTGGGGTGAGGAGGAGGCTTTGGAGAGTCTATGGAGGTGACCCTAGCTGAGACTCCTAGCAGCAGAGGATTTAGAGACTGAAGTGATCCCTTCATATAGCCAGGGAGGACTTCCAGTGGAGGGAGGGGGAACACCAACTCACCCACAAAACCTTCATCCCAAGATTCGTCCCCCCATTTCCAAAGAGATAAAGATGGAGCAGAGATTGAGGGAACAGCCAACCAATGACTGGCCCAACTTAAGACCCGTCCCATGAATGAGAGCCAACCCCTGATTAGTGATTTTTAGAATACAGGCTGTCACAGCACTAGGCTAGTTAACTTTTGGGAAGGGGGGTGTGTGTGACATTTGATTGTATGAGGAATGGCTACAACTTCTGAGCCAATGACCTTTGCAAAACGGGGAAGTTCAGCCAGTTCATGGACACAGGATTCAAGTTCTAGACGGATGTTTGTCCAGCACAGTTCTGTCTCTCCCTCTCTCTCCCTCCCCACCTTCCTCTCCCTCTCCCCCTCTCCCTACTTTCCCCCCTCTCTGTGTATAAGTTTGGGTGTGAGTACAGCTGTATATAATACAGTAGATCTGTATGTATATGCAAATGTCTGTTGGGTGACTATCTCTCCTATCTCTGACCTTGAAGAAAGAGTCAGAACAGGAAGGATGGGGGCAATACAGTCTAATTTTCCTGATGCTGAGGGAGGTAAGAGGGAGTGGGACTTTCAGAAGAGCTGCCCAGTATTAGTCACCAGCATCTAATAGGAGCCGTTTTCCTAACACCACCGGCTAACTGTCTTAGATCTGTCTTAGATTCACCCCATTTCCAAGCCTGATTCTCCACTAGATCCTCCAAGTTTCATAACATCCATCCATCAGTTGCCTTTGTTTAAGTAAGCTGGAGTAGGATGTGGTTTTTTTGCAGCCTGGAAGCTGACCTCTCCTCCTGCTGTGAGCATCTCTTCACTACTGCTGGTGCTTTGTGAGAGAGGGGCCCCAGCAGCCTGGTGTTGAGGACTGAACGGAACACAGCTCAAACACAACAAAATTCCCTTTATTGACATTAATCACAGTTACGAGGTCTTCTTATCCAGCAGAAAAGGATGATTTGCAGCCATAGAACTACACACGGAGACATAAGGATAAAAATACATACACGTGCTAACCTCAACCAATCAGATCTCTGAATACGCCTTCCGTTTTGATCACCAATGCTTTCGAAAAATGGACACACTCACTGAGGCTGGCCTCTGGGATCTTGAGCATTCACAGACTACAACAGCCATCCTTGGAGGGATGGAGCATGTAAACACAGAAGGAAGATACTAAGAACCCAGTACACAAATGCCTGGTTCCCGGGCAGAGCCTGTCGGTGTTCTCTGAGTTCCACACACGCCTCAACCATGGAGAGCTCAGGGCCCGGATACATCGAGAGAGTGGGCGGAGCTACAAGTACGATGGAGCAGGTTAGCATGTAGTCTAGGTCCAGTCATTCTTCAGGATCATCTCTGAATTGTAAGTTTTCTAAGAAAGGAAATGTAAGAATGCCTCTTCTTGCTCCCCTTTCCTTTCCCATTAGAAGCCCGCTGGCCAGATTCCCCACAAAGCCTGCTGAGCCTGAGGGGCTCTGGGTTGTTAAGTTTTCAAACGACCAGCAGAGAAGCAGCCTTGTCGGGCTCTGAATGTCATTCTCTAGAGTTAAGTAACTCTGTTGGTCAGTAAGGGGGTTGAGTATTAGTAATTTGCTGGTATCCACGAGTCTCTCAGAAAAAACAAGGCTGTAAACGTATCAAGACTAATAGCTAGGAGACCTGGGAGCCACGGCTAAGTAAGTGCCAGCTCTTGTCATCTACAAAGAGCAGGGGCCTCAGCTCAAAACCTACTCACAGCTCTCCTCACAGTCACATGATCACGGTCACCCTCGTTTCCGTTTTCCTCTGACTCCCTGGAGGGAGCAGACCCCGTTTGAGCTGGCTCTGCCTTGGGAAGCAGGCTTCTGTGTTCGTGGGACTTCTGTCCTGCCATTCTAGGTGGACAGAGGGTCCGTGGAGAAGGCACACAAGGGGCCCTGGCAACCTGCTCTAAAACCGTAGGCCAACATGCTCAGGACTTGTATCCCAGGAGCTGACTTCTGGAGGTGACCCTGAGGTGTGGAAGTTGAGTCTAGAAGGGGAAAATGGAGGTGGGATAGTAGGGGTTAGCCTTGAGACTCCCACTGAAGAAAGATCCCTTCCATTCAGTGGCCCAAACACAAATCTACAGTTCTATGACACCTTGAGATTACAAAGAAAACCAGCTTCTCCCCCTCCCCAAAGCAAAAACAAAAAAAGTCAAAATGCAATCAGAGCCGATCTGGGTTGAGGAGATGGAGAGGAGAAGAGAATGGGGTTTTAATGTGAAGAGAAGATCATGGTCCTGCAGAAGCCTGGTGCTCTCCTTCATGGGGCCCCAAGGTTGTCAGAGCTAGCCGAGACCCACATCAAGGGACATCATCACCACAAATCCCAGGATGGAGGCCCAGGATGCCAGCTTCCCGTTGCCACTAGGAAGAAAAGGAGAGGAAGATGGTAAGACTTAGCTGATGCTTCCTATGGCCTTGTCTGGGCTGAAGACCACAACCATAACAGAGAGTATTCTACCAATGGGAGCAACACTGGTGGCTGGGTACCATACACCTAGTGAACACTCCCACCTGGTCCCAAGCCATGGCCTCCTTAGCCTGCTCGCACTGTTTTCTGTGGTTCCTGGTCAGGGCTGTAGCTCTCCAGTCCCGGGCTGGAGGGCTAGGGAGATGGCTCAGCAGTTAAGCACACTTACTGCTCTGCAGAGAACCAGAATTTGGTTTCTAGCATCCACATCAGTCGGATCACAATGGCCTGTAACTACAGTTCCAGGGACCTGACTTCGAACCTCCATGAAAACCACATACACACACACTAAAATGCAGTGGCTGTCTCTTATGTTTTCTTCATGTTGTGGGAGATTATAGGAGACATTTCTCCTCCAGCACTGTCTTGACAGGGTCTCTTGCTGGACTCTCAGATTAGGCTAATCTGGCTAGCCACGGGGCACAAGGAATCTAATCTACCTGTCTCTCACTCCCCAGTGCTGGGATTACAAGAACATGCCACCATGTTTGGCTTTTCCTGTGGGGTCTGGTGTAGCAAGTGTGATGCTGACAGAGCCGTCTCTCCAGCCCTGGTTATTGTTCCTTAAAGACACTGGTTTCTCATGATAAATGAGCTTCGGAATTATTCTGTTATACAAACCTGGATGAAACTGTGCAAGGCCCCTCCCCTGCCCACCATTCCTCTTGACACCCGGACCGCGGCAAGATGATAAAACACACATGTATGGCTATTGCTTTATCTTTGAGCCCACTACTCTCCTTAATACAGCAGAGAGAGGGGGAGAGACAGAGAGAGACAGAGAGAGACAGAGAGAGACAGAGAGACAGAGACAGAGAGAGACAGAGACAGAGACTCTAAAGGTGGCTATTTCATCAAGGAACCAGGGGCCAAGGGCCCCTGATTTTATGCCACTGTGTGATGTCACCTTCTTCCTCTTTATTTCCGTTTTAGCAAGCAAAGGAGGGACAGGGACAATTGTGGCCAGGGGCAGAGGGATCTTGGGAGTAAGCAAAGGAAAAAGAAAGGAAGAGAAGGCAAGTATGAGAGAGGGGGTAGTCTCAGACTAGTCTTGGGACAGGGCTGAAGAGTCGAGACTGGTTCTCCACCTGATCTGGGCTTCAGGGATGATGTCGTCCATGACCACGTAGACCATGGCACCGGCAGCAAAGGCCAGTGCATAGGGAAGGACGGGCTCAGCCAGCACCACTGCAAACGCTCCAAAGACCCCAGCCAAGGGCTCCACCATGCCGCTTAGCTGTCCATACCTAAGGGGGGGGTACAGAGACACGGGGCAATGAAGGGAACAGACAGTGACATGTCATTTGCCCAGAATGTTGATCTCACCCGAGAAAACCCATGTATGGTGACCATCCTGTCTGGTCATGTTGTAAGAAGCAGCTCCTTGCTGCCTCCCCACGAGGTAGTTACAGTGGCTTTGCACCTTTATTTCCTTTGGATTGTTGAGTTGCCTATGTTGTCTTTGACAGTGACAATCTGATTGGGACATAACTTGTATCCTGTGTAACATTCACTGTGTAGCCTTTGGGCTTTTTTTTTTTTTTTTTTAAGTGTTAAGAGGTTAAGAGGACATTACCATCAATTCCAGCATTTTTATCCGAGAAAGAAGCCCATGGCCATTAGCAACCATGTCCTGTTTCTTCCTCCCCCCAGCCCCTGTCATCATGAATCCATCTTTTTTCTCTTTCTTTGTTGGCTGCCTCTGGAGATTTCCTATATACAGAATCATATATGGCTTTTGGAGCAGGGGAGGGGGGCTCATTTCAACTAGCATAATGCTTTCAAGGTGTATCCTTGCTATAGCTTTTAAAAAAAATTGGAGTGTGTGTGCATGCACACATGCATTATGTGTGCATGTATATATTATATGTGGTGTGTGTGCTATATATGTGAATGTATGTGTGTGGTATATGTACATGTGTGTGTTTTATGTGGTGTGTATGTGTGTGTAGGCCAGAGAGGATGTGGGTACCTGCTCTATTACTGTTTTTATTCCCTTGAGACATTCTTCTCAGTGAAGCTAGGCAGGAGGCCAACAATCCCCAGTGCACCTCTTGTGCCCAAACAACACTTTACAGGCACACATGGTTACAGGCACACATGGTTACAGGCACACATGGTCACTCTGGCTTTTTACATGAGTGCTGGGGAGTCAAACTCTGATCTTCACACTTGTATAGCAAGTCCCCCCTGCACTGAGTTATCGTCCTAGCCTATGTAGTAGTATGTATCTTTCTAAGGATGGGAGCCAGTCACTGTATGGCTGGAGGACATGCTATCGGCCTGCTCATCTTTGATGCCTATGTTGATTGACAGGACACTGAATAAGTTGGCATGTTTGGGGGTTTAGGCTGTAACTGTACACTTAGGTGGCAGAGGCTGGCCTACCTGGCCATTTCTGCATTGACAGTTGTCCTCTACTCTACACCCCCCTGCCCCAGAACCGCCATCATCTTGGCTTAAGATGAGATTCCTCCTTTTAAGGAACTCCTTTATTTTGGGCTAGAAAGAAGAGGTATGGCCTGCTTCAGACCAAATGAACTATGATCAAAAAGGAGAAACCCAGAAGAAAGAGCACTGGGAATGGCAAGGGTAAGAGATAAGCCAGAGCCCTGAAGGCAGAAGCCACCTGCTATAGGTAGAACACCAACAGGCCAAGAGTTGGGGCCCCCTTCTTGAAGTGGGCGCTTGGTAATGTGACAGCCTCTGAGCTTCAGTGCTCCTGTCTGTGTCTTGGGGATGAGGGCATCTCCCACAGCTAGCCTCCCCAAAAGGAAGGGCAAGGTGTATGAACCTCGAAACTCCAGTCCCTCTCTGGCTGGAGGCCAAAGTGGGCACCGGGAGAGAGACCTGACTTTTGCCATGGAATCTTTTAGAGCAGATACCACATCCTGTCTTCCTGTGTTTTTATGGACAGACTAGCAGGACAGAAAGCCCTCTGGTCTATTAGGCCTCTGCTTGTGGCCTTGTTGTCTCTGGAAAATGTAACTTTGACATCAAGCCCAGACCGGAGTTTGAGAGGGAGGGGAAAAACCAAAAGCTACACTCTGATCTTGGTGCTAAATCTCTCCATCTCCCCACTCCTTTCTTCCTGGTGCCTTGACTATCTGAAATGACGGCCGTGGCTTTGGTAGATTATGAAAATCTCTAGGGCCACCCACCTCCCTTCTTTCCCAAAGCCTCTATTTTTGGGACTCTGACGACAGAGAAAGGGATCTGTGGAGAGTGGAAACACGATCATTTAAGCACATGTACGAACTTGCAAGCTGCGGGGTCTTGTACAAAGGAAGGCATTTTTAAATTGTCCCTACTAGCAGTCTATGTGAGCACTGTGATTTTATGTTGTAGACTAGCTATTGTTTTAGTAAAATGTGGGAGGCCCATGTCCCAAGTGGGGACATATGAGAACAGCTCATGTAATAACTCCCTGGGTCAGGTAGTGGCAAGATGGTCCTTGGCTGTGGACACTGTGATATTTACAGGAGACATATTTGGGAGGCAGGGAGAATGCCCAGTGCTGAAAGCTTTGGGTTGCTATCCACAGAGGCCTTTAAGAAGGGACATAGCCACTCCACTCAAGGTGGTCATGTAAAGGTCAAAGGTCAAGAGGTGATCTTGTTTCTTGGGATCTCCACCGTGGGTATAACATTGATTCACATTTGTGGTGTATTTCCAGAGCCCTGCAACTGGCTTCCAACATGGCTTTCAACACGAGCTTGGTCCTGCCAAAGGGAGTTCACACTGAGCCGTTTATAGCCCACACGACTGTCTTCTGACCCAATGGGCTGGTACACTTACCAGAAAGCTCTCCAGGTAGAGAAGCCTGCTCCACGCAGGGGAAGGCTGACAGCCAGGCCCTCTGGGAAATTTTGGATCCCAATTCCAATGGCCAGGTTCCTGCAAAAACAAGAAGGTACAAGACCTAGTTAATGCACTTTAGAGTCATCTTAGAGAGGAATTGCTTTGGTCAGACTAACCTATAGGCAATGTCTCTGGGACATGTCTTGATAATTAATTAGGAGATGCCAGGCTACTGTGGGCAGCACCATCCCCTGGGAAGACAGTCTTGAGCTATATAAGAAAGCTAACTAAGGATGAGCCTATGGACAAGCCAGCAAGCGGAGTTCCTCTGTGGTCTCTGCTTCAAATTCCTGATTGATTTTCTATCCTTCTTTCCCTCAGTGATGGCGTGTAGTCTGTAATCTGTAAGCCATTTTCTCTCCTAATTCCTCTTGGTCAGAATGTTTGAATCATAGTAATAGAGAGGAAATGAGAATAACATATAAAAAGCCTTGTCTGAAATCATGTACCCATCAAAAAGTGACAGCTTCTTTGGTGTCGGGGAGCCAGGCATGGCTCTGTGGGTAAAGGAAGAAGGAAGACTCACATGTAGGCAGTAGCATCACTGGAGGGCATAATCTTCCTTCTTGTTGCCCTCCTGTCCTGAGTCCCTGGCCATACTCTGTCTTTAGTATGCTCTAGTGCAGCAGAGAACATGCTGGCCACAAGTCTCGATGGCACAAGTTCTGCCACCATTTTGCTGTACATCTGTGTCATGGACTTTTCCATGACAGTGTACATCATGGTGATAATGGGGGTCTACCTTGAGGGATGAACATGTTACAGGACAACCTAACAATGCCTGAAAGGTTCTTAACACAGAGATATTCTGTGTACTCGAGTTCCTATTTCCTATCGTTGATAGGTGGGTGAAACTCATTTGATCCAGAAGGCACGTGAGAACCGGTACAAGGAAGTAAAGACACAAAATCTGGAGGTGACACCGATGTCGTTCCAGGCTCAGGTTTCCTATGGACTCTTGTTGCATTTCTCTGGGCTTGGGTAGTGTTCACTGTGACAGCCTTTGACGTTCTGCCTCTGCAGGACACTGGGGGGCTTGTGTTGCACACCCTGAGTCAAATGCTAGGGACCTGTCTTTGAGAGACTGTTTTGTGCAGAAGCCAGAGACTAGCTCGCAATGAAGAAAGAATAGGGATAGGCAGGCACACAGGTAATACATAACTGATCAAGGGAGATGGGGCACATGCATGATTGTCGTTTATAATGTGCATACATAAACCCTCATGCCAACATGCAAAGAAAGGAGATATGTCACAGGAGAGAACAGGGCCAGCCTGAGGGCAACAGAATGGTAATTTGAGACTGCCTCCCTAGACAAGACTCTACTTTGGTTGGATAGATCCTAGGGGAAGTCCCTCCATGGAGGGCCCTTCTGATAACAGAGCTTCAAGGGCAACTAGTAATGCTGGCCTGAAGGAGTTGTGGGTAGATTAGATAGAAAAGAGAACCAGTCACCTCATGCTTGATTCTTTTGGTCAATTAACTCCTGTCTGTCTACTTTGCTTGCTGTAGAAATTTGCCCCTAAGCTCTGGGCAGATATAAGGCACAGAGGATGCAGACCAACAATTGGGTCTACCCTGTCTTTACTGGCTACTCTGTCCTTGGCCCCAGTTTCCTAGGAAAAGAACACAAGTTGCTGTCTTGAAAGTCTACCAGGCCAGCTCTGGCCATGGACCTCTGGACTAGATTCCAGCAAAGAATACCACAGATAAGACTTAGTATTAAATATCAAATCTCCACTTTCTTTGAGGGCTTTATCTCACCATAGTTGGCTTCATCTACTGCTACCACATGAGCATGCATCTCATATAAGGCTCAATGACCCCATACCCTGGGACCATTTCAAGGAGTATCTTAGACAAAGACTAACACTACCAGAATTGAACTTAAAAACATTTAGCTGGCATGCACTCCATTTAGTTCCATTGTATCTTTAATTCTTTGGACCCCAGCTGGAGGAACTATCTGGGACAGATTAAGAGGTGTGACCTTGTTGGAGAAGGTATGTCACTGGAGGCAGGCCTTAAGAGGAATAGTGCCATTCATTCCCAGCATGCACTCTGCCTCCTGCTTTCAGTTTGAGATTTATGCTCCAAGCTGTTCCTACAGCCATGCTCTTACTCCGCCATCACAAACTCTAACCCTCTGAAACCATAAGCCCAGTTAAATGCTTTCTTTGACAAGTTGCCTCAGTCATGGTTATTACAGGAATAGAGGTGAAAACTAATATAGATGTCTTGTTGGTTCCTGACTTGTAGACAGCCACAGGAAGAACTATAGTTTGTTCTAGAAGCTTCCTTTATCAGTTTTATGTCTGAGAAGACCCTGCACTCCTACTCCAGGAGAGAAAAATATCCAGCATACATTTCTATGGAAGAAACACATCTTTAGAATAACTTCCTGCCAATGTTTCTGTATTCTCTATTCCTTGCTGTCTTCTCTATAGCTAGTGGCAGCACTGATTTATAGTTAGCATCATCCCTTGCCTCTCTGCCCAAATGATGGTGGAATAAGACCAGTGTCCTTCACAGAGCCCAGTGCCAAGGATTTGTTTTTTCTTTCCTTAAGAGATCAACCTACAGGATCAAGCTATGGTCTGTGTCTCTTCTCTGATGCAGAGGTAGAGCTTGGTGGCTGGCTAATGATCCACTGTTAGTATCCATCTTTTTCATATACACAGGCAAGGAACATGGTCTATCCTAGGCATGTGCATGGAGCCACCAACCCAGTGTCAAGTTCAAAGTGATGCTTCCTGTCCAAAGTCCTGCCATTCACCAGGCAGACTGGGGACACCTCCTCCACATCCTGCCCTGGAGCTGAGCTCTGATAAGCAGTACAGAAACCCCATTCTTCCATCCCTGGCAAGCCTCATTGTCACTGCCCTGCCTTAGCCCTGGCACAAAGTTTATAGCCACACCCCAAGATTCTGCCAGGTCTTTCTCTGCCGGGTAATGCTTTACTATATGATCAGAAAGTCTTTCCTGAACATCCCTCTGGGCTCCCAAGACCATAGAGGCTGAAACCACAGCCTCTGCCTTCTTTCCTTCCTACACAAACCTTTTAAATTCAGCTTTCCTTTATGTGCACATGTGCACACAGCCAGTTGTGCTTTTATTCCCAGCTGTACATCCTGTTAGTTTCTCACTATTGTCACAGAAGGAAGGAAGGAAGAAAGGAAGGAAAGAAGGAGGGAAGGAAGGAAGGAAGGAAAAAAGGAAGGAAGAAAAGAAGTAAGTAAGGAAGGAAAGAAGGAAGGAAGGAAGGAAGGAATAAATGAAGGAAGGAAGGAAAGAATTAAGGAAGGAAAAAAGAAGGAAGGAGGGAAGGAAAGAAGGAAGGAAGGAAAGAAGGAAGGAAAGAAGAAAGGAAGGAAGGAAAGAGGAAGGAGGGAAGGAAAGAAGGAAGGAAGGAAGGAAAGAAGTAAGGAAGGAAGAAAAGAAGGAAGGAGGGAAGGAAAGAAGGAAGGAAAGAAGAAAGGAAGGAAGGAAGGAAAGAGGAAGGAGGAAAGGAAAGAAGGAAGGAAGGAAAAAAGGAAGGAAAGGAGGGAAGGAAGGAAAGGAAGGAAGAAAAGAAGAAAGGAAGGAAGGAAAGAAGAAAAAAGGAAGGAAGGAAGGAAAGAAGTAAGTAAGGAAGGAAAGAAGGAAGGAAGGAAAGAAGGAAGAAAGGAAGGAAAGAAGGAAGGAAGGAAGGAAAGAAGGAAGGACACATCTTTAGTGATCAATTTCTAACTAGGTCCCACCCCTTTGAGTATGTACCAGCTGACCCAAATGCCATTGAATTAGGAATCCATCAGTAATGACAAAGAGAGGTCAGAGCCATTACAATCTGATAATATCTCAATGATTAGCTTGATCAGCTGGGGACAAAGCCTTCAGTGCACAAGTCTTTAGGAGTGAGAGACGGGAAGAAAGGAGGCAGGGGAGAGGAGAGGAAGAGGAGGAGGAGAGAGTAGGGGAGAGGGAGAGAGAGAGAGAGGAGGGGGAGGGAGGAAGGGCTCAGCTATCAGGGAAGGTCTTCAGAGGACAAACTCTGAATCTGCTGCTGGTTGTGCTGGCAGGGATGGCAGACTGTGAGGAGAAGAAAATGAGTCTAACATAGAGCTGATGGCCTAGAGGAGGCCCCCACCATAGTGTTTAGTACAGCCATCCATGACTTCTGACCTAACCGAGCGCTCTACAAAGAAAGGCATTCCTGGGCAAACAGGCCTGGCTGACTTCCTTCCTTGCAGCCTGGAGAAGGGAGAGCTAAGTGAGAAGGTTTCCTTTCCAGGGCCTGCTACAAGACTCCAGGCAGTATTTATTCAAAAGGGCACCGGGCACGGATGGGATGACACACGATCCTAACACTGCCGCCACACCCTTCAGAGCCAAGCGAATTTCCTGTTGCTGGCTTTTCCCAGCACCCAGACATGCTAGTAGGATGGGTGAACAGCAGTGTCCCTTTCCTGACCAGCCATGTCTCCTGGGAGGCATGAGACAGGGGACCTGACTAGATACAGGATAGGGATGCTGGCAGCTGGGACAGGTAAGTGGCTCCCAGGACACCAGGCTGCAACTGCAGGGGCAGGAGCAGCCCCTGAGCAGGCCTCTCCCCAGAAAGGTGAGCCAAGGGTCTATGTGGTAGGGCTGCCTCTCATCAAAGTCAGCTTTGGCTTGAGTGTTCCAATTTCTACTCTCCTTTTCCTGGGGAGTCAGAATTTCCCAGGGCGGACCAGACCCAGAGGAATGGCTACTGAGGGGTTTTTTTTTTTGGGACAGAGGACTTGGCACTACCAGACCTAAGACTGCCCCAGGACACCTTGGGGGTGAGCTGGTTACCTTGCAAGGGCAGTAGCAGCAACAAGGAGAGGGGACACTTTTTATCTGTTGTGGAGAAGGAATACATCTTGGAAGGGTAGCAGATACTTAAAACAGATATGCCTGGGGGTGAGGATGTAGCTCAGTTTGCATAGTGCTTGCCCAGTGTGTAGAAGGCTCTGGGTTACATTCCTAGGGCAGAGTTATCCTGGGTGAATAAAGGTCCATAACCCTAGTGCTTAGGAGGTGGAAGCCGGGATCAGAAGTGCAAGGTCATTCTCAGCTTCACGGTGAATTTGAGGCTAGCTCCCCAGCTATCTCCCTCTAGACAGTCAGCTCCCTAAAACCCCAACAGCCTGAGGATGTCAGAGCAATCCTTGTAGGCTTCAGTCTCCAACAGTACAGGCTAGCCAGACACTGCTGCAGGGACTTAAGTGGTGGCGGGTGGCAGAGAGAGATGGATCCTATGCCCCAGGGCTGGGCTGGCATACAAAGACACAATCCAGGCTGTGTGGGGCAGGAGGCTGCTGGGATCCCCCAGGGGTGGGAAGAATGGATGGGGGTGAGGAAGAAACTGGGCTCAGTCACAAACACTGACTCTCAGCAGACAGGCCAGTTCAAGATGCCAAGGATGCATAGGCAAGGTCAAGGGTGCCTATTCACAGACTGGGCTTCTTCTGTCCAGATCCAAGGGCAGAAGAAACACGCCCCAGATGTTCTTTGTCATTCCTTGGTCTGAAGCCTGGTGGAGGTGCAGAAGCAAAGGCCTGGGTCCTTCCCATCACAAGCCATTCATCCCAAGGAGCTGGCCAGTGCTTAATTAGGTTTTCCTTAAAAACCTAGGGGCAGCAAGAAAGATGCCTCTCCCTCCTGCCTACGGGCTATGGAGAACTTGGGTGGCAAGGGGCCACAAAAGGGACTTCCGTTTGATTCTGTAAAGAGCCAAATACATGTGGAAGGGAGCCTGTGCAGGTTAGTACTGACAATCAGATTGACTGGATCTGGAATCACTTAGAAGACAGTTCTCTGAGCGTGTCGGTAAGAGAGTCTATATTGGCTTGACTATAGAAGGACTATTCTATGGGCTGCAGATCTGGATTAAATAAGAAGGAGAAAATGCGTGAGAGCCTCATTCATGGCATTCTGCTCCCTGTGTGTGGATACAAATGTGACCAAATGCCTCAAACTCCGGTGGCCATGTCCCCCACCCCACCTATCCACCCAGGATGGACTGTCTTCTCTCAAACTGTGAGCCAAAATAACCCCATCTTCCCCTAGGTTGTTTTAATCGGTTATTGTTGCTAGAGCAATGAGAAAATCAATTAATACAGAGTTCAAGAGACTATGGTCCAGCACCAGCCACTGCTTCATCGTGGTGAAGAGCTTCCTTCATAGGGTCTTTGCATAGATGGGAGATAGTCAATTTAAGTTCCCAGGCTGGAGGCCAGGTAAGGAATATCCTTACACCTTCTCAGCTAATCATGTGAGGTTCTGGTCCATTCTGGTGACTTGAGAGAGCAGTGTGGGATGTTTCCAATAGCTCTTCATTCTTTCTGTGTTTTTATATGTGTGTATGTATGTATGTGCTTATATGCATGTGTGCACATGTACAGGTGAGTGTGTGTGTGTGTGTGTGTGTGTGTGTGTGTGTGTGTGCGTGCACACGCATGCATGTGCTGGTGAATGAGAGTCTGCATAGAAACACCACAGTCTGAGGCAGCCTACTGAAGAATGTTTTAAGTGCTATGTCCTTCCGTTTCTTTTCAGAAGCAGACCACACATTCGAGTGTGCATGCATGTGTACTCCTGCGTGTGTGTGTGAGTGTGTGTATGCATTTGAGTGTGTACGGGGGGAGGAGTGGGGAGTATCGAATTTCTGTCCATGTGAATGTGAAGGCCATCACTTGTTTTCCTAGAACATTGTCTTAAAAATATTTATTTGAACGTATGTGTACATGGTACATACATGTTTGTGTATGTGAGGATGCGCATATGCCACAGCAGGCGTGTGGAGGTCAGAGGACAGCCTCGGGTGTCATCCTTGCTGTTCACTTTGTTTTAGAGTCAGGGTCTCTCTTGTTTGGTGTGCTGCAGGATGGGAGGCCCAGGTGCTTCCAGGGCCTCTCCCTGGCCCCGCCTCTCACATGGAGAGACGTGCTGGGTTACAGACACAGACATGGAGCAGACACAACATCACATGACTTCTGAGGATCTAAGCTCAGGTCATCAGACTTCGTAGCAAGTGCTTCTCCTCACTGTATCCTCTCCAAGTCGATTTTTTGAGACAATGCTTCTCACTGAACCCAGAGTTTACTGATTTGATTAGACAGATATGGCCAGCACATCTCAGGATCCTTTAATCCCCATGTCCCTAGTGCTAGGATCACAGATGCCACATGCCAGGTGCCTGTTGATACATCTGTCTTTAAACAACAAAACAAAACAAACAAACAAAAAAAAACAACCAATCAACCAACCAAACAAATAAACAAAACACATGAGATCTGGGGATCAAACTTGGATCCTAATGTTTGCATAGAATTTTGCTGACCAAGATATCCCCCAGCCCTTAGGCTCTTTCGAAGAGCTAAGCTAAGCAGAGTTGAAGGCCCTGGAGAGTTTCACTGTGAGGAGACAATGCCTGGGGCTAGATTTGAAAGGATAATATCTGAGAATCACCAGACTTCTCCTCGGTCTTAAGACACTGGCCACTCTCCAGCATCATCTAGGTTCAAGTCTGGGGCGAGGGGGAGTTTCTTGCACTTGGCACCCCGGACTTGTGTGGTGTGACCCACAAACGTGGATTGTCACCCAGCCTGAAGTTTAGTCCTGAGCTTGGTGATGAAGTTTCTTTGGGATGTGTGGAGGAGGGGCTTGTGGATTTCTCCACAAAACTGACAGGGGAGGGCCTAGACTTCTCACAACCTTGATCTCCAGGCGATGTTCCCTGGCTTGCTGGTGAGGAAAGGAGAAAGGCGTATTTGTGACAAGCCCCACTTCACCCCAGCTTTGGGAGCCTCCCAGGGGCAACGAGCATGTGTATTCTTGCGTGGCAGGCCCTTACATACTGTTTTGATTGTTATCGTCCTGCCCTAAAAGGCCTGATTGTTCGGGCCTGGTGATGACATCACCAGCTTCCCACTCGGGCAGCCTGTCAAGGTGTTTGATGAGCCTGCAGGTGGGAAGGGGCTGGGTGCTCCCTGCAGGGCTGCGGGTCCCTACCCGCTTAGCAGGGCTGGCTTAGCACGCAAGGGATCTTCCCCACCCTTCTCTTGCTATTCTGAGAGCCTGTCTGGCTCAGACTCAGATGACCCAACCATTCTGCTAAAGTCTGTTGCCTTCCCCCAAAGCGGGCAGGGAAAGGCACCAGGTGGCCAGGCCACAAGGCAGGGTGGTGGCCGAGGGTGGTTCAGGTCATCTATACACAGCTCTCCTTGTAGACGTGCGGAAGAGCAGGTAGGCATGAAATCTGTGATCCCAGAGTCAGGCCCTTGGGACTTTGACCTGCTAAGACTACCAGCAAATAAAGCCAACCCTATGCATTGTCTGGATGGGAGGCCACCTCAGGCAGTGGGTGGTTCTTATACCCAGGAGCTGTGTGCTCATGTGTTCATTGTAAGCTGAAGACCAAGGGTGTGCTTAGCCCCAGCTGTGCTGGCTACACTATCCCCAACCTGGGTCCATGCAGACACCTGTCCAAAGCAGAAGAGCAAATAAACTGAGTCTCATTCAAACGATGGAAAAAATAAAAATAAAAATAGCAACAGGAGTGTGAGATCTGCTTCTAGAGGTGGGAGGCCTGAGCTATCACACAAAACTGTGCAAGAAATAAATAAGGCAAAAAAAAAAAAAAAACAAACAAACAAAAAACCACATACACACAGACACACACAGGAAAAAACTAAATGCTATTTGCAATGGTTCCATTTCCGCAAAAAAAAAAATATATGTATGTATGTATATATATATATATATATATATATATATATATATATATAAAATCAATGTTAATATCATAGTCAAGTAACCATAGGAAGAGCCTATATGGTAAGGAGGTAAGGCCTCTTGCCAAAAGTCACTGTGAGGGCACCATCTTGGAAGTAGATGTTCTGGTACTAGCCAAGCCCTCAGGCCATTTTGACCCTGGCTGATATATTTACTGTGACCTCTCAATAAAACCACCCTCAAGTCCCTAATTCCCAAGCTGGTTAGTTTTAATGGTCAACTTGACAAAACCTATAATCACCGGGCAGAGTCTCAGTGAGAATTAACTCCATTAGGTTGGTGGGGTGGGCTGGCACCATTCCCTGGTGAGACACCCGCCACCCACCCCCACGCACCTGTGCAGGCAATGGTATAAGAGACTCAAAAGCTAACTGAGAAAAAGAGAGCAGATTGGCCTGTGTGCATTTAATTTTCTTCCCTCTCCATGATGGGTATGGTAAGTGGCTTTGGGTTCCTACCTTGTAAGCAGATTGGCCTGTGTGCATTTAATTTTCTTCCCTCTTGATGATGGGTGTGGTAAGTGGCTTCGAGTCCCTACCTTGACTTCCCTTCCATGATTGATTGTAACTTGGAATTATAAACTCAATAAACACTATTTTATCCTCAAAGTTGGTTTTTGTTGGAAGGTTTTTAATCACAGTCACTAGGATACCTCCCAAGACCTGCAAAACTTGCAGGTAAGATACCAGGTTGTGAGGTACTCTGTTAGACAGCAGTGAATGCTCCACTTAAAAACTAGCATTTTTTTCCTTTCTCCGGTCTTCATTCCTTTATCTTTCCCAACAGCGTTGCTTGCCTACCAGCATACAGTACTAACAGCCCAATTCTTAAGATTATTCTTCCTCCCCTGCCCAGTCTGGCATGGGAACCAGCAAAAGACCTCTATCCACTGGCTAACAGGGCTCCCAGTACCTGGAAAAGAGCCAGGTGCATCTGTGAAGAAGCCCCTTGTCTAATTCCAGTCCCCCAAGTCTAAGACAGCTAACATCTGCTCTCAGCTATAAGGGGTCAGTCTGCAAAGTGTGTCACATTCATCCCGGTCTCCGTGTCCTTGGCTGTGGCAGGGACAGGTTTCGTGGGCAGTGCCAGAAGCTCTTTTCATGGTTCTTAGCTTTGTGGCTGCTGTACACAGGTGGGATTGTGGGTCCTTGGGATTCTGGAGGCTGAAGAGATAGATAGGCCACCCCTTTCACCAAATCTCATTTTCCTGTTTAAGCACATCTGGAAAACCACATCACAAACCCTTCTCATTGTGCACATCTGGGCAGCATAAACCACTGGCTCCAAGAAGAAACTGGAGGAGAGAGAAAAAAAAATCTGACTGCTCAGGGAAACTGCAGCAAGGGCCTAATGGGAGAGGCTCAGAGGCGCCTTTCTTTTTCCATCTGCAAAACAATCTTCTGGGCATGCTCTTAGCGGCTGAATGCTTTGCGTCTGAGCTCCACGCGTTCTCAATAGCCTCTGACAGAAGCCCCTGTCTGTCACACGGCTCTCTCCCTGGCTCCTGGCCAATGCAAAACTTAACTGAAAGGGTGTTTGTCCTCCCCCTTTTTGAGACTGAACCATACCTTCAGTCACCCTTAGGGTATGTGGCCTGAGTTCAAAGACATAGCTGAACACCACCTGTTCCACGTCCTTTAGATGGGAACTATTTCTGGTACAATGCAAAGAGAACTGTGCTTGGTGTTGGGGGGTGGGGGTGGGGGGAGGCTGGTGAGAGATCCCTGCCTGTTCCCATGCAGTTAAGCAGTTTGGTTGTGGTCTTCCTTCTGTGCCTGGGAAGAGAGCATGGACGGCCCTGACAGTCTCCTTGTTCGACCACCAGCCTGAAATCAAACAGGCTCTGGGAATGAACTAGGTTCCGAGAAGCTGAACTGAAGATATATATGACTCAGGGTGTCTGTCATGAGCTTCAAGGTGAGGACACCCTGGAGTGTGGAGTTAGCTGAAGTGCCAACAGAGACCCTACAACTCAGTGACCTGTGGATAATGGGGGATGCTTGCGTGGAGAGGGGGTAAGATCTTGGAGTCAGGGCATCTGGCTGCTTTTATTCACCCCTAAAGGCTAAGGGGAAATGGTAGAAGTAAGTCCCACTACTGAACCCTTTATTCTCCTACTCTCCTTAGAACTCAGGGCCTCATGGGGGGTGGGGGATGGGGGTAGCTGAGCACAGTGGGGGAGCCGGAGTTTCAAAGTGGGGAGAAACTATGGTTTGAGCATGACCTGTCTCCCACAGGCCCGAGGGTTGAAATCTTGGTGCCCTGCTGGTAGTACTCACTACTCTTATGGAAGGTTAGACACTTTAGCATGTGTCCAGCTGAAGTCCAAAGCATCGGAAATACAGGGCCAAGACCCACTGTGCTGAGTAAAGGAAGAAACTAGGCAAGAAGAAGCTGCAAAGAAACAAGAAACAAACCTCCAAGAGAAGAGGGAACACCTCCTTCCTTGTGTTGTGTGTTTTGGGACTTGACTTCTAAGAAGCTGGGCCCTCAGGGTGTTGTCACTGGAAAATGGCTGTGCGTTTAGCTTCCTAGGATGGCCAGGAAAGAGCAAATACAGGCTACAAGGCAGGTATTAACAATGTGGTGTCTCCTTGTTTCCCAACTGGCCTGGGAAGTCCATGCCAATGGGGTGGGTGGGAAACAACATGAGCCAGGAAGTTGGGTGTCTGCTGTTTTGCACATGCTAAGGATAACAAGATGACAGGTGAAGCAAGTCCCTTCATCAGAGCCACTTTTCCCAGAAACACATGGTGCTGACTGCAGGGCTCCTGGGTCATTCAGACACAGCAGGAACAGCAGCACTGCCTTCTGCTTCTGCGGCCAGGCATTTCACTGGGAGCCCCTGCACCATCCCAGCCCTGACTCTGAGCTCCAGCTACAGATCATCTAGTTTTTCTCTGGCCATAGATTATTTGGGAAATGTTATCAGCCCATTACACAGAGGAAGAAAGTGAGGCCTTACAGAGGATGCCATTTCCCTCCCAATTTGCTAAGATGGAAATGCATGTCAGGACTACTGGGGGGGGGTTCATTTGCTTTGCCCACCATCCTCATAACTGCTGCATAGCTTGAAAATGGTAGCACACACCTTTGATCCCAGCACTACAGACGCAGAGGCAGGCAGATCTCTGTGAGTTCAAGGCCAGCCTGGTCTATAGAGTGAGTTCCCAGACAGCCAGGGATACACGGAGAAACCCTGTCTTCGTAAAACAAACAAACAAATAAATAAAAAGAAACAAACAATGGTGCAAAATAAAGGTGGGTCTTGCTGAAAACTCAGTCTGTGGAGGGGTGGTTTGTAATTATTAAACCCAGCTCATGCCCCAAAGGTATCTATTCCTAAGTATAAGGGGTCCATCTGCCATAAACATTAAACTAAAGGAGAAAATGCCAAGGAAAAAGATATTTTAACCTGACTCAGTTCTTCTCTCGGGTGCTTGTTGTCTTTCTCTCTTCTCCCTGTCAGTAAGCTTCCGGTGGCAGACGGTCATGGCTGCTATTCTTTGGGCATGAGTGGATAAATTGGATGGCCCTGGGAGGGTGTGTCCAAGGGGCAAACCCAGTGTGGGATGGAGACGCTTCTGCTAGTCAACCCCACAGCCCTGGGGATTTTTAAACGCTGTGTATGGAACCCCAGCTGGAGTGGGGTTCATGACAGACCTGGGAGAGATAAAAGGAGAGAAATAGGGGATCCAAGGCTCTGGCTTAAATGTGAAATATTCCCCCCCCCCGCAGCCTTATGTGTTGACTGCTTAATCTCCCACTGGTTGCACTAATTTAGAAAGTTCTGGAAACTTTAAAGGGTGATACCTAGCTGAAGGCAGAAAGTCAATAGAGGCAGGTTCCTTGGAGTTACCTTGTCTCTTGACCCTTCACTTTTTTTCTCTACTTCTTGTTCCCCCACAAGATGGAGAGCCTCCAATGCCTATGGGCTTGGCTCCCAGGGTATTCTGTTTCAGTGAATGGGGCCAGGAAACTGAGCTCCCTGAGATTGTAGACCAAAATAAACCCCTCCTCCCTTTAAACTGTTTATGTTGGGACATATGGGCACAGAGACAGAAGGGCCACATGACAAGGCTATGAAGGGACACGGAGAGAGAAGTAATGGGACCTGTGTCGGGCAAACGCACCATCAGCTGCCTGGTCCCCACGTGGGGACATGGTATTCAGAGTACTTGAACTCGTGGCTGAGACCTAAGGGGAGGTCTCATAATGATGGGGACTTTACAGTGATTGCCTCATATGGAAAATCTTAGAGCTGGACCTTGTGGTGGTCAGGTGGTGATGGTGGTTGTGGTGGTGGGGTGGGGTGGTGGGGAGGTGGGCGTGGTGGTGGGGGTGGAGCATGCCTACCAGATGTATCAATGTTGTGTGAAAATTGTTTTCCTTCACCTCTGATTGGTTATCAAAGTGCTGATCAGCCAATAGTTGGGAAGGAGAAAAGACTAGGGCAGGACTTTGATCCCAGTCTGGGGAGTGCCAAGGCAAAAAGGAGAGTCTCTGGAAGAAAGAAGGTGTGGAGAGGCCGTGTGGATGGACCAGGAGGATTCGCCATGAGGTCACGATGAGAGAGCAACCATGAGGACACACGTGGACCAGAGAGAGCCGGGGAAAGGACCACGTGGCTGGGTGTTAATGGCAAGCTGGGTTAGAATAGCCCCAAGTCTGCCTCGGCTTTATGCTTGCAGTTTGTTAATAAAAATAGAGGGTCTCTGTGTCATTTATTCAGGGGCTAAGATAGGCTAAAGCGGGCACAGGAATGCCCCGGAGTTATTTGGGAGCAAAAAAAAAGAAAAAAAAAAAAAACCAAGAATTGCATTTATGGTATTTTGTTACAGCGACAAGAGCTAGCTAGCACACAAGGATAACTGCTGGGAATTACTGAGCGAAAATACCTTCACTACTTCCTCTCTCGCCCACGTTATTGGTTGTTTTACTTAGAGACTTCTAAAACAATCATTCACAAACTTAGTCATCCACCAAATATTTAGAAGTGCCTACTAAATTCCTGGCATTCGACTTTTCAAAAACATATTTGTTTAGCTTTACACAGGGCAAGGGACTGAGGTGGATATTTTACCCATTAAAGCAGACCTGGCCTCCAGGTTCTCCCAGCATCCCTCAGTCTCTACCTGGCCTACCCTGCCCCCAACCTTGAACTTTCCAACCCAGGGTTTGGCTGCCCTTCCCCCCCAGAGCCTCCTCCCTATATAATCCTGATATTTTGGGCATTCTCTCTCCTCCTCTCTATCTTCTTCTTCCCTTCTCCCCTTTGTCTGCTCATGGCAAACCCACCCCCACCTCGGCTTCAATCCCTGGGGCCAGTGACTCGCAGATTCCCAATAAATCTGCCTTTAACATAACCTAATCTGGTTTGAATTGGCTCATTTCTCTGCCGGTGGAGAAGTAACCTATCACCATTATGCTGAGATACCCTTAGAACGATATAAAAACAGTCTTAGGTGTTTCCACAACCCTCTTACATATGCTCTGCTGTTAACAACATACATATGTCTAACATAATGCCAACTAGGGAAAATGGCATTGGCACACCCCTTGACGTGACCACCCCTTGGTATGGTAAAGGGAAAGTCTTTCATGGTAGATGTGAGAAAGAACAGCCAGAGGCGTCAGGAGAGAGAAGGAAGGAGACCGAACATGGCCAGGAATGTCTGAGACAGACAGACACAGGTCAAGGTTGGAAAAAGAAGGCACCGGTGGCTGGTGGTAGGGGCTAGTCCCACTGGGAGCGACTAGGTGACTGGCGTGGAGAAGTCAGTGACGGGCACACACATACCAGAGGTAAGGAACCACCTTCCTGCTGACATGTTTATGGGTCGAATACAACCAGAGTAGAGCCCACAGTGCGTGAGGCCAGCTAGTCCAGGGGATGCTGAACTCGCTCTTAGGGCCACAAGAAGTTCATGAATCTCCCCCAAAGTTCTTCTAGGCTCTCTAAGCTGAACCCCCTTACCATATCTGAGGAGTCTTTGTGTCTAAACACTGCCTGATACTGTGGTTACAACCCATCCTGATCTCTCCAACCAGGAACTGCCATCCTCTGGGGAAACCTGTCCCCCCAAGTCTTTACCACTGTTAACCTTGTCACTGACATAAGTTTCTCTTAGGAAGAGACAGTCTTGGGTGACAGTTTAAATCCTCAGAGTTTAATCAGAATAGCCCCAGTCAGAGAGCACTCTCTTCTTCAAAACCAAACAAATACAATTCACGAACAACAACGACAAAGTAATCATAGCGTCTACCGGACAAGAACAAGTAGAAGCCGCATGCCTGTCCCATCCTCTAGGCTCAGATGTAAGGAATCTTCATCCCTGAGAACCTGTTACCTAGTCTTTCAATGAGATGTCTCTTTTTATAAAATTACATCAAGGTGATTCCAGGAAGATCTTAGACATCACCCCTCCCCACTGAAAATATGTCTTGTGGCTTCTGAAACCCTCTTCAGTGCACTCTGTGCTCTGCTTTGCCTCCTGTAGTTATGGGCAAGAGACTTTGGGTGACGTCCCCTCCCCCACCCCCCTCGCAGTCCCAGTAGATCCCATTTAATGGACAGACAAGAGGATGATATCTATGGTCCTGTGAAAGCAAGAAGAAACAGTGCCACACTTTGCTCTGTGCTTGCTGCTTCAGCTCCTCGGGGACCATGTAGATGATAGTGAGGACAGAGCAGACTCTATGGGCGGTTCCACAGCCAGTTCTTGTCCCACAAAGGGGCTTCCACTGAGAAGTAGAAACCGGTATGAAGGCAGAGGCATGGCTAGGCTAGGCAGTGTAACTGCAGGCCAGATGTGTTCTCCCGGAGAACACTAGGGAAGAAAGAACACTAGGGAAGTCTGGGAATCCTCTTCCTGACCCGCCCTTTTAAGTCCCACCCACCTGACTTCAAGAGGCAGGCAGAGAGCCTCTTGAGTCCCAAAGCCTAGGTTTTTCTATGCATGAGGTTTGCTTTGGAGAGTTGACAAGCACCATGACTCACAGGACAGATTTCCTGTTCTTTTTGGGTCCCCAGAGAGCCACGAGGCTGTTTCTCGAAGTTTGCTAATAACAGTTTGGCATGACCTATGCTGTCTCTGAAAGTGAGTTTGCTGGGCTGGCTTGATAGCTCAGGAGTTAGAGCTGGGCTCTCCAACCCAGTCCTGGCTCAACAAGCATCAGGGCTTGCTATGCCCGAGGTTAGCCTGAAGTCAGCGGATGTCCAGGGGCACCATGGAGGAGTCAGAGGCATGGGGCCTAGCTCACAGCCGGTAGGCATTGCCCAGTGAGACAGGCAGACAATTTATGAGCTAACTAACACTTCATAAAAGTGAGCAGCAGATGCTAGTGGACCAACGAGCCAGGGCAGAAGACCTTTATCTTCAAGCAGGGAGGCTGACAAAGCCACTATCCCAAGGGCAGGCAAGCCTGCCCAGCCAATACTGACATTGATCTGGAATAACTCTGGACTCCAGAAAGCTCCTGTAAACAATGGAAGGATTTCTAGAGACTTCCTAGGCCAAGAAACTTTGCCCCCTTAACTGTTTATTTACCTAAACAGAAAGACCAGCTAGGCAGATTTTCCCTTCTTTTTCTCTTTTCTTTTATTTCTTTTTAAATCACAGGTGCCATCATCCACCTCTGAGTGACTTTGGCGAGTCTCCCTCTTGCTCCAGGTGACTGATGCGGCCCCTGACTGGAGTTCTTCTGCAGTGTTGGCAGACGGGGGCTCTGGTATCATCAGAGGTTTGGGACAGTAGGGGCCAGCGTCCTCAGGCAGACAGGAGAGAAAGCATTTTGCTTCTGCAGATTGTGGGTGCTCGGACCAGGTCCTAGTGACTTGGGCTGGTGTCTGTGAACATGAGCTTGTCTCGGGTTCTAAGGCTACACGAGCCATGGACTGTGTGTTTCGTTAGCTGCCTGCAGTCCCACCTAAACCAACTCGGGGTGGGCCAAGTGTGGGATACAAACGATACTGAGAAGACTGGTCCTCCCATCTAGTCTTTGATGATTATCTAGTGCTTCCCATGTTCTGGGAACCAAGCTGGCTGCAAGTGACACAGGGGGTATTAAAGATGGGACCCAGGTTTGCATGAAGTTGGAGCCACATGGATGTCAGGAAAGTTAAAAATGGCTGAATGGTATTCACCTCCACAGGCTGAGCCGTAACCAGGTGGCACTAACTCACACGATGCTAAATATGGGTTTGTCAAATCCAAGGAAACATCTAGAGGAAGAAGGAAGTAGGCAGACTTTTGAAAGAGATGACCTAAGATCTGGAGGGGTGAAGGTGGTTTAGAGTGACCATTGGGGAAATAACTTTCTACTTAGGCGAGCAATAAAGGCAGCCACTCGTGGGCAAGGGCCAGAATCTAGTGATGGAGGCAATTTTGAACTCCATCCCAAGGGTCCTGAGTCCTGATAGGATTATTCTTAGGAACATGCAATAGTCAGTTTTTGTCCTGGGTCGGCCAGCACCAGATTCCCCCCAAATGTTTTACTCGGCTTCCCACACAATACACTCAGGGATGGGAAGTGACGGGGTGGGATTAGGAAATGATTTCAGAGCACAGGATAAACCCACTGATCACAAAGTATCCGGATTTGTATGTAACCCCTACTTATGGCTACACTCCTAAGTGTAAGTTCCTCTAGTAAGTCGTTTGAACTTGCAGCAAAGGGATTTAAGTTAGAGTGTCCATGTTTCAAGAACAGATTGAGACCCACAGGTTGCTTGGTCCATGTGCCATTGCCGATAGAAGAAACCGGTGCTTATTTTTCTTGGTCACATATCTATCAAGTTGCCGCTGGTCTGACTAGCAGGCTCATCAAAGGCTGGAACAGGCTCTCTGGAGGTTTATAGAATGGCTATTTGCCAAATGAATGAGGCACAGAAATCCCTCTCTTCAGCAGGACTCTTCGAAAGAAACACACTGCTGAAAACTGATGAGAGTAAAATGTGGGTCCCCTCACTCCAACCCCAGAAGTGGAGAGCCCTGTCAGTGACAGTCTGCAAAGCATCCTGGGAATCTAGGGATTTGAAGCCTGGAGGCCACCAGTCGCATGAGAGGGAGGGTTGAATGGGAGGGACACAATGTTAACGATGGCGAGGTTAATTAAACAGTGGCGGTTGTCTCTCAGAGGTCTGCCAAGTCTGAGCTGTGCACCCTGTGGTACCTGCAGCATCTCTGCTAAGTGAGTGTAATTGCGTTCATTTAAGCCAACAGAAAATGCAAGCTCTGAGAGACTAAGTAATGCTTCCAAGACCATATACCTCCCAGAGAGCCAGGACTCAAACCCTGGTGTGCCCAACTTCCCACGGATGATATCCAGGATGGTTAACTCCAGTAGAGCAATCCAAGTGGAGTATAAGTAGGAAAGAAACCATCAGCTTTGGAGGCTACTTGAGGTGACTGTCAAGTGTCTGGGTTGATTAACTTTGAACTTGAAGGAAGACAAGTGTGCTTTTATGCCACAGATCTGCCCTGGGCCTGCTTGGGCCTGTTTCCACCCTCTGAATGAGGAAGCTGTGCTCTGCAGGAGCCTGGCAGCACGAGAAAGGGCCGAGAAAGGCTGAGCGAAGGGCCCAGGGGGAAGTACGAAGTAGTAGTCGTTGGAGACAGGAGTGGATGTCAGGCCTGGAGAGGGTCTCCTGGCAGGCATGACTGCAGAAGAAGGAAGGTACTAGCATTTCCTAGGCAGACAATAGGGCTGCTCCATTGGACAGCCTTGACCTCATGCTGGACAAAACCCGGGATCCAGGTCAGTGTTAGAGTCTGTGAATAACATGCTTAAAGCCTTTGGCTCTATCCCCAACACCAAATACATGGGGACACACACACATGCACACACACATACACACAGGAACAAACACACAGGGACAAACATACAGGGGTATGTACACATACAAGGGCAGGGATACAGGGAACACATATAAAAACTCATACACAGGGACATACCCATACAAGGATACATATGCATATGGGGACACACACCCAGGGTTACTTATTATATACACAGGGACACACACATAGGACAACGACAAAGCGAGGTAGTCCAACTGTGTTAGACAGGAGGTGGAAGTCTCCTCCTTAAGGACTCAGAAGAAGGAACCGGTGACTCCTGATGAGCCTGGGAGCCCAAACTCAACCAGGATATTACAGTCCAGCCCCTGTCCATCCCAGCATCCATCTAGGGCAGCTCCTGAGTGGCCTCTTAGTTCTCTGCTCAGCCCTAGAGTAAGGAGATGGGGAGGGGGTGAGAGCAGAGAGGAAAAACAAAGATTGACTTGTGTTCCCATCAGTGCCTATGAGATTCTTGTCCACAGACTGGCTGATGGCTGGGAAGGAGAGAGAGGAAGGAGAAAGAGAAGAAATGCTCTTGGGCCAGGCAGGCCACATCGCTCAGCAGCTTGCTCAAGAACTTGCCTGCGTCTGGATGGGGTCTAGCCTAGGACCCAAGGCCTGTTTGCTACAATGTGCTATCACACACACACACACACACTCACACAGTGGCAGTTCTGTGGGTTGTGTGGCATGCCAGGTATCTTCCTTAGGAACCAAACATCTGGAGCAATTCACAACGAGCATCTCAAGATGAAAACAGAATGCCGAAAGGGGGGAAATACCAATTGCTTTGGTCCTCTATGTATGATACTGATGTTGGTTTACCAAACTCGTAGCATCCCTGGTTACCTGATGAAGACTTGCATAAAATTTGGACTCCCTGAGGACATATAGCACGTAATGGTTGCTAGTGGGTGGAATTAGTGAGGCCCCGTCCCTCCATTGTGTATGTGTGTAGAGTTTCAAGGGGATTCTTTTTTGCAGTGGTTTAGCTATGTATAAATTGCCCATGCTCCCTTACATAATCTCTTAAACCCAATGGCCTTCCATGCTCCATGGGGTGCATGTTTCTCTGGTGTCTTTTCTCATCTTGGTGTCTTTTCCACGGTGATGTTTGTTCATCCCCCCCAAGGAAAAGTTTCCAAGACATCTATAGCTCGAAACTCAGTCACCCTCTCCTATAGACTGAAAGGCTGGGCCTCTGAGTGTGCGCTTATGCCACCCCTCTCTGATGCCACCCCACTCTCCCGTTGTCCTCTCTCCCCGAGAAGGTTCGTGAGCACTCTGGTGTTAAATAAACGCCTCCTGGGCTGTTTTTCTAAGGCTTCGCAGACCACTGACCAGCCAGCCAGCTCACTGCCTGGAAAACGTCCCTGTCTCTGATCAAAGCAGATGCTGAAGCGGGCAGCCGATGCCTCGATGCCAGCTGGGACTTCGTGTTGAGAAAGGCAAGAATGAAACATCTTCCTTACGAATGAGATCAGTTGGCCATTTATTGGTTGGGTGGCCCCAGAAAGGCAAGAAGCTTGCTTCTCAGTAGAAAATGAAGAGAACCACCCTTGGCCTCAGCGTGCAAGGGCCACGGAGAAGCAATGTAAAAGCAAGAAGCACCTTCCTCTTCTACCTGCAGCTGCCATGGAATCCCCTACCCTGTGCCATGTTGTTCCTCTGCTCAGGAACAATGCACAGCGTCCTACTATCTACCGAGAGGATCAGCAAACTGGCCCGAGGCCTGGAGCTCACCTGTCCTGTTTCATAAAGGGCGTTTTATTGAAGCTCGGCCACACCTATCCATTTTCGTATTATTTACAGCTCCTTCTGGGGCTTCCAGGGGAGAGCTAAGCAACTGCCACCAAGAATGACTGTCTGTCAAAGCCCGTAAGGTTGACTATTGTGTTCCATGGTTGTATGCATGCTCTTCTGGGGGAATGGGTGACAAATGTGCATGTGGAGGCCTCAGGACAACCTTACATGTCTTTTTTTAAAAAAAAGACAACATCTACCTTTTTGAGATAGGGCCTTTTCCTTGCTAGGGTTCAACATAAAGGCTAGGCTGGTGGCCAGGAAGCTTTCCCTCCCCAGGCCTGTCTCCTCCTCATCACTAGTACTGGGATACAAGACCATGTCATCATATATCCTTTTAAGAAAGGGGGGAAAAAGCCTTGGTTCTGGGGTTCAAACTCACAAACCTGAGTTTGAACTCAATTCTCATGCACAAACAGAGTCATCTCCTCGGACACTCTGGTTCTGTTTTGTTTATTTGTTTGTTTGTCTTTTAAATGTTCTATTTATTTTTATTTGATGTGAACTGATGTTTGGAATTTTTCTGTTTCTATGGAGGGGAGTCATATCCCCCCTGGAACTTGGATTACGGACAGTGTGAGCTGCCATGTGGGTGCTGGGAACTGAACCCAGGTCTTCTGGAAGAGAAGCCAGTGCTCTTAAGAGCTGAACCATCTCTCCAGCCCTACCCAGCTGCTCTGATTCTTACAGAAGAGAATAGAGTGTACTAGTGACTTTTCTGTTGTGTGATAAAACAGCACAGTTAAGGCGACTTATATGAGGAGTTTATTTGAGATTATGGTTCCAGAGAGAGAAAAGCTCTCTCCATCATGGTAGTGGGGGTTGGGAGTAGGGGTGGAGCCATGGCAGCAGGAAGAGGAAGTTGAAAGCATACCTCGTTCTTAATTTTTAATTATTTACTTCTATGTACATGGGTATTTTGCTTGCATGTTTGTGTGTCGTATGCATGTTTGGTGCTTACAAAGGCCAGAAGGGAACACTGGATGCCCTGGGACTAGAGTTACATATGGTTGAGAACCATCATGTGGGGCCTGGGACCTCTGGAAAAATACCAGTGTTCGTAACTGCTGAGTCCAGCTGGGGGCCCGAAGACCTCGAGGACTTGGAGAGTTACACACGAACCCTCATTTGCTCCCAGTGAGACCTCTAGTAAGGGCAGGCTTCTGGTGATAAACATCACCCTCCAAATTATGCTCCTGAGTCCCAGAGACTGTAAACATTGGAAAAGAAGCTTAGAGCTGTAAGGTGGTACAGAGTCTGGATATGGGGATGTCCTGGATTATCAGCGGGGATCCTAGAGCCTATCATAGCTGTCTTCACAGGATACAAACAGGAGTCAGCCACAGAGAGGAAGAGGAAACCCTGCAAAGATGGCAGCTGAGGGAATGGATGCAGCCACAAGCCAAGGGATGCCTTGAGCACCCAGGAACTGTAGACACAAGGTTCCTCCCTCAGCCTGGCCTTCTGAGATTTAA
>NC_137979.1:58835611-58900582 GCF_963924665.1 Micromys minutus
AAACCCTTAGTGAGGGACCCTGAATCCAACTCTTTGATTTCCCCATGAATTCTCTTACAATCCATGGCTGCATCCAATCAGGAGCCTCTCGGCTTATCCACGCTGTTCCCCTCTCTGCCGTGTTTCACCTTCTTCTGCTTTTAATGGTTGTATCATTAGTGAAATTATTGCTGTGTCGTTACTGCCTGCCTTCGGCGCGCCCTGACAGGCGTGCTGCACCACAGTAGACTCTTGACACACATAACCCACCCTACCAGCATGGTGGCCTCAGAATTACATTTGGTGCCTACATTTTATAAGCAAAATTGGGGGCCCTGCCCAAGGCCCGGGGCATTGATCTGAGTCCAAAGCCTCTCCCGGCCTCTTGACTGTAATGTTCTTGCTTTATTTCTGCTAATAACTCTTGACGCCCAACTTTTATGTATCGTTTATGGTTTTGCTGAGGACTTTTGCACATTTCATCTCCTAGTCCCATCCCGATAGGTAGGTATCACTTTTTGGCTTGCTCGGAATCAAGACGGGGCCAGGAGTGGCTTCTCGATGTAGGGGGGCACAGCGTCTGGGATCCTCAACCCTGTGAGGTGGCATCTGAGTCCGATGCCACCAAACCATTCCAAAGACATCGAAGGAGAGCTAGGGAGGTAGCTCAGTGGGTGATACCTGATTTAAAAAAAAAAAAAAGTGCCTGGATAAAAAAGCTAGGCACAGTGACGCACCTCTGTAACATCAGCCTCAGGTTGGGTGGATTCTGGGAAGTTTCTAGCTGGTTTTTGCCAAACTAGAAAGGGCCAGGTTCAGTGGGAGAAGTCTGTATGAGTGACAGGAAGATACCCAACATCACCTTTAAGCCTCCATATGCATATGGATACACACCAGTACACACACGGACACATAGACACAACTATCCTCAGCCAAACACCTGGTACTGTGATCCTGCTGGATGCAGGACACCTGCCTACCTATGAGGCAGAACACTGGAGGCATATGTCCCCATCCCCCACCCAGAAATGCTATCATAGTGACTTCTGTGCATATACATGTCCTTCAAAACACAGCCTACCATCCCCATCTCTGGAAATGTCCTCCTGTGCTGAATGATTTCTCCTCCAGCGGAGCAGACCGATCCTTCCCGGCAGCGAGCCAGAACCCCAGCAGGGGTATTTATTAGTAGAAGAGAGCCACACAATCTCTTTGTCACAATCACGGCCTTGTCCAGAAACAATGTTGCCTTTCAAATTGTTTTCCGGCTTGGACCGTGGATTTACGAACTGAACTGGTGGTTGGGAACAGAAGCTGGATTCGAAGACTAGCAGCCTTATACTACCAGGGGCTGGTTTAGTGTTATCCTGATAAGATAATCGTAGATAAAACCCGATCCTGGAGGCTGGTGTTCCCCTGTAGTCTGTGTTTACATAGGCAAAAGCTGAGATTTGGGGGCAGCTTTTTCAGAAGAAATGGTGGAGAAAAGAGGCATGGGGCGGTCTTTTCTGGAAAATGAAGGTGGATAGAACTGTAACATATTGGGGCTGTCTCACTAAACCGTGCAGAAAGGCAACGATCTGGCTATTTCCAAAATGGTGACTTGAAGCCCCGACTGTGCTTTCTTTTCCTGCAGCAAAGTTGTTTGACTCTCTGCTAGTTGGGTGTTGCACCTCACACGCTGAGTCCATTACAGGGTCTCCAGGTTTGGTGTGTGCTTATAAATCTCCATAATAAGAAAACGGGGAAAGACGGGGCTTGGCTGAACAGTTGCTGGCACTGTGTGCTGACCATATGGGATCTGATATTACAGACTTCTCTCTGTATATATTTTTAAATGTTCCATCCAAGGAGCAAGAGGACAATGAACACAATATGGTTTTAGCTAAGAGACAGTGGGGCGTGCTGGACCTGGTGGTATTTGGCTGCAATTCTAACACTTGGAAGGCGGAAGGTCATAACTTTGAGAACATAGAACCTGGGATGTCAAAAAATATCAAACCCCGAAGAAATAAAAGGCATTGGTTTGGAACCTTCTTCTCACTGTTCCACTGAGCCAATATCTGCCTGTGCCCCATGTTTTCCTGGCCCTTGAAGAGGACAGACATCCTAAGGCCAGCGTAGCTGACAGGGTGTAGGAAGCTGGTTGGTGCTTCCTCTGTGGGGGAGGCGTCTGGGAGGGGATGGTTTATCTGGAAGGGACTGAAATCACTCCAGACTCTGCCCTAGCCTAGCTTGCACTTGTCCAGTTAGACACTCTCTAGAGCTCTGCGGTAGCTGCCATGATGGGAGAGGCTTGCCTTGGCCCCTGCCATGACCCAGAGCTTCATCGATACGCCACAGATGACAAGAGGAACCCATAAGACCAAACCCAGCAAAACTGGCCACAGGGACACTGGAACCTTCATTCATCCATACATATGGACAAGCATTTCCAGTTGTTTGGTTGTTTCTGTACATCTCTGCCACACAACCACAAGGGGCTAGGAAGGAAAGCAGGGAGTAGAAGTCACATCCCTGCCCCTGAAGTCCCCAGGGACTGGGGGAAGAAAAGGATACAAATGACCCATGGTAGGTAGCAAGCAGGGAGGTGGGACTGGGACGTGTGGCCTACTACAGAACCCACAGCTCAGTCAAGTTCAAGGCTCTGACACCCTGGAGGGCCACTTCCACGGTGCATACAGGAGTTTGGAAATCCCTGGAAGGATTCATCCAGATGTGAGGCATTACCCACAATGCCTTTCAGGAGGCTGAAGAGCTGGAATTTCTTTAAAGAGAAAAAGGTCCAAGTGGCAGCTTGCTGGACTTTAGAAGCATGGGGAGACTGAGAGCATCTGTTCCCCTCGCACTGTGGAGAGATCCAAGGGATAGCTTTGAGGGGCTGGAAAGGAAGCCCTGGGCCAGATAGAGCTCTTCCAGAAGACAGTGAACAACATGGATTAAGAACATACCGGTTTCCACTCAACCTTTTGCTTCTGTATAAGTCCACAGCCTCACATAACCTGTTGCTTCAGCTCCATCCTACTGACCTCTGAGGCAGGGACCAACTGTGCTTTGTTTTGTTTTGCTTTCCCCCTTTAACTTGCAGCACACAGTATGGACAGGTGCTGAGGATGTTGCTGAACATCCTATACTACATGAGGCATTCTCCATGATGGAAGTATTCCTCTCAAAGGCAAAGCAATTCTAGGAGGAGTCAGTCCTCCTGCCTCAGAGTGGGATGAGTTGTTGGGGGAGGCCTCTGACATTCCTTCACAGAAAGAAGGGGCATCAGACCCTTACTTAAGATTCAGCCACTCCCCCTCAAGCCTCCCTCCAGGATGATAAAGCAGTACCTGAAAAGCTACCTGAGGGGGTACCATCCAGACAGCAGTGAGAAACTCGTCACCCATGTTGGAATAAGACTTTCAACTGATACAGCTGTTTGGAGGCAGGTGACCCACACTCTTGTAAGTAAGCCCAGTATTTTACTGGGTTGCCAAGTTGGACTTGGTAGAAATGTTCCCTTTGGTCTGCTAGTGGTGCCTTACCTTTGGGTGAGTAGACATTTGTTCACATATTCCCAAGCCCTCCTCTTTTCCAAGGAAGGTGAAGAATGGGTTCTATCTGCTTGTGTGTTTGGGGATCCGGGATGAGCAAGAAAGACTTCATGGCTACCGAATCCCATGGGCCCCACTACTGCCCTGTCTCTAGACAGCAGAGCAGAGAGAAGCTATGGATGGTTCTGACTGCTTCTTCCTCCCATTGGGATCTCCTTAAGAGGCCTTTCCTGAAACACTAGGGGCTTTCCATCAGGAGTGGCTCCTTTCCAAACCATAAGGGAGGAAAGGGACCTCACAAGGCCCACTGTCCTGAGAACATGTGTCAAAGGGGACAGAAGGCATCAAGAATGCCACATAACCTTGTGAAATCCCTCAAGTCTCTAGTTCTGACTAGAAGGCCTGGTGGGCAAGGGGCCCTACAAAGCTGATGGCCCTTTATTTACAGTAATGGTAGGAAAGGGAAGTTGGGGAAGGGCCATGACAGCAAAAGCAGAAAGTAAGCAAAGACACACATTTAAGTGTAGGTCTTCCTGCGGTAGGGAGGCCACCACAGGGGAATGGTGCTTGCTTCCAGGGCTCCGAGCTTGCTGTTCTTCTTGACAGAAGTCTCATGAAACGTAAACGAAGGCTCTCCACTTTGTGGTGTGTGTGTGTATGTGTACACGTATGTATAGAGGCCAAAAGTTAACCTCAGGCGTTTTTCTTCAGGAAGACTTCAGTCTTGTATTCTGAGACATCTCACTGATACATGGAATGTACCAGTTCACCTAGACTGAATGAATAGTGAGCCCCAGGAATCTGCCTATCTCTCCCTTCCCACCTCCAAGAGGACAAGAAGATACCACTAAGTCAGTTCTAGGGCCCGGAACTCTGGTTCTCTTGCATGTGTGACCAACACTTCACTTCCTGAAACTTCTCCCCCAGCCATTGCCCCCAAAGATGAACTTGGGTGACTCTTTTAAGGCCAAAGTTCAGATGGCTTCAGCCCCTAAATAATTGCAGAATGCTAATATATACTTTTGCTAACCAAGCTCAAGTCAAGATTTTCAGAGTTTCTATGTAACTGTAGGGAGGGACAGCTTAGCTAGTCTCCTCCTGGGTGTGTCTTGGAAATTCATCAGTCTATCTGACGATCGCTAAACAGAAGAACCTGTATCCTGGCCTCTTAGAATAACCAAATGTTAGTTGGCAGACATAGTACCAAGCATCCTGTATAGATTAGCTCACACATTCATACCATTTTCGTAAGATAAACAAATATGCAGTTGCCATTCTCTGAGACACATTGTAGGGTTCTCCAGTAACTTGTTGGGGATCATACAGAGCCTGGAGCTGGACCCAGGAAGTTGGACTTCGGGGGCCATTGTTCAAAATATCGTACTAGACAGTAACTTGCCAGTGCCATGCAGAGCAGAGAGAGAAAGGAAAGCTGAGGCCGAAGGGCCTGAGGCGTAACAGCCAGAGTGAAGACTTCAGCTTGGCAAGTGCTAGACAGTCAGCGCTGCTCTCTGGCAGCTTTTCTTTGGGTCTGGTGAGGTCTTGACAGTAAGCAGACAGGCAGGGAGGCAGGCAGAGTGGCATGTGGTGTGTGCAACACACACACACACACACACACACACACACACACACACACATACGTGAGCACGTATACACCCCAAAACACTGCTTCTTCACATTCCTGCATTCTGCCCAAAAGGAATTCACAGACTCAGTCATGAAGGTTTCTTGGTGGAGCGTCATGGCAGTTAGGGAGCTTCCTCCGTGGGTTCAGCTTAGGTCCCCCTCTATGCCCCAGGCTGCAGGGAGCCTGCCCTGGAGAGTAACAGCATTCCATCTCTGGTCACAATGAACCACACTTACTTGGACACCACAGGGACTATGGGAAGGATAAGGCCTATACATGTTGGTTGTGAACCTGGAGCTGTTCCTAGGAAGCCATTGCCCCAGAGCACAGAACCTGGGAATAAAGCCTACACTGAAGAAAGGAGAACTGAGAAATAAAAATAAGCGGATGCTTGCAGATGTGAGTTAAGCCCCTGGACCAAACTGCACCTCAAGCCAGAGTCCTCGGACTTTTCTTTCTTGGTGAATCAACAAATTCTCGTTTTTGGGTTTGGGAAATGCTGAGAGGTGCCTCCATGTTTTGTAAACAATATAGAAACAGAAAACACCCAAAGCGTGGTAGAGTATGCTAGGCTTGCTGAGAACAGACTGGGGAGACTGGGCTCCAAGTCCCAGTGTGTGCCCGGACACACAGTCCATCAGGTCATTTCTGCATATTAGGAACCAGATTCTAAATCAGGAAGAGCTATTTTATTAGTATTATATTAGTATTTATATTAGTATTATATGTCATTGCATGGGACACACATAGACACACGTGCACACACAGAAGCCAGAAAATGATGTTGGGTGTCTGTTCTGTCTTCCTCTTTCTTGTTACCTTGAGAGAGGCTCTCTCACTGAACCCTGAGCTGAACCTAGAGTGGCCAGCAGATGTTCTCCTCCTGTCTCCACTCCCCAGAGTGCTGAAGTTGCAGGGCCATGCATGATCACGTTTGGCTTTTTACATGGGTGCTGGGACCCACCGAGCCATCTCTCTAACCAGAGATCATGTAGGATTCCTTGGACTGCATCCCCTCTCCACAGACACACTGCACCTCTGACCTAGCTTGCTATTTACAATTAAGGGTAACAGATTAGACAGACAAGGTTAGAGGGGTCGACTCGTCTTCTCTACTGAAAGGTTTTGACAAAGGCTGGCGCCCTCAGTGACAACTGACAGACAGCCCCCAGACCCAGCATCAGAGACCCAGCTCCGTGGTCTCCTAAGTGCAGATGGTGCAAGGACTATCTTCTTGGATCAGTTGTCAGTTTTATTAGCTTGAAAGGGACGCCCTGCAAACCCAGAGGAAGGACTGAGGAGGCGGCTCAGTAGTTAAGAGCACTCAGTGTTCTTGCAGAGTTTGCAGCCCCAATTCTGTTTCCAGTGTCTAGATCAGATGGCTCACAGCTGCTTTTAAGTCCAGTCCCAGGGTGGGGGGGGCATCTGACACATGTAGCATCTGGAGCACCTGTGATCATGTGCACATGCCTTGCCCTATGCACATATGCATAGTTTAAAAAAAAATGCAGGAAAGCTGGGGCGAGCATCCCCTCCTCCTCTGTATATTTTCCTCCTCTGGTTTCCAGCCTTCAGGAAACCTTTCTCAGGTTTCCAGTCCCCAGATGCAGCCCTCTGTCACCCCTGAAATATGAAGGACTGGCTGCCCAAATGGAGCCTCAGGGGTGTGTGTGTGTGTGTGTGTGTGTGTGTGTGTGTGCATGAGCTGCTATAGCTACCAAGGAACTGGACCCCAGGGCCCCAGGGCACCCAGATGTGACTGTGTCTGCATACCTACCGACTGGTTGAATTACTCACGCCTTGTTTGGCCAGTTCCTCCAGAAACAATCACTTCTGGATGCATTTAAACCCAGAGTCCCTGTGGTTAGTCTGGGCTGGCTTCTATTTGAGGAGAGGGTGAGTTCACTTGTCTAGGGCAAAGAGGGATGGATTGTGCAAAAGTGGCAGTGTTCCTGGCAGTCTGCCACCTTGGTCCCCTCATTCTCTCCAGGGATGGAGACTCCTTACCAAAATGCCTCTGATCCCTTCAGAAGTTCCTGGAGAGGTGGGGGTGGGGTGGAGTGGGGGTAGGGGTGGGGGTGCTGTTGGTAAACAAGCCCTGAGAAGACAAGGGAGTTTGGCTTGTCCCCTCTTGCCTGTCAGGCTGAATTTAATACCCCCCTGTTCCTGCTTTTCTTCCCCTGTGACCCTGGAGCTTGCTTAATTTCTGCTTACAGTGTGGGTCTCAGAGGGAAAGAGGGGCTGGCCATAAAGGAGGAAGGATTTGCATCCCCAGGACAGAGCCTTGTACTGCTGTGATTTGTGACACTGCCCACATCTGCCCGAGGAGCCTAGACCCCAGCTCAGCCAGGTTTTAAATTAAAATCAGTAGGGGACTGGGGTGTAGCCCTGTTGGTTAAGTGCTTTCCTACAATCCAGGAAGCCCTGGGTCCAGTCCTTAGCAACCCAGAAACTAGGTGCAGTGTCCTATGCCTCTAATCCCAATGGAGACCAAAGGATTAGAAGGATAATTCTTCTCTATACTTAGTGAATTGGAGGTCAGCCTGGGCTACTTGAGAAACAAAACCAAAAGTAAACAAACAGAAAACCCAAAGCCAATACAAAGTAGAAACAGGGTGTGTGTGTGTATGTGTGTGTGTGTGTGTGTGTGTGTGTGTGTGTGTGTGTGTGTGTGTGAAAAAGAGAGAGACAGAGAGAGAGAGAGAGAGAGAGAGAGAGAGAGAGAGAGAGAGGTGTAAAGGCACTTGCTGCGAAGACTGACCTGAGTTGGAAGATCAGAGCCCACATAGTGAGAGAAGAGAACCAGCTCCTCTCAAGATGTCCTTGAGCTGCATTCAAACCCTGTGGCACGTGCATGTGAGCGAACATCCCCGCCCCCAAGTAAGATATGATAATAGAAGCTCAGAATGGCTGTGGGCTATAGCCTAGACATCAGGATTTTTAAAAATAATTATGTGTATGGGTGTTTTGCCTGTATATCTGCATGCACATGCCTGAATACCTGTGCACCTTGTATATGCTAAGTGCCCACAGAAGCCAGAGGGGATGTCAGATCCCGTGGAACTTGAATGACAGAGGGTTGTGACCCACCATGTAAGTGCTGGGAATCAAACCCAAATGCCTCTAGAAGAGAAGCTAGAGCAATCTCTCCAGCCCTGGCCTCGGCCTTTGAAAGCTCGCCAGCTGACTGCAATGTGCAGCAGAGGGTTCGAATCCAGGTTTCCCCTGATATGGCGGCCATGGGTGGTGAACACTGGAGATATGTAAATCCAGACTGAGATGCACAGTAACCAGGAGTAGGGTTCTGGGGACGATGGGAAAGAGAATCTGAGGGTGTCGTGTGGATTTCAGCTGGAACAATGTTGATCTGTCCTCAGTGAGACTGGCACACGTGTATGGGCAGAGATATGTGGGCAGTGCTGCAGGGTGGGTAAGAAGTGGAAAGAATCACTCAAGGGGGAGAAAGACTGAGAGAAAGCGAGCAAGCATGTGTGTCTTCCAGCCATGTTAAGACATCATCATTTCCATTTATAAGGAGAACAAAGCCCCAGTGATCCCTCTTGACACGCCCACACCCACTGGCCCATGAAGTCACTCTCCGTGTCTACAGAACGGCCAGGGAGGCAAAGTCCACGGCATGGAATAATTGGTGCCAAGCAAAATGCCAAGCTCTACCGTGAAGCCTCTTTCTTGCCTAGTCTTCTCAAGAACGGAAAAAAAGTCCTCTAGGTATGCATAGCTAGAAGAATTGAGAACATAATAGTCAGTGGGATTCGGACGGACAGACAATCAGGCATAGTTTCTGTGGGAACAGCAAGTACATAGACCCTTCTGCCGAAGTGCAGCTGTCCGCTGGCTGAGTGCACTGTCTGCTGAGTCGAATAGGAAGACATGCCTGCACTCTGAACCCTTGCTGTTCTCTGTTCTTCAGCTGAGTGGCACCACCAGGTCTCACCTATGACTAGACTACAGAATGCCCAGGGGTTTCTGTATGTTTCTGACAAGGGCTCTTTTAGGAGTGGTGAGTATTTTATTATTTTTTCCTTTGATTTGCATTTTCCAAGCAAGGTCTCACTGCTGGCCTTGAACTTGCTTCTGGTTCTTCTGGTCAACCTCCTGGGTGCTGAGATTTACAGCAGTGTGTGACTACACCTGGTGTATCCAGTGTTGGGGTCAAACTTGGGGCTTTCTGCATTCTAGGTAAGCATCTACATCTCTAGTCCCACAACAAACATGGTACAAAGCAGATTGCCTATCCTGCCTGATGTGGGGGTAGGAGGCTTATCCCAGCAATGGGAAATCTGAATAGAACAAAAAGACACATCCCCCAAAGTAAAAACAGAATCCTCTGGTGGACACCCTTTGGGCTGGAATGGAACCATCAATTCTCCAGGTTTTGAGTTCCCTCCCCACACTCTGAATTTGGACTTCCTGGCCTCTGGAGTCACAAGAGCCGTTCCTTCTGCTCTCTTCATACACACTTCCTATTGGTTGTGTTTCTCTAGTGGAGTCCTGCCGACAGGAATAGCATTATACCATCTTTACAGTCTGGCCTGCAACCTATCGAATCATCTAATATCAGCAGGATATCCGACTCCCTAGGAGTGAATGCTGGAGCTAGGATAGCTCTGTTGCCACATTCCCCTTGATTGGGCACACACAGATTCCTGGAATAATGGGGGAATGTGCCCCGGAAATGTGAGGGAAGTGGGCCCGGGCCAAAGAGGCAGAGGGAAGAGAAGACTGAGTAGTCAGTACCTTGTCTTTTCTTCTGCACTTTTCCATCTTCCCACAGATGCAGGATTCAAGAGACTCAGGTTCGTGAAAAATCATGGCCAAAGATGGCCTTGGATTTACCTTCTCCTGCTATTCTGTTCCCCCCCTTTGGCTTCTCTGCCCTTCTCTTATGAGTCTCTGTTGCCCCAGGCTCTGCTTTCTAGACACCCAACTGATCCATCTTTGTCTTTTAAAATTCATTGCTTCACTAGGAAATGACTGCTCTCTTGTTAGATGAGGGCCCTAACATATACCCGCCCCATATGATCTGGTTTTTTTTTCTACTATAATTTTGATAATTTTTGCCCCGGTTCCAATTAAACTGGCTGTTCATTTGAGAAGTCACATCTGGCCTGCCAGCCACAATAGAAAAACACACACAATTAAATGCAGAGGTGTGGACCCGGTCCCAACTGATACACCAACAACACAAATCCCTGTACCTATGGTTCAGGGCAGAAAGACTAAAAGTCAGAGGATGGGGAGTTGGCTATGTGATTGTCAGGAGCTGAAGTCATGAAGCCTCACCATGACTAAGTCTACAGGTAGACTGTACCTAAACTGAGCTGAACAAGGAAAGGACCACACCAATGGATATGCTAATGTGGTCCAGAGAAAGCCCACAGAGTCCTAACCCTACACAAAGAACTATAGGCAACCAAGGAATGCTAAATGTGGGAGAAATAACAGTCTTCCTCAGGGAAGAGCACATCAACTGGTCATCCAACACCGAATGGTCAGCCCTGAAAACATACACACAAGTAAACATTCTATAGACTGAGCTGGGATATACTCGGTTCATAGAGTGCTTGTTAGTATAGGTGAGGCCTGGGCTCTGTTCTTGAGCCTTGGATAAAACAGTATGGTGGCTCATGCCTGTAATATCAGCTCCTTGGATATAAAGGCGGGAGGATCAGAGGTTCAAAGCCATCCTTGGCTATGTGGTATGTTCAAGGTCAGCCTGAACTGCAACAATTCCTTATCTTAAAAGAAGAAAGTATGTATGTGTGTGTGTGTGTGTGTGTATATATATATATATATATATATATATATATATATATATATATATGTATGTATGTATTTAAGTTTCTGATGAGTTTCTGTCAAAACTCAATATTTTAATAGAAGCTAAACTAACAGGCAGTGTGGGAAGGCCACCAGCAGATGGTCTCGGATCCTTCCCTGGTCATGCCTGCCCCAGTATAGTAGTTCCTGTTCTGGTACACAGCAGCCCTGTGAGCTCTGAGAGTTGGTTCTGGCTGTTCTTTCCACTGCTCTACTAGGTGTGGAGAGGAACTTTCCAGAGTCCTTAGAGGTGACCCTCCCTGCTACACTTCCTTGTTTCTCGCCATGAAAAGTCCAAGGTCAAGGGATAAGATTTTGTGTGTTTTACTAAACCGCAGAGAGAAAAATAGAAATGCACTTTTATCGTGAAAGTTAATACCGTGGGTCACATTGAGACATGAGCTGCAGCAGGAAGGGGTAGACCAGATGTCCCTGATCAATGTACTGGCAGGTGACAGACTCTGCTGCACACACGTGAGAACAAGAAGTCAGTCCTTCCAGGAAGGAAGGTGGAGGAGAGGAAGAGCAGACCTTGAGCATAGTGAGATGGTCCAGTCAGAGCGCTTCTGCAGGAGGACTGCAAACTCAAGGCTAACCTGAATTCCTTGACAAAACCTCCAAAATAAAATAATAATAATAATAAAACAGAGCTAGGTGTAGTGGCTCACACCTCTAACTTCAGCACACAGAGGCTGAGCCAGGAGGACTGCTTGAGTCTAAAGCCAGTTCAGGACACACCTCGAGCAGCAGGAGAGCCAAGGCTGAGAGTCTGGCGGGTGACAATGAGGTACAACACCAATGAGGAAGGCGGTTGGAACAGCTCCAAATTCAAGCAGACAAGGCAGGCTCAGGCCAGGAAAGCACATGACTGAAAGGAATGGGGAGGTTTAAGGGAGCGTCATCGCAGCCCTGAGTGACAAGCATTCTGTGTCTGCAGCACAGGGTGAGGACTTGTGTTCACTGTGTGTCTCTGTGTGCCCGTGTGTGTGCATGTGAGTGTGTGCACTGTGTGCCCATGTGTGTGCATGTGTATGTAGTATGTGCTCATATGTGTGTGCATGTGAGTGTGTGCACTGTGTGCTTCTGTGTGTGCATATGTATGTACTGTGTGCTCATATGTGTGTGCATGTATGTACAGTGTGTGCCCATGTGTTTGTGCATGTGAGTTTGTACAGTGTGTCTGTGTTTGTACATGTGAGTGTGTGCACTGTGTGCCTGTGTGTGTGTGTATGTGTATGTACTCTGTGCCTGTATATGTGTGTGTGTGAATGTATGTGCGCTGTGTGCCTATGTGGTGTGTGAGTGTATGCACGGAGTGTCTGAGTATATGCTCTCTGTACCTATGTGTGTGAATGAATGTGCACTGAGTGCCTGTGTATGAATGTGTGTACACTGTGTGCCTATGTGTAAACGAGTATGCACAGTGTACTTGTGTGCATGCATATGAGTGTGTGCATTATGTGCCTCTGTGTGTGTACTCACATGTATGTATGCGTGTGAGTGTGTGTGTAGGCACATGAATGTGGAGGTCCGAGGACAACCTTGAATAGCAGTCATTAACTTCGATCCTTTAGAAACAGGTTTTCTTCTTTGTTCTTCTGCTTCTTATGCTAGGCCGGCTGACCCCAGCTTCCGTGAGCTTTACCCTGGCTCTGCCTCCCTTCTCCCTGGAGAATCACTGAGCTGCCACTGATGGCTCTTTTAGGGGTTCTGGTGACTTAAACTCTTGTCCTTATACCTGAACAGCAAACCCTTTCACCCACTGAACCGTCCCCTAAAGCCCATCAGAATGGAGACCTTCGAGGCCACTGTCCTTATATCTAGCTGTGCCCTGAGCCCTACTGGCTTTACTTATGACATGACCAGAGGCAACACTCTCCCACTGCTACCACGACATCATCTGACTTGACACTGTCATTTTTTTTTTTTTCTCATGGTAGAACCAAGCTAGGTGCTTGCCTCTGTCTACAGTGTTGCGGCCTGGAGTCTCTACACAGACCAAAAACCTGAGACAGAGAAGGTTACTTTCCAAAACCAACTTAGTCCTTAGACAATGGAGTTGGGGAACTTGGGTGCAGGACCAGCGTCCGCCATTACAGCCTGTGGGTAGATTCTAGTCAGCCACAGGTACCAAAAGTAGACAGATGGGGGTGGGGAGCAGGGGTGGAGACAAGCACTGTCCCTCCGGAGAGTAACAGAATCACCCCGGAGGACTGTGCACCAGAATCTTTTTCCTCTCTTGACAAGTCCCGTTTTGCAGATGAGAAATCTGAAGCTTGGGGAGGAGGAAGGGCACTGGACACCAGAAGGCAGAACTGGTTGTGGTCATGGGGTGGCTTGCTCAGCCGGGCAGAGAGGGGTGTTCGGTCTACGGCTGTGGAGTGACCGCTGCTGGAGTCATGAGGCTGGTGGAGTGGGAAGTCCAGCTGAGAGGTATGGCCAGAATCAGAGTAGAACCCGCTCTGACTGTTCCTCCCAGTTCCTTCCCCCTCTCCCCCACTACAGGGCTGGCAATATGGATGGATGTGTGGCTACGGCCGTATGGGGCCATACTCTGAGGTGCACACATCCTACATGTCTGGTTCTCTGGCTCTGAGAGTCTTCGAGGGTCTCCTCCTGCTACATTGTGTCCCTTTGCCCCGTGGGGCAGCAAAGATACCCCACCCTGACGAAGTCCTCGGAAGTGACAGGCCAAATCACAGCGACTTAGCAACTTTTTTTTTTTTTCTAAAATATATTCGGAGCAGAATTGGAAGCAGGGTCTCAGAGGGATGTTTGTACAGCATCCTTGCGATGGTGCTCACACGGGCTAAGGGAATAAAATGATTGTTCTCTGACAGGTGAAGAGAGGAAGAAAAGAGAAACAAAATATGGCCCATTAGTGAGAGCGACCATGACTTGAAAAGGAAGGAGACTGGCACAGGCTACCTCATGGACGAGCCTTGGGAAAATTATACTAAGTGACGGGGGTCGGATGCAAAGGTACAAATACGTACAGGCATCTCTATGGTCAGTGTGGGGAGAGAGGCAGAAAGCTCAGGTGCCAGGAAGGAGGGAGGAGCTGGTGTTAAATGGGCACGGGGTGCAGCTTGGGACAAGATAGCGAGTTCCCGGGATGGGAGGTAGCATCGGCTGCATAGCGGTGTGGCGGCAGACGACAGAAAAACGATTGTGGAGTTAGTGGCATGTCGGTATATTTTACTATGAATAAACGTTAAAGTGACCATGCGCACGCTTGCGGGCACAGCATCACAAGCTGAGGGAACTACCACAGAGGAAAGAAAGAAGCCATTTCCTTGCCTTTGGAACAAGGCTCTTGCGTGTCTCTCTGCTCTGGGTCCGCACTCCCGTCCTCTGGACATACTGCCACCCACCTGAGCTGACTTCTCTGGGGCTTGGCCAGAGGCTGTGCACTCAGACACAGGAGATGCCTGTCTGGGAGAACACAGCCCCTGCAGAAGGAGCAGAGGGCACAGAGGTGGGGCTTCCCGAGCCTCTCTTTCCCTGCCTCCCTTCTGCAAACCTGGCTCTCACACTATGTGGTACATCAGGAGCTCATGGGAATGGCTGAAGGGGGGGGGGGTGCGACCTTGACATGCTACTGACAGCCCTCATACCATGTCAGAGCTGTAGCCTGGATTTTGTGTTCAGGAAGGAAAGCTTTGGGCTTGGAGAAGAACAGGACAGCCCCTCCCTGTCCACCACATACACACTACGCTGTCTCTTCCAATATGGACACATCTTCTTTATCGACTTATTTATCTGCAAGCATGGTCTCAGGTATCCCAGCACTGCCTCAAACTTATCCGGTTCGTTCAGGATGACCTTGCATGTGCCAACAGGCCCAGTTGACGGCATGCTGGGAATCGAACCCAAGGCTTGGAGCATACTACGTAAGAACTCTACCAACTGAGCTTCATTCACAGCCACATCTTGATGGGTTTTGTTTTGTTTTAAATATCATTCTTGCCCGTGTGCTGGCCCAAGTCTGTAATCTCAGTAGTCTAAGCAATAGAGACAAGAGTGACTCAGGTTTGGAGCCAGTCTGGGCTACACAGTGAGCTGGTATCACACAGGGGTTGAGGATATAGTAGAGTTAGGCAGAGTTCCAGCCTTGCACCAAAACCCAAATCCTTCTTCAGAGTGTGCTCATTTTCACGGGCAAGATGTGGGCTCCCTCCCTCCCCAAGGCCAAGGTCTTCTTTAGCCTCCTTGAGGAGAGCAGGGCCCTGCTCAGGCAGCCCGGCTGCTAGCAGTCTCCAAAGTCTCCCCTGGGAAGTCCCCAGCACAGAGTTGTGGCCCAGGCAGGCTACTGGGGATAAGGGTTTTGTGGGAGATATTCTGAGAAGACTTTGGGCAGGGTGGGGTAGAGTCAGGGGCTCCCTGGTCACATGGGTCACGAGACCCTTTGCCCCTGGGCCTGGGCTGCAGATATTAGTTGGGGTTTGAACACAGATTTGTGGGTTGAGGTGTTCAGAACTTAGTCCTGCTGACCCCTATTGACTGAAAACTGCAGCTGCAGCCTTGGTTCTTCCGAGGGCCTGTCCAGGCCTGAGAGGGCCCTCTGTCTCCCCTCCTGCAGGCCCATGGTCATGCCTGTCAGGGCAGGGTGCAGGCAATGCAGATGGTCTGAGCAGGGGTCTCTACAGGGCTCTGGGTTCTGGAAGGAATTAAAAGCCAATCACCTATCTGTAGGAATTAGGATGATGAAAGGAAATTCGTCTTTTAAGAACAGACAGGAGGCGAGTGACCGAAGTTCCAAAGAATGCTGTGGTTGAACTTTTTTTTTTTTTATCCTTCTGTTATTTGTTCTCTGGCACAATCTGTCTCTGTGACTGAGCTGAGGGCTGTGTCCCTGCGACAAAGGCCTCTTTCTTATGACAATTTAATAGCTCCAATACGGGACAGCCCTGACTCTCCCATAGGCCCTGCTCTGAAGGTTTCAGAAGAAGGTAGAAGGCGGACTTTCTGCAGTCTGGTTCAAACTGAACTGAGGAAGATCTGGGGGAGGAGGAGGAAGAAGAGGGAGAGGAGGAGGGGGAGGAGGAGGGGAAGGAGGAGGGGGAGGACTGGCCTCCCAAATTTTAACCTCTTCCTAACAAAACTGCCAAAGAGGAGCTGATGCGTGGCTGACAGGGACGGGATTACAACATGACCTTCAGGCTTTGCAGGAGAAAGTGGTTTAGAAAGCTAAGCAGGGACCAGGTTAGGGAGGCCCACGATGTAGCTTGGGGAGGCTCTCCCTGGGAGTTCCTTAGGGATGTTGGGGCAGAGACTTCACAGGGCTCTCAAGGCCGAAAGTCCAAAGTCAAGGTATCTGCAGGGTCGGGCTCTTCAGTAGTTCTGGAAAGGGTTCTTCCTGCCTGTTCCAGCTCCAGGCGGCATCTGAACACTCGAGGATGGTTTTCATTTGTACCTACATCAGCTCAGACTCTGCCACAGTGTCACAGGGGTGTCTTCCCCCAGTGTGTCTATGTCACAATACCACCCATTGCTTCTCCCCAACCTCCTCCTCCTTCTATCTCATAAGCGCTCCAAGTCCCAGAGGCCTTGGAAGGCCTAGTCCAGGAAGAGCTGATCTGAATTAGCCAGGGCTCACTGCCACGTAAGGACCTCCACAGTGCTGGGGGTCAAGACATCAGCCCTACCCCACTGCCATCTGCCCTACATTCTGGAGCTTTCTAGGACAAGTGACCCCTGCACTGCCTGTCCCACTAGGTGGGGTTGGGCAAGCAGTTCATGACTTCAGTGCTACCAGATCATCTTGGTCCCCCCTCTCTGGGGCGGCCCTTCTTTCCCTCCCACTCCTTTCCTCCTTCTCTTCCCCCCTCTGTTCTATGAATTCTTCGTTACCCACCATGCGGGGGAGCCGTTCAGGGCTACAGTTGTCACCCTAGAGGCAAGCGCCTATAGACAGACATGTTCAAAGCCCTCCTCAACATTAACGTCCATGTCCTGTAGGCCTGGCTGCATAGGCTGCTTCCTAAAGATGGGATATTTGTGTGTGTGTGTGTGTGTGTGTGTGTGTGTGTGTGTGTGTGTGTGTGTTTGCTCGTGCACATGTGCATTTGTCTCCCAGCATGCCCAGGGAGATAGAAGATACTCTTGACAGTTGAATTGGGACTTCAGCAGATGGCATCCTGAGTAGTCACAATGGGGGCTGACAGGCTGACCCTAGTTCCTTTCCACTTTGGGGGACACTTTCTAGACCTTTGGGTTACAGCAGATGTGCAGCTTGGGAGGCAAAGAAGGGTAGTAGTTAGAGGTGCCGGCTCTGCAGTTGGGCTGTTTGGGTTCAAAACCCACTTCTGCCCTGAGCAGTTGTGTGCACACAGCTCACATTTGCAGAGTGGGCATGTCAGTCTTCTCTCACACAAATGGCCGGAAGGCAAAGATGGGATGTGCGGTGCCCTTGCTTGCTAAAGACTGGCCACACCTCTGCCTTGGGTCAGCAGCCCCCCACCAAGCAGACCATTGGGGACACATGTCTTTACTTAGTACCACATGGGGCACTGATGTCCCAGAGCTGCACACCAGCTGCAGGGGAAGATGGGTGGAGCTACGGGAAAGACAGGGAACCATGTCACTTGGAGTGCCAGGGAGAGCCACATAGAAAGCACATTGGCTCCCAGAGGGCTCTGTGGGTTTGCCCCCCCTCCCCTGACTGCTCCGGGCTAACAGAGCCCATGTTGTGAATCTATGGCCCCTGCTGCCAAGATGTCCAGCCCCTGTCGCCAGGGACATGGGTGGGGGCAGCTGAAGCAGCAGTGGAGGAGAAGGGGGGTGAGCATAAAGGGCCCCTTGTGCTGCTGATGGGGAGCGAAGTGGCTACTAGCTGCTTAGGGCAAATGGGGTGGGGGTGGGGGGGTAGGTAGCCTCCTTGTTTTGAGACAGTGAGGTAAGATCAGAGGGACTTGGGATGGAGTCCGGGTAATTAGGGAAGCAAAGTTAAGACTCTCTGGTTAGGCACAGGGCTGTCTCTTCTGAAGTTGGTAGTGGGTTTCTGAGAAAGACGTCAGCCCCAGCACACTGCCTGGTTCTGGGCAGAGTGAAGATTAAGAACTCTAGGCAGGAGCTAAGTCAGGAAACAAGGAGCACATCAACTCTGCTGAGGCAATGCTGTAACTCTGTTTGGCGGGGCGTAACTGGAGAAGACAAGGGGCAGGATGCTAAGGCCAGACATCAAGCCTGAAAGACACACCCAGATCCACCTGGGGCTTGAGCTGGCCGAGGGTTGCAGGGAGAGCCAGGAGCCTGGATATCTCCTACAACATATAGAGCCCCGTGGGATGGATGTCTGCCTCACTGTTGTGAGTGCTTTCCGTAGACAGACCCAGGAACTGCTAGAACACCCCCATTGCAGTAGTGGCCGTTATCTATGCTCTACAGAGGAAAAGCCACTGTCACCTCAGTCAGGCTGTGAACCCCCTCCCGTGGCTATTCTGCTGTAAGCCCCTTCCCACCACCCTTTAGGATCTGCAGTAAGGGAAAATCTTTAGGGATTCAGCCTCTCAGGCCCCAAGGCTCTCTTTCGGAGCCAGAGACCAGGGTAAGGCTTTTCCCTTGACTCGTGATGTGGAGAGGGCACCATTAGGGCCTCGGTTATTGAGCGTCATATATGGTCTCGCTGCAGCACAACACTTCAACGGGAGGATGGGACAGCTCAGTACTGAGCCCCTGACAGGCACTCAAGAGTCCCCAAGAGAAAGGAAGACGTAGGTCTACTCCTCACACTTCCACTGGGGGTATCACAGTAGGGCAGGAGTGGGGAGGGCTCAGTTCTACACTGTGCCCCTTTCCCTGACCAAATATTCATTAGCACTCCCCTCTGGTTCTGTGTGTGAACAGGGCAGAACGGATCTGAGATGCCCTGTATGGGGCACAGATCCTGGAGATCTGTCCCAAGGTGATTTGCACATCCCTATTCTGTGTTGAACTCCTGGGTATCTTATCCACATACTCATCACCGGTCAAGGGAAAAGCCAAGTCCTTACCCCGGTCTTTAGTCCCTAGAGAGAGTCTTGGGGGTTGACAGGCAGGTCTGGTTCCTGAGTGAGTCTCCCTTACTGCAGATTCTGAGGGGTGGTGTGAAGGGGCATGCAGCCGAATATCCAAGAGAGTGGGTTCACAGCCTGGCTGTCTGAGGTGATGGGTGGCTTCTGCACTATGAACCACCTTTGAACTCGGGTCGTCTGCAGCATTCTACGTATGGGGTACAGATTGTACAAATGGGGTAGACCTACGAAGCTCACGTGAGCTTCAAGATTTACCACTAGAGTAGGAAAGGATTCTCTTGAGTCAAGGGAAATAAAGGCACAACAGGTAAATAGGAAGCAACCTTGAGTGGAAAGGCAGGGCCGAGATCCCTAGAGGTCCCTTCATCATCTAAGGCGGAGGCGGGGACATCCAGGATGAGAGAGAGTTTTATTGGGCAGAGAAAGGGCTTTGGGACTCAGGTGGAGCCAGGTATAGGCCTCTTTTCACCACAGTCAAGAAGCTCCTCCGTGTTCTGCCTCTACTTCACCTGGGCTCAGTCAATGGCTTTCTTCCAAGATCAGAGGAGAGGGTGCTGCACATTGGGAGTGGGTATCTATTCTGCCTAGAATCTTGCTTGAAAGCATCAATTGAAAAGACAGAACTCCAGAAGCAAGCTTGTCCTTGGAGACCACTTAGAGCCCATCGGTTCTCCCCTGCAAGTGTATTTTTCCACTCGAGATGGCTGGAGGAGGAGTTCCTCTTCACATTCTCCCTCCCCCAAAAAAGATGGAGCCTAGGGATCAAAGGGATGCTATGCAGATTCGCGAGTGACCTCATGCCTTATTATCTGAGGTGGTCCACAAGAACCCTCTTAACTGTGCTCCAATTGGGTGTGATGGTTCTATAGTCTCAGCCCAGGGAGTGGCACTATTAGAAGGTGTGGCCCTGTTGGAGTAGGTGTGTCTGTGGGTGTGGGATTTAAGACCCTCTCTTCCTAGCTGCCTGTATTCTGGGAAGCAATATTCTGCTAGCAGCCTTCAGGTCTTCACCTGTAGGACTCTCAGCTCCTCCTGCACCATGCCTGCACAGATTCTACCAGGCTCCCACCTTGATGATAATGAACTGAACCTCTGAACCTGTAAGCCAGCTCCAGTTAAATGTTGTCCTTATAAGACTTGCATTGGTCACGGTGTCTGCTCACAGCAGTGAACCACAACTAAGACATCAGGTTGTTCCCAGTTCTTCTACTATCCAAGACTTGGGCGGGGAGCAGCTAAGAGCACTTGCTGCTCTTACAGAGGATCTCGGTTCAATTCCCAGCAATCGCAACCACCCATGACTCTAGTTCTCCAGGGCTTGATGCCCTTGTTCTGACCTCTGTGGGTATGCTGCACAAACCCACATGGAGGCAAAACACTCACACAGACAAAATAAGTTAAGTCTAATTAAAGTTACCACAACACTAAACGTGCCGCAACAACACTAAACAATAACCCACAGTAGCAAACAGAAACGCAGAGTTGACTTTGTGGGGCTCTAAGGTTTGCCTCCCCTGGCATGCTTGATTGTTGTGGCTTCCTGCTCTATTGGTCTCTTTGCAGAGTGTCACCCAAAAGCACTATTTTAATTCCTGGACAGAAGGAATGAGGGTGATGAATCTGCTTTGTGATGAGCTAAATGAGGTGGGAAGTGATGAGATAGCGGGGAGGTAAAAAACACTACCTTAATTAAGATTAATAGATGGATACACGTTAGTATTATGGAGAGAGGAAATGTAGGTATAAGTTCTATTTAAGCCCAACACCAACTCAGAGAAGTTCTATTTAAGCCTCGAGAGCTGAGGCACCTCAGAGAAGCATCTCAGTTGCCTTTTTGAAGCCCTTCGCCCCCATTGCCTCATAGTGAGTGCTGTTGTCAGACTACCACATGGTGGCGCTGTAGGCCATTCTCCAAGGAAACTGAAGGAAAGGGATTGTGTGTGAGCCACTCTAGATCTCCTGGGAGGACAGTTGGAAGAGTTTAAGAGAAGGGCCGGCTTGCTTAGGTGAAACTGAGTACAAGATCCTCGGGTGCAGATAAAGACCAGAGAGGAGGCAAGTAAAGGGCTGTGCTGAGGAGACGGGCCAATGGGGTGAAAGGCATTGCCTTGTCTGGGTGCCTGCCCACCCTGGTGCTAGCTCACCTGCCTACCTCAGCCTAGAGAATGCTTCCAGGGAGGTCTGAGACAGAGGGCAGGGAGAGCTCCAGATCAACAACTGGGGTGTGTGTGTGGGGGGGAGGGTCTCCCAGGGATGTCCCTAAAGACAGGTGGACTTGGTGCCTATAGGGACAATCACACACATTGCTCTGTGGATTCTTGCTGGGAGGCAGTTCTATCATAGGTTTAAAAGATGATCAACAGACCAGGAAAAAACAGCCTTCGCTTCTCCGGGGGTGCGTTTTGACCCCCATGTCACATGACTGATCACTGGTGATTTTATAACACAAGAGATGTATGCCCTTTAATGATCCCTACTCTTGCATCTGCTATCAGACGCGTACTTGGAACAGACACAGACTTGGTCTTAACTAAGCAAGCAGCACTGAGTGTGGTAGTTAACCCTGCAGACGTCCTTGATTAAGTGTCCGGACACTGGGGAGCAGCAGCTGGCCAGGGCGTGTAGCACAAAATGCATGCAGCCAGGGGATGTGCTCGTTTGTGGGTTTTCCAAGGTGCATGGTCAGTGTGCAGCCAGCACTGTCTGTTCTGGACAGCCCTGCAGCTGGACCCCTGTTGAAGCTGAAAGCCCAGGAATTCACAGGCTATAAACACCCCTGGCCAAAGCTGGAAGCATAGTGCAAAGCACAATGTTTAAGCGTAAGATTCCTTCGCTCTCCCTGCTGGTTTGAATTATGTGAACCACAAAGTGAGTGAGGGCTGAGGTGTGGTCTCTTCTTAATGACACTTATGAAAGGAAAAATCACTTTAATCATCCAACTCCCCCAAGGACATACGGTCTTCGGTGTTCCTTTGTGGTTGAAGCCAAAGGAAACCACTGAGGAACCAGATCAGAAAGCAAAGCTAAGCTAAGTAGTGTTTCCCTTGGCCCACAGACTGCTCATGCCTGGCTGAGTCCTCTCGACTCAGAGGACACATTTTTTTTTTTTTTTTATTTTTAAAAGACAGTGTCTCATGTGTCTCAGGCTAGCTTCAAACTCACTATACAGCCGAGGACGATGCTGAACTCATCTTTCTCTCTTCTCAAGGTCTGGGATTTGCAGACATGGCCTGCCATGCCTAGATTATTCCATGCGGGGGATTAATCTCGGAGCCCTGTGTGTGTTAGACACACAGTCTCCCAACTGATCTATATCCTCGGCCAGTCTTTTCCCCCACCCCCATTTTGAGACATGGTTTTGCTAGGTAGCTAGTTTATCTGGTAATTTACATTTGGCCCGGCTGGTCTTGAACTTATATAAATCCTCCTACCTTGGTTTCCCGAAGGACCGGATTATAGATCTGTGCTTCCACATGTCCCCTGGACACTGATTTTAGAAGGAAAAGCTCCCCTGCAGTTGATCCAGTAAGGATACTGGGTGACACGAGGGGAACAGTAGCAGCATATAGACACCTGGTGGCAGTAGAGACACGCCAATTCTAGGCGAGTTGCCTCCTGCCTGTCTGTGTCTCTTGTCTTACCAGGTCAGGGCAAGCTGCTGAGGGTGGAAAAAGCACCCTGTTGTAATATTTACTTTGTGCCGTTCTCTTCTCTGTTGGTGGTGATGGTTGACATTGTGGGCAAGAGGCGAGACTCTCTCCCTCTGAGATACATTGCAAAGAGTTCCCATGAGGTCCCGGAGACCTGGTTTGGGACCTAAGGGCTCAGTGATGAACTTGGGTAAAAGCTAGAAACTGTGTCCACTAGATCTAAGTCCATGAACTTTATAAGTAAAAAGTCAGAAAGTATTTAAAAAGTATATGCCAACTGTTCACTCAGCCAGTGTAGCCAAAGAGCCAGAGACAGCATGTGAAAAGATTGATGAATCTGCTGTGTTTCAAGAAAACCTTTATTTATAGAAATGGGTGCTAGGCCAGACTTGGTCAGCTGTGTCTATGTACACCCCCACCCCCAGATGATTACAAACCCACTGGAAGTCAGAGTCAAGTAAAAATGGATTGAGGGATGTGAGGTGGCTCAGTGGGTACTTGCTGTGAGGCATGACCTGAGTTTGAACCCCAGACTCCTGTACTCTGCACCTCCCCCCCCCCCCACACACAATGCTTTGACAACACCTCTATCTTCACTGGCATCTGGATCAACAACACAGAACTCTGTATAATGTCTGTTGCTTCCTGGACTGGGTGCTTGGGAACTGCCAGCATCCACAGAGATGGGCAGACTATTGGCAATCTCTCTTATAGGTTAGCTGTCTGTGTGTGCTGAATACTCGTTCCCCCAACCCCACCTCATGGCAGCCCCTCTTCCTTTTTCCCATCTCTATCTTGTGATTCACCTGTGGCACCCTGACCCTGAACTTCAACTGTCCCTCCTAAACCAAGAAGGCTAGTGGTCTATGTTAATCTCTCTGGGGTTTCTTTTTTTCTCTCTCTAGCATGGAAACCCCTCCTTTCCTCAGGGTTACTGAAGTTTGTCCTTGCTTTTGTTCTGTGGTCGAATCCTTCCCATGGCTGCAGTGTCATCTTCCCACCTCCCCAAGACATCCCAGTTTAGCCAGGTGGCTGCTCCCAGCACCTCTGGAGCCCTGTCTTGAGTCTGCACCAGGTTGGGTGGGGACCAGGCCACTGTGTGGGGGGTGTGTTTTTTCTATAACCTGCCTCCGAAGAATCCTTTCAGCTTCCTTCCTATGAGCACTAGGGGAGTCTATCTTAATAGAATCTGTCCATCCATCCATCTGTCCATCTGCCTTGAGAACACATTGGGGGCTTCCTGGGTATTCACTTACCATGTTCTCTAGTGCTACCGTCCCTAGCTGACTGCCCTTACTTGTGCTTGGCTGAGATCCATACTACAAATGTGAAAGGTTCACCCTGTTCTGAGTTTTCTTAGATGGCTTAGGGGGCTCCATCGCTCCCCTGCAGCTTAGATTATGTGGATCTTAATGCTGCCTCTGTTTTTAAATGCCCACTCACAAATTATGTTGTCTGCAGCTTCTGTTAATGATGGCAGACCGGATCATACTGAGGTCAAAGAATGTGGCCCGGATGATAATGATCTGAACAATAATGAGTCTGTGGCTCAGCACCTATCAAGCACATGCACTTGAAAAGGGCATGGTTTCAAACTGGAAAGAGGGCTGGTGGTGGGGGTAGGGAGAGCGCTGGCTGTACAGTCATTGAAGATCTGGGTTTGACTCCTCAGAACACACATACAGCTGGACATGGTAGCACACTCACAATCTCAGCATGACACTGGCCGGATGGGAGGTGGAGATGGCAGAGTCCTGGAAACTTGTGGGCAAGCTAGCCTAGTGTATGCAGTGACCAAGACAAACAACAGACTGTCTCAAAGTGGAAGGGCAGGGCTGGTTAGAGGTTTCATTGGAGACTGAAATAATCCACCTGGGGCAAGGGAGCTCCTGAAACAGGAAGGCAAACGACTCAAAATAGCTGCAGGAAATCCCTGAAACTGACCAGATTCACTAGGCCCCTTCCTTGACAGAGTAAGTAATAAAAGCTCAGTGTCCCCAAAGACTGACACAAGCTGAGCTGTCAAGAAAGGCTCAGGGAAGAAGATCTGTAAAAAGACGGAGACCAGACCAGCTGCCTCCGAGAAGCAGAAACCAGCCAAGCTGCCTGGAAGAGGTTTAAACCAGAGTTTGAAAAGACACTCTCCAACCTGTTGAACTGCCAGCAGTTTCCAGGTACCCCAGCTTTTGTGAGCTGTCACCTATGCTGAGTGGAACTTGGTTACACAGCTGTCATTAAGTCATCTCTGCTCCTGTAACTAATCCCTCACCCACACCCCTCTAAGTGACCCCAGGAAAACACATTGATTCACCAAGCTGGGCTTTGGTAGCATTTGTACGTTTGGGGTCAGTAGTGGGGTCCCTCAATGGGGTGAACAGACATGCTGTTTCTCCCAAGGAACAGTTTTATCATATAACAGGGACCCCTGAGCTTGTCCTCTGACCTCCAGGGACATGCTGGGTCAAGCACACAAAAATACACTCAGATTTTTTTAAAAGGGATTTCCCAGGATATAAGAGTCTACACTGTCTCTTCTCCATTCCATTCACTTCTCAGCCATGTTCTTAACAAGCCTCAGAAAGAGACACCGTGCTCCCCACAGGACTGTGGATGAGGATGAGGATGAGGATGAGGATGAGGATGAGGATGAGGATGAGGATGGTGCTGCTTCTCTCCTCTCAGCTCAGACTGTTTTGCTTTTAAACCCAGAGCTCATGCTGCTAGGTGCATACAAACGAACGCCTATCACATCGATCCTGGAGTCGGCTCCCCCCTTTCAGAAGCTGCGCCTCTGTTCCTTCTGCAGCTCCTCACCTCAGGGCTCACTGCTGCTGAAGCTGTAGTGTCTGCTTTGTTTATTACTAGCGTGCGCGCTGTGTCTTTTCAGATTTCCCTGTTTGGGTTTCTTCAGCCCTTCCTGTTTGGCTGCAAACCCACTGCCTTCTTGTATCTCTCTTTTTCCCTAAACGTTAAAGAGCACCCTCATCTTTGCGACCGCACACTTTAGGTCATCCTTAGCTCTGTGGAGGAGTTCCAAGAGCAGACAGATCCTGCGCTTCAAGCCGGCTCAGCTGCCAAGTCTTTTGTGTGTCTGCAGCAGGCGCATAGGAGCGAGGTGGGTGTCGGGTGCCCTCCTCAGTCACTCTCCACCTTATTCTTGTCAGACAGTCTCACACTGAACCTATAGTTCACGCTGTCTGCTACACTGCTTACAGGCAGGTGGCACCCTGCCCTGCTTTTGATGTGGGTGCCTGGGATCTGAACTCGGGTTTTCCTTCTTACACATGAGGTACTTTCAGGAGTGAGCCATCTCCTCAGTGCCCCAGTCTCTCCGTTTTTAATGTCTACATAAAAGGGCTGTGTTCTTTGCAGCGGCTGGAACAATGTGGAGGATGCACCGTGACTGCTGAGGTGCATGCAGAATGAATGAATGAGTGGGTGAATGAATGAGTGAGTGAAGAACAAGAAAGCTCAGACTAAGCATCTGCACCTGCACCTTCTGGGAGACCCTAGATAAAGCACTGGGTGAGTTCAGGAGACTGAAACAGACAGGGAGCAGGCGCAGAGACCCCAACTTAGTGAAACTCACCACACTACCTCCTGCTGCCCCGTCCAGCACAGGGGGCATCTTGATCTCAGCAGCAGCTCCCCAAAGAACCATGGTTGTGTTTACTGTTGCCTACGGACTCCTTCCCTTACAGAAAGAGAAGGAACAAGTGGCGGTGTGGACCTGCTGTAACGTACCATTTGAAGGTTGGATGCTCCTGCATCGCTCTCTGCTAGACTCCACACACAGCACTAACTCCAAAGGCCCTGCAAGATGAGACAACCAGAAGTTGCCTCCCTCCAGCTCACTGCACAAACAAGCACTCAAGAGGCCTGACCATGGGCCTGCTTTGGCCCCTACGACTCCAAAGACCATAGGTATCACCGGCCCCGTTTGCAGTTCGCCATACGTAGTCCATCAAACTCTCCTCTCTGCAACTGTGGCAGCCAGAGGGACATATTCTCACTGACCGTGACCCCTCTTCTCATGAGAGGGATATTGGAGTTGATATCAAGAGGTCATGGGGGTATGGTGCCACCAGACAGAGCCTGGTCTATGAGGACAGTGCCCGGGGCTTGGCTGTCATTTACAAGCACACTGACTTCATGGGGGACATGTGGTCTCCTATGTTCTGGGAGAGCTTGACCTTTGGATGCTCATAAGGTCAGCTCCCCAGGGCCCTCAGACATAGGGACACTGACCCTGGGGGTTCTCACGGTCTGATGAAGTTAAGTCCAATTTGGCTATGCCCAGGGGGTGGAGAGCCAAGCCTGCCCTCTCTCAGGACATGGGAGCAGGGAAGTCTGTGGGGATGTCATCATTAGCCCTTGGTTCTTTGTGTGTGTGTGTGTGTGTGTGTGTGTGTGTGTGTGTGTGTGTGAGAGAGAGAGAGAGAGAGAGAGAGAGAGAGAAAGAGAGATATTCCTTACATTCTAAAGACCTTTCCTTCCCTCCCTTCTTCCTTCCTTCCTTCCTTTTTCCTTCCTTCCTTCCTCTTTCCTTCCTCCCTCCTTCCTTCTTCCTTTCATCCATCCATCTTCTCATATGACAAAAGACATCATTCTCACCACGATGCTAAAGCAAACATGGCTTAGTCCAAGAGGAAGGAGCTAAGACCAGGACATACCTCAACCTAAAGCCTGCCTGTGCCCCTTATGCGGTTGGGGCTTTATGGAGCAAATGTACTTCTTAACACATAGACTTAGGGACTGGAGAGATGGCTCAGTGGTTAAGAGCACTGACTGCTCTTCCAGGTCCTAAGTTCAATTCCCAGCAACTACATGGTGGCTCACAGCGATCTGTAATGCGATCTGATGCCCTCTTCTGGTGTGTCTGAAGACAGCTACAGTGTACTCACATACATAAAATAAATAAATAAATAACCCACATAGACTTAGTGTTAGACAATGAGGGCATTTATCCCACAGGACTTAGCTGCATCCGGGGACACAGACACCAAGTCAGATGTGGCCGTAGTCATCAAGTTGTGTAGAAAGGACTTGTGCGAAGATGGTAAAGAAGTAACGAGGGAAATTTCTCCTGATATTCCTGGCCAGTAGACACCGGGTTGGTCCTCACAGGAGGGGTGCACTGGGTAGGGTAAGGAGCAGAATAGCTTTGTGCTGGACTGTCTGAACACAGTGCTAGGTACTCTGACCCTTCTGACTTGAGTTGTATGTTCACACATGTGTAAGTGCTTGTGTGTGTTCATGTTTGTGTGTGCATGTGCCTGTGCATGTGGAGACCTGAAGACAACCTCAGGGTGTTGTACCCCAGCCACTAACCGCCATTTTGTTTTTGAGACAGGGTGTCTCGTTGACCTTAGGCTGGCTAGTGGGCTAGCCCCAAGGATCCCTACCATCTCTGCCTCTCCAGAACCAGGATTATCAGTATGTACCACATTGCCTCGCCTCTCTGCTCGACAGGTTCTGGGGACCGAAGCTGGATCTTCATTCTTGTGTAGGAGGCATTTCAGAAACTGAGTCCTTAAGTTATGTTTTCAACTCCTTGTGAATCCCAGGCATTTACAGTGAATACGTTAAAGCCCCTCAATGCTCACCACCCCTCCCCCACCCCAGCTCCCCCACCCCAGCTCCCCCACCCCCCTCCCCGCTATCTCCATCCTCTTGTTTCCACTTGTCCTCGTGACCCTAGTCCCCTGGAAACAGCTGAGATTGTGGCCCTTGGATGAAAGGTTCCATCCTGCTGGCCTTCAGCCTGGAGGACGGAGTGGTCACGGCTTTGTGGAGCTCATCATGTGAGGTCTAAATGACATCGCGTGAATGGCTTTAGGTGAGAGGAGGGAGGTCTAATGCTCTAGAGAAGGAGAGGGAAAATCGAACGGTGACGTGACAATGACAGTGGGCTTAGCTTGGCTGGCAGACAGCAAGAGGTAGAAGGCGACCCCGAAGGAGGGACAAAGCCCAAGGACAGGCGGTGACAGCAAAGCTCAGCTTTGTGATGCTGAGCATGGAGTGCATGCAGAGTTACCTGAAGGCAGGCGGCTGTGTAGGTAGGAGCTCAGGTTTAGGCTGGAGCTAGATGTGGGCATCACTAGTAAGTGGATGGAAAATCGGTCATGGGACTTGGAGGAGGATGCCTAGGGAGTGTGCATGCCATGAAAAGAGAAGATGCCTCAGGGACAGACTTCTGGACACTGACCTTTAAGGCTGGGAGCCTTCTGGGAAGAGAGTCTAAAAACAGGGAAGTTGGGGGGAAGCAGGGCACCCCAATGGCAGGGGGAAAGGAATTCCTGAAAGAAGAAGCCATTCAGAGCACTTGCTAAGACTTTCTCCTATGCCTTTATACATTTTGCGTGCTTAGGTACAGCATGCAGCCATATCTTGGTTTCATTTACAGAGTGGTTACCTGTAAGATGCCGCCTGTGAGAAAGACGGTACAAGCCTGCTTGTCTGAGTCCTTCACTCGCACATGAACTTCCTCTAGACTCATTACTCTTGCTACGATGGACCGAGGGTGCTTAGCAGCCCTGTGCCAGCAGCTGACCCAGGTTCCAAGTGCAGAGACCTGAGGGGTGCGAGGCCCACGCTCCAGGCCCCGTGCAGTGGCTTACCTGGCGCTCTCGAAGGTGGCAGATGCAGCCTTTTCTACGGCTCCAAATCCTACGCCGACAGCGAGACCCTCTGAAACAGACACGAGATGCAGAGATTAGGAGTAATTTCCAACGAGGAAACATAGACTGTTGGGATTCTGTAAACCCCACCTCTCAGTTACCTAGCAACAGCCAGGTATACCCCACCCCTCAATTACCCAGCAGTGGCCAGGTATGCTCCGCCCCAGTGACCTGACACTATAAAAGGAGCTGCTTGACCCCTCCTCTCTCTCTTGGCCTCTCCTGCCCTTGTGCTCTTGCAGCCTCCCTCTTCCCTTCCCTTCCCCCCTCTCTCCCACGTGCTCATGGCCGGCCTCTACTCCTCTACTCCTCTACTCCTCTACTACTTCTCTCTCTCTGCCTCTACCACCCTCTTAACTCTCCCATGACCTGAATAAACTCTATTCCATACTATACTGTTGTGTGGCTGGTCCCTCAGGGAAGGGATTCCCAACATGGACCCCTCAGAGGCATCTCCCTCTCCCCCAGGCCTCGCCGCACCTCCATGGGCCATATGCCCCCCACTCTCTTCATCCTTCCCCTAACATTGGTGCCGTGACTCGGATCGTTATCCTTTCACAACATTGGTGCCCTGTGACTTTTCCTTTCATTGGTGCCCCGTCATCTTTTCCTTACATAGACCACCATTCTTGTATCTGGTGGGACTGCTTTAGGCTGCAAGTAACAGAAAAATCAACGAAATGTTGGGATTTGTAATCTAGCCTTATAAACTCTGGTCTGCCTTCTCTTGTGTGTGTGTCTGTGTGTGTGTGTGTGTGTGTGTGTGTGTGTGAGTGAGTGAGAGATAGAGAGAGAGAGGGAGGGAGGAGGGGGGGGGAGAGAGAGAGAGAGAGAGAGTTCATATAGATGTCAACACGATGGGATTTAGAATTACCATGGAAACAAATCTCTGGGTATATTTGTGAAGCATTATTTTTTTTTTTTCCTCCTCCTCTTTCTATTCCTCTTTCTCCCCCTCTCTTCCTCCTCTTCCTTCTCTTCTCCTTCTCCTTTATCTTTAAAGACAAAGTCTGAATAGTCCTGGCAGTCCGGGAACTCACAGAGATCTGCCTGAGCTGCCACACCCAGACCAGAGGCATTATTTCAATTGAGTCAATCAGGGTGGAAAGAACCACCCTAAATCTGGGTGCCACCCTCAATCTGGGCTGTGCACTTCCACAGGGTCTCAGAACGATAATGAGAAAGCGACCTGAGAGCGGGCCTTCATCTCCCTCTGCTCCCTGACCACGGGGAACATGTGGAACCTCAGGGTCAGCATGCTCCCCCGCCACTGTACCTCTGAACTGCATCCATGCAAGAAGCAAGCATGAAGCTAGGAGCCCTCCTTTATCTGTTGTCTGTCTCCACCCTGATGTGATTGCATTTGTATCTCCCGGGCCAGGGCAAGAGCCAGCACCAGTGATAACAGCCCCCAGTGGAGAAGGGGAAGCTCCTGCCATCCAGGCCAGAAGAATTCCCATTGGTGGTCTGGGTCAAGACCTACGGCTTTTTGGGTTACACCGTTTGAATGAGAAAGGCACTATCTACTGATTGCAGTAAATATTAAAAGGATGGCTCAACCTTATTGACAGCCCCCTCCCCTGCCCCGCACCGACGCCACTCCAGTTTGGAACCGAGCACCTGGACTCTGTCACAAGGTCTACAAGCAACCCTCTCCACACGGTTCCCTTCCCAGGTGATTCACTCCGCCCCCTCTCTGCTGCTTCTGTCTTAGGTGGATATGACCGACCCGGCATGTTCTGTTCCTCCACCACCCGGCACAAACATGACTCCAAACCCTGGTAGCTTATCAAGCAAATTTATATATTAAATTCTCAATCCACAAATCCTCTATATAATAAGTTTACATCCAATGGACAAAGATACAAACTGCCCTTCTATATGAGATAAAAAGACCTATAGAAACCTTTAAAAAATATTCATATCTACCTATTGCCAATTATGACCATCTGGATCTAAATCCTCCCTCTCCAGCTCCATCTTGACTCCTCCTCGAATGTGCTCTCTGCCTCCTGCCTCCACTTCCGCTCCTTGGCCTTTCTCTACCTATCTTTCTCCGGTCCAATCACGTATCCCCTTAACATATATCTACATCTACCAAAAGAGAAGAGCTGGTGTTTCTTCAGGGGTCACTGTTCCTTTGAATGACTTGTTTCTCTCTTTGAGCTTTGTTCAGTTGGAGGAAGGGTGTCAAAGACACAGAAACAGAAAAATGGGGTCCTAGAAGCATGCAGATTAGGTAGGCTGGGATGTCCCATTAGAAGGACAGAGTTCACTTAAGAGCCAGTATGGTTCAGCAAGATGCTATCCTGGGGGGCTGTAGCCCAACAACCCTGCTAAGACATCAGTGGCTCCTTGGGGCCTCACTTCTCCCTTTGTGTTCACTCTCCTGTGTGAGTCTCTTACGTGTGGTACCTGTGTCGTTGTAAGCCACCTGGTTGAGAATTTTTAATTTTGTTTTTCTCAGCAAGTATCTTAACTTTGGAGTACAGAGTTCTAGGGCCTTCCAAAGTAGAGGAAATAAGGAGTCCCCAGCTAGAGTGATGCCTGGGTCATTCCTAGCTTGTGAAGAAGTCGGGTGTCTGGAGGGGAGGGTTTCTTCCTAAGACCATACAGCTGCATGGGGGCTTCTCAGCCTTGGATCCCCAGAACACACCTACGAATAACAGTAGGCCACAGGAGTAGCCGAGTCACTTCTTCCCATCTCCAGGGAAGGCAGCTAAGTCAACACCAGGGCCACCAGATTGTTCCATACTGTCGAGCCCTCTACCCTTGAGCTGTACTCCTACCCCTCAAAACTAAATTTATTAAAACTTCGTCCATATGGCTACAGAGACGGTTCGGCGGGTTAGAGCACTTGTTGCTCTTTCAAAGGACCCAGGTCTGATTCCCAGTGCCCGCACGGTACTGTCTATAATCTCATAACAGTCTATAATTCCAGTTCCCCACTTGACTAGTGTTTCTTCCATGATGATAATGATTTCCCACTAGGGCCTGTTTCTGAATTCTTATCCTCTAGTGTTCTTTTCCTTAGAAAGTCGGGGGGGGGCGCTGATGACCCTCGGTATGCCAGGCTTCTACATGAATTACAGTCGGGGGCTGTCATCTCTAGGGAAAGGTGACAAGGCGCTGTCTCAGCTAAGTTCTGGTTCTGAGAGCCTCAGCTATATCTGTTCTACCTCTTTTCTTCCAGATGTCCCCACTAGGAGCAGAAGCCACACAATCCCAGGTAGAGGGCTATTAATATCATCCTGAAGTGTCTGAAGCTTCCACATGGGGCAGGCAGGGATGGACTTAGTTCCTGAGTGTCAGTCAGGCTGCAGTGGGGATGCCAAGGTTCTGGGTAACCTCTTCTGCAGAGTTGCCCACACCTCACCCATGAGAAAACAAAGTTGGAGGGCATCTGAGTTGCTGCCCCCAGCCTGCTTTCAACTTAATGCCACCCAAAGCTTACTAAGCTGCTGTCCTCTGCCAGGAGGTACACCAAACAGCTGAGACACCCAACCCATTCCCATCGGTGACACTGGATTTTTGGGACAGGGATCTTCCCCAGGACCTCCAGCCAGCTGGGCATGTGTCAAACACTGGGAAGGGACTCAGCCTTTTATTGACCACAGTCTTGCATATTTCCCTTTGGGGGGAATATTGTTTTTTAAAGCCACAAACAGCAGCTGTTCGGTTCCTCTGTTAATGGCTTTCTTTTCCTAATTAGTCATTTTAATGTAAATCACAGAGCAGCCTAAAGCAATGGCACATAAGTTAATAAGCAAAATTACCAACCCCCCCCCCAAGAGAGAGGCTCAGCACACAGGCCCATCACATAGACATATGCACCTTCACTGATGCTTTGGGATAGGACAAAGGATGAGCAAAGTGACCCAGCTGTGGTGGGGTGGGGACTGACTGGCCTTGACACCATCTGTCACCATTCCCAGAATGCCATTTGACACCCAGTTTGCTGCCTGGGCTCATAATCTCCCCCCCCCCCCCCATGGATGTGGCATGCATGGCTCTTCGGGAAGCAAAGACCACCTTCTACAGCTCCATTCCCTACAAAATGAATGCTTCATCTCCCAGCATGCTAGGTACCTAAGGCAAACTACCGGCAGGGGTGCTGCCCACTAGAGAGACAGCTTTCTGTGACTGAAGAAAAAGAGAATGTTAGGGAAAAGATGATGTCCTGTGGGGGGGGGGGTCCTCTATGGAGGTGTGGGAAGGCATGGGGGCAAGGGGTATGCCTCTGGGGGACCCATGTTGGGAATCCTTTACCCCCTGAGGGACGGTGTTGTATAGAATAGAGTTTATTCAGGGCATGGGAAGGGGAGTTAAGAGGGAGTAGAAGTAGAGAGAGAGAGAAGAGAGGAGAGCTGTAGAGAAGCAGAGGCCTGGGAAGGGACTGGGGAGAGGAGGGGACAAGCAGCTCCCTTTTATAGTGCCAGGTAACTAGGGTGAGGCATACCTGGCTGTTGCCAGGTTAACTGTGGGGTGGGGTTTACAGAATCCCAACAGGTCCGTCCTTCCTGTTCTGTTGCTGACCCAAGGAAGGGGGACAGGAAGCTAGCTCGGGTTCCCACAGGACTGAGCAAGGGAGAGAGGTAGGTAATAAGAGAGAGAAGCTTTGTCACTGTGATCCACAGGAGTGTGTGTGTGTGTGTGGGGGGGGGGTGGTGATGAGAAGCTAAGATAGATTACATACACAGAAAGAACATAAATTAGAGAATCAACAGATGGAAGGAGGGACCACTGGTGGGAGAGGAAGGGAGTTAGAATGTGATCTCTTCCCCCAGGTGTTCCACCAAAGATGCAAATGAGGAAGGTAATTAAGACAAGATGCCCATGTGCCTGGAATATCATTAGTAAGCGGCTGCCATTAGCCCCATACAAAGAGAAAGAAGATAAACTGCCTGGACCAGTAAGGATGGTTGGCCTCAGGGGAGGCCCCTTGGAGGGCAAGCCACCGCAGCCTTTTCCTCTGGGACAGGAATGAGACCGGCCGCCTGTCCCTTGTCACTAAGGCATCCTTACTGGGGTTCAGGGATCATGGCTGGAGAGAGGTCAGAAAGATGGGTTCTAAGAAGCAGAGGTTGTGGGTGGCTGTAAAGAGACTTCAGAGAAGCTGTATAAATCAGTTCACAGTAATTCAGACATTCATAAGAGCTTGTGTGAGTGTAGGCAGTGTGTGTGTGTGTGTGTATGTGTGTGTGTGTGTGTGTGTGTGTGTGTGTGTGTGTCTGTGTGTAAGCATATATGGAGGAGGGGAGACATCAAATCTCACCCTAGCTAAAGAGCTATTGGCAGTTGATAGCTGATGGGGGAAGGAAAGTCAGTTTTCTTTAGGGGTGTGGTCCCTGGTGGGTAGGCCACCCTCCAGTGAAGACCACATCCACATATGAGAGGCACAGACATATCTAATGGGGTTTCTTAAATGGGGAAGGGGGACACACAAAAAGTTGGGTGAGTGGGGGAGCTGCGGTTCATCTTGGGGCAGTAGAGGGGTGAGGTCAATATCACCAAAATATACTGTACAAAAATCTTCAAAGAACTTTTAAAAAGTGAGAGAGAAGGGGAAATGAATAATGTAGAGCCTCTGAACGAGACAGACCGGACCCTGGCTCCTACTCTGTTACTTAAGGTTCTTGCAGGATTGAAAAGCAGGTGATGTGACCTTCCTTACAGAGCGGCCTTGTTAATGGAAACTGACGGAATGCTTAGAATTGGCTACAATTCGCTACTGACTGAATGCTTAGAATTGGCTACAATTCGCTAAGTCTCATACCCAGTGCTTGAGACATTGTAGAAATTCCACCACGCTTCCTCCCAGTGATCAGTGCCTCCAACAGACGTTCAGAGTGTTCCAGAACATTCTAGGAAGCTAAGTAGATGGTTAAAGGAAAAGAAGAAACAGTTTCCTTTCTTCCTGCCACAAGGCTCCACTGACTCTTGGTTTTAAGGGCACGGATAGAGTTTGCGAGTCATTTTTGGCAGTCTTCCCGACATCACCATCTATGTGACTTCAACTCTGACAGATGCCTTAGTTGCAGATGGCGGCTCTAACAAAACACCTCGGACTGAGCGGGGCATAAACAAAAGGAGTCTCCATCTTCCCACTTCTGAAGGTTGATGGCGCCAGCAGATTTCACATCCGAGGAGGGATGCTTCCTGATTCATAAATGGAGCCTCCCCACAAGACTTCTGAAGTAGAATGTGCTTGTCCTAGTGTGGTGGGACCAGGGATGAGGACTAGAGAGCTGTCAGATTCCCAGCCCTGGATTCTACATGGGGCTCGCACTGCTCAGGAAGTGGCAAGCTTGGGTGGTTTCCCACGGGAACAACGCCAGGACCCACAGTCACCGAGGGGGCTCAGTGCCTCCTCTCTGCTGCTGTGAGGCCACAGCTCAGGTCCTGCCCTTGGGTCTTCCCACTGTGTGCAATTCATGCCCTCAAGTCTTCCCACTGTGTGCAATCCATGCCCTCGGGTCTTCCCACTGTATTCAATCCATCCTCCAGCTGGACCTCCAGTCTGAGTATGCAGGTGTTAGACCTAGAACTTATGGCCAGAAAATGTCAACACAAAGGCCACGCGGGAAATGAGGGGAGCCGCCTGGAAGCATGGCCTCCTCGGTTTGAAACTCATTAGGTTTAAGGCAACAGCTAACATTTCCCGAGGAGGCTTCATAAATATTAAACATGGCCACCGCCACGCCAGCTACACTGCCACCACTCCCGATGACAACAAGCCCCAGGGGTGGCAAAGGGTGACTTGGGGTGGACAGGCTGAATCATACTCCAGCCCACTGTGGGTGTATGAGGAAGAATATCCTTACACTATGGCTAGAAAATCTGGGACAAGGTAGAAGGAATTATCTTGGAGAATGACAGCCAAGGTTGTCTTCTGGCCTGTTCCACACAATACACATGTACACACACAATACACACAGCAGCCTAAGGCCAGAACCTTGTGGCTGCACACACAGCCCCTCTCGGTGGCTTCATGAGGAATCATTAAATGATGGTTGGACGTGTTGGAACAGGGGTGACTTATTTATGGTTTTGTAATTTCTATAGTCCCGACATGAAGAAAATGAGAAGAAAGGATTTGTTTTTAACCTCCCTGGAGGACTCCTGAATAAAATTAGACCCTGGCAGTTCCTTCAAGATGATGAATAACCTAAGATCCAGGTTCATTTATCATACCCTGGATCTGACTCACACCCGGGCATGCTAAGAATCCAGGCTGAAAACAGTACAAAGCCTTGATCACCACCCTGCTTTGTTGCTCTAAGGGTGGCGACCCAGACATGTTTGGTGGTCAGGGCATCTTCTCTTACAAGTACCAGTACTTCACCAGGAGGTCACAGTGGGGGGGGGTAGGGGTGGGGCGAAGAAACCTCCTGCCTCCACAGCTCCTCTCAGCGGTTCGTTGGTGCCAGCTTGTAGCCAACCTACTTTCTCCTCAAGGTGGCCCCATGGTCTTGTCGGTCATGCCAAGATGAAGTCTGAGAAACACAATGGCGTCAAGGCTTAAGGGGAACCGGTGGGGCACAAAAAGGTGGGGTATCCTGAGTAGCAAGGGATGGGGCACTTCATGGGGAGTTGCCTAGCACCATCCCAACACCCAGAGGAACTGGGGAAGGGGCAGAGCTCAGACAGTTATGGAGGACATAGACCATGAAGAGATCAAACCGCTACGGGCCCGGAAGCTCCATCCTTACTGCCTAGCTTTTCCAGCGCTAGAGGTGCATAGGAAGTCCTGGCCCCATGGATATCAATCTACCCAGCAGATCTAGAGACCCAGGGGACTCAGGGGGCCTGGGGATGCTGTCTCGTTCTCTCTGCTGTGCCCAGCTCCAGTCTCAGACTGGTTTTTTCTGCACAGACGCTCATTAGCATTCTTGCTGCATTCGCTGCTACTGTCTCCATATATCTGAACCCCATTTCTCGGGATTACGGCTGAGACTCAAGGCACATAAAAAATCGCTTCATTTTACAATCTTGTTTGAGACTAAGGGAGTCACACAATAGTTACACAAGCTACTTTTTTTCTTTTTTTAAGGGTAAGATAGTTTGTATGTTTTGAAGGGAATAAAATCTGATTGTACGTGAATGGAGAAAATTGAGTCCAGGATATTTCTGTCTTTAAAAAATGGTATTTTATTAATCCTTTGAGAATCTTATACAATGCATATATTTTGATTGTATCCATTCTCACTCCCCCCAGCACCTCTATATTTCCTGATGCTATCATATACTTGAATCATCGAACACAGAGGGATGGAGCTGATGCTGTCCCGGAAGGAAGCATCCTTACTGGCTAGCTTTCATGACGCTGGAAGGCGTTCTGCATGATGCTACTGGAGGAGACAGGCTGTCATCAGTCAGACTCAGATGTGAACCCTGTGAGCTACAACAGTGACTGGCCTGACAGGATATGCCTACTGGTACAACGGTGGCGTTAATGTTATGGGCGGCCACTTTAAGAACGGAATTAAGGCCTGAGCCAAGAGAAGGGACCCATATCTGGCACCATTAACAGGACTGTCATTTCGTCTCCTGAGAATTTGCAGACTGACAACTGCCTGACCTTTACACCATGTGGGAGACATACTTAAAAGGTGCTACTGTCCAGGTTTGCTGTTTGCTCCTACTTTGTACACACTCGCTGACGGAGACATCTTATATGGGCCTGGGATAGATTACGGATGCCACCGATAATCAATAATCTTGAAGAAATCACAGTGTACACCGGAGATCCCAGAAGAAAAGCGAATGGCTAGATGTGAAAGATGATGGTGTTATATGGGGTACACAGACTAAAAAAGCTGTTGGGTTAGGAAGATGGCTCAGTCAGTAAGTGTGGTGGTTCAAACAGAATTCCCCAAGCAAACCACTGCAAGGGAAGATGAGGAAGAGCCTGTGTGGCCTCACTCTCTGAAACATTTCCAATGAACAACGACATGACATCCTTTCAGCTGGATTTTATCTGGGAGAACAGGAAAGGAGGGAAAAAATTAAGTCCCACGTGTCTGGGCTGCTCTCAGGCTTTGAACTCTCACAGTAACACATGGACACTCGTTTTAAAGGTGGTGACATCAGGGGCTCGGTGCAGTAAATTCACAGCTGCCCAGCTGACTGGATAACAATGAGTTTATGCGTCGTGGAGGACATGGGCAGGATGGAGCCAGCCACGCTGCTGTTGACCATTCATCATTAATATCAACAGGAGCACAAAGCCAAGAGCACAGGGACCCGGCAGAGCTAACAAACTAAAATTGCTACATTGAGGTGTAGAAGCTACAGCGCGTCCACGTGTGGCATTTAAGCAAAGGAAGCTGTGCAGGCTGGCGAGGTGGCTTAACGCCTGCCACTGAGCCAGATGACCCCACTTGGATCCTCAGGACTCGAATGGTAGAAGGAGAGAACCAGCTCCTAAAGGCTGCCCTCTGACCTCCATGTGCGCACCCCTTCCTTGCCAGCAAAGCAATAAACAAATAAATGTAAAATAAACAGAAGAAAATGAAATGTAACGTTGTAGAGTTAGAACCAATCAGGAGAAGCTTGTGGGCGGCCCCTTGCTCATGGTGAGCTACCTGTGCAAACCTTGGTGGTGGGGACTTCCCATTCCAGGAATATTTGGCATAGGCAGAAACAGGATAAAAAAACCAACCAAACAAAAACCCTATCAAGACGTCATTGCCAATGTGAATTCTGAAGGGTATATAGGCCACATGCTAAGCATTTGATGAGAAGGTTCTATCAAATGTAGATATTATAAGATGCATATCTATTTCTATTCATGTTTATATATGAATTGATATGTATATATGTATTCACATATATATATGTGTGTGTATATCTATATTTGCATGTGCATATGTTTATGGTGTTAATGTATGTTTACATGGGCAAATAGATCCACATATGTATATAGCACATATGTGTGTGCACATGTATATAAGATAGATTATCTGTAATTGACATTGGGGGTACATGAGGAACATAAGCCGCCAGTTTCTTTGGTTAAGGGGTTCTGTACTGACACCTGAGCCTGTACTGATTAGGAAAGACATCAGGGGGAGGCCATCTACACTGTACAGACAGCCCATCTGATATGCCCTCACCTACAGCTCCTTCTTGTTTCCGAAGTGGGCCTGGAGCACAAGATGAAGACAGCTAGTGTCTCTGTGTGGACGTGGAGCAGACCCAGGGCAGCTAATCACAGCCAGTGTCCAACCTCAGCCGCCTACCTACCCATCCCAGAGCCATCCTTTCTTTCGGTGCTGAAGGAAGTCTCCCCCACTGTGCACTCACTTAAAGGGTGCCTGGGATGTCTGCAGGGCTGACTCCATCAGCACAAGATGCATCTCTCCACAGGGTAGATCAAGGAAGCCAGCCACCTGACATCTGCTTTGACTGCTATCAAAGATGTAGCTCTGCAGATACCTCAAATCAACACCCTCCCTAGGGAGGTGGCATTCTTCACACCACCTACCCTGATACTGCAGATTGGTTCCGCGTTTGGAGCCCCCCTCCCCCATCAGCTCTTTCCCTATAACACAAGTAAAGTGCATGCCCCAGGCAAGCCTATCCAATCAAGGAAAAGAAAACTTGTTAATCTAATCTATTGCATGGTTCCAATTTTCAATTCCGGTTAAGAATTCCAGACTGAGAAATTAAAGGGAACGGGAGGGAGCGGCCCCGGGGTGCAGGTGTGGCTGCGGAGTGACTTGCTAGTTTTAAGATACTGTATTTTATATTTTTCCAAATGTTAACCTTCCAACCACCATGGAGTGGAAAAAGGATCAATCTGCACTTTAAAGATAAGAAGCTAAAGCCCCAGAAGAGTCATGTGACTTTGCGGGGCAGGGCATACAATGTCTGGCAGCCTTGTCTGTCCAGCCCAGTTTTCTACTCTTCTCGCTTGCCTAAGATTGATGAGTTTGGTCCAGGAGTTTCACCCATCACCCTGCAGAGTTGCAATCAAATGTAACTTGCATCTGCATCATGCAAATACAATATACAACTGAAGAACGGGAAGAAGCAGGCAAGAGAAAGGAGGGCAGGGCTGGGGCTTCCATCATCAGGGGTCAGGAGCTCCATACTTCTCCTGTGAGGACAGAGGGGTCCCTGGATGCTGAGTTTCCCTCTGTAGAAGCTAAGTGACCCTTGGATCTTGCCTATGTGTTCAACATGATACTTCTTTCTACCACAGAAGAATGGCCAGCCATGATTCGGTAGTTTGGGAGGTAGCCCCAACTTCATCTTAGTGGTCCATGTCATTCCAATTCCTTCGTGATCACAGTAGGTCTTCAGACCTTCGAGGCACACCTAGACTACAGTTCATTTGGGAGGAAGAAATTAATGGCCTCTGGTGGATGAACAGTTTGCCTTCCTGGGTAATTTATGACCCAAAACCTCAGAACAGATTCTCATAGAGCAGGGTGAGCCTCCCAGTGTGGCGAAAATTCACGCTCAGGAAACTTTTCCCTTCCTCATTCTTCTCCAGGAACTCCAGATGAAATTCCATGTTCTGGTGTGAAAAATCTTGAATTTTGACTTGCCAGGATTTAGAATCACCATGGAAGCAAACCTCCGTGCATGCCTTTGAGGAGGTTTCTAGATTAGGCTAAGGTGGGAATACCTACCGGAAATGACTCCAACACTGCTCCATGGGCAGGATTCCTGGGGTCTCTTTCTCCTCCCCCTCTCTGTCTCCCTTCCTCAGTTACCTCTCTCTCTCTCTCTCTCTCTCTCTCTCTCTCTCTCTCTCTCTCTCTCTCTGTGTGTGTGTGTGGGTGTGTGTGTGGGTGTGTGTGTGTGTGTGTGTGCAAGCATGCGCGAGCGCCTGCGCATATGTGTGTATGTCTTTCTCTGTCTCACAGTCTCTCTCTGTGCTTCTGTCTCTGTCTTTCCTCTCTCCCTCTCAATCTCTCTCTGTCTCTCTCTCCTCTTCCCCTCTCCCCCTCTCCATCTCTCTCTCGGTCTGTCTGTCTCTGTGTCTCTGCCTCTCTGTCTCTCTGTGTGTTTCTCTCTCTGTGTCTCTGTCTCTTTCCCTCCCTCCCTCCCTCCCTCCCTGCCTGCCTCCCTCCCTCCCTCCCTCCCTCCCTCCCTCTCTCTCTCTCTCTCTCTCTCTCTCTCTCTCTCTCTCTCTCTCTCTCTCTCTCCTTCCTACCAGCATCATTCATCTTTCTCTGCTTCCCAACCTGACCAGCTGCTTCAGGCTCTGTGCCTTCCTCACTATGATAGACTGTGCCCTTTCAACCGGGAGCCAAGTGGGCCCTTCCTTCTCACGTTGCTCTTGCTGGGTGTTTTCCACAGCAATGAGGAAGTAACTAAGGCAACTAGAGGTCACTGGAGACACTTCCATGGACACTAGGAACATTAAGAAGAGTTCTATTATACCTAATTGACCACTTTTTAAAAAGACCGATGCTGTGGAGTGAACTCAAGGCTCACATATCCTAAGAACATGTTCTACCATTGAGTTACGCTTCTACTCCACAACCATTTTTTTTTTTGGAGGGATTAGTGATTAAACACAGACCTTCAGGCATCCTAGGCAAATTTTTACCTCTGAGCTGCATCTCTAGACAACCATTATTTTTAAATCAGAAGATAAAAATCTCACATCCGGAGACTGCCTCATCTTGGGATCCATCCCATATGCAGCCACCAAATCCAGTCACTACTGCTGATGCCAAGAAGTGCTTGCTGACAGGAGCCTGATATGGATGCCTCCTCAAAGGCTCTGCCAGAGCCATACTGATACAGAGGAGGATGCTTGCAGCTAACCATTGAACTGAACACAGGGACTCCAATGAAGGAGCTAGAGAAAGGACTGAAGGAGCTGAAAGGGTTTGCAACCCCATGAAAAGAACAATATTATCAACCAACCAAAACCAGCAGAGCTCCCAGGGACTAAAACACCAACCAGTGAGCACGGAGAGACCCGTGGCTCCAGGTGCATATGTAGCAGAGGACAGCATTGTCTGGCATCAATGAGAGGAGAGGCCTTTGGTCCAGTGAAGGTTCATTTTTCCAGTGTAGGGGAATGCCAAGGTGCTGAGGTAGGAGTGGGTGGTTGGAAGTGGAAGCATCTTCATGGAAACAAGGGGAGGGGGGATGGAAGTGGCGGAGGGGAGGGAGAAAATGATAAATAAAAAAAACCTCATGTAGCACAACATAATGAGGTTATAAAACCTTGACTGTTCTCTTGAAGGGTCAGAACCCACCAGAACATTCCACAGCCTCAGATCCCCAGCAGTGAAGAAACCTTCCAAGTTCTGTTTCCCCAGTGTGTTTGACAAGAGAACTCTTGTATTCAGTAGCACCTGTAAATGCCTTGTGGAGCCTGCTCTTTGTAGGGACTTGTTTTGGGAGACACTGCCCTGGAGAACTCAGATAATTAAGAGTTTTCTGAGCTGTTTAGAGTCAGCCTCCGCCACCTCAAGGCTCTATCTGAGTAACCTGCATTAAAAAAAAAAATCTGCTCATCCTGGGGTTATACTCACATATTCAAGTCAGAAAGTATTATTGAGAGACTCTGGTCCAGAACCAAGGACTCTCTAAAGCATGGGGGTCCTGAAGAAAGGGACAGTTAAGATGGATAAACCAGTTAGATGTAAGGGAGGCAAACAGGCTTTATGTAACATCTCTGTTTTGAGCTAGGGCTTAAAGGGAATTCCTCAGACAGAGGTTGATGGTCAGTACTCTATCTATTCACCCATTGAGGCTGTATGCCATATGCTAAATGCTATAGCCCAGTTCCACTCTCAAGTGTTCATCCCAGGAAGCTCTTGCAGGCCCCAGGCCATTGTGATTACCACCTGCAGCCTCACTCATCCTCCCCTACATGAAGCAGCACTTGGCTTATTCACCGTTATGTGGGTCCAGGGCCTGTTTTCTTTCAAGCTGCTGAAATGTGTTACACGATTCAGTTTTAGAATTCAAAGGCCAGGTGCAGTGGGGTGACTGACTAACCAGCCTCGGACGCAAGGCATTTTCCTGATCTTTTCTCTCTCTCCTTCTCTGAATCCTTGAGGCATGTGGCTGAGAAGTTACATGCAGCCAAGAGAGGGGCTGCCTTTAAGGCTAACCTCGTGGGAGAGAGGGGTGACAGAGTCGTCCTCTAGAGTTTTCAAACCCCAGGCTTCCCTCTGGCAATGCAGGAAGTAGAGGCAGAAGCAGAGACCTGCAGTGTTTACCAGGCTCCAGGGCCTGCCAAGAGTAACGCCTCCTGTCCTTAGGTTCTTTTGGTTCATCCATAGCTGTTGCAGAGAAGGATCCCGCTGGAGCACTAGGCTAGGCAGGGTTCTGGAGGGCTTGGGGATGGCACGCTCCCCCCCACAGCTCTCTGACTTGGGCAAGTCCACCTCTGCCTAGATAACCTGGTAGTCTCCCACCTCCTAGGAGTTACCACACCGAGGCTTCGCACAGTGTAGACAGCTGATGGCTTACCTCACTATGGTCAAGTACTCTACCTCTAGAGTAGATGGGACCACGGGTGAGCATGACTCCGCCTGGCACTCCCTCCTTGGCTCTCAGCAACCACATACCCCTTCAATAAACCTCTTTCACCCAAGGAGGCCTCGTAGCCCTTGTCTTGTGCTGTAAGAAGAGCATCTGCAAACAGCGAGACAACTCATGGCTGGACAGAGTGATGTGGGGGGGGGGTATAAATGCTGAAGATACTGGATGGGGGGCCTGGGTACCAAGCTCCAGAGTTGATGTCTTATCCTATTCCTGACAGAAGTGATACACACCTATAATGTTCAGTGTAGGGGGGGGCTCGGGATCTCTGGTGGGGGTGGGGATGGAAGCTTTACCCAGCAGTATCTCTATACACAAGTCAGAAAGGGCTACGTGCCCAGGGATAATGGGATCAGCTGAGTCTGGCAGGGGTTCCCATCATTGGCATGCTGAGAACCACAGCAGAAGGTCCGGAGAGCTCTGCCCGCCAGAGCTGGGCTGTTTTCTTTCCTTCTAGAATCTAGATGAAGTCACCAACGCTAGCCCTTGCAGCCCCAGACGTGAAATCGGGTCAGCCACGAGGCAGTTTTAAGCCAATAAGAATACGTTTGTCATTTTTATCTCTGCATTTTAAGGTACCCCAAAGACAGATTTATTTTCCCCCATATCCAGCAAAGGCCATCTGACTCACAACTAACACGATGCTGGAGAGCAAGATAATGGGAAGCTGGATTTTCTTTTACAAGCATTAAAAGCCCACGCAGCCCTCAGACGGTCAGCCTGTCTCAGCATCTCCCGGGGCCAGCACAGCGGTGGCGGCAAGGAGTATTTGCAAACAGAGTTTGAACAGGGGTAGAGATCACCAAGCTACTAGGAACTGTCAATCAACTGGTCCAGGAGCTTTTGTGCAAAAGGTGAGACACAAATAAGAAAACTTGTCCCTGGTGACTTCGGTTCTCTGACCTCGTGTGTGTCACTAGGGGTCAAAGGTCCCTCCCTAGTGGCCTGTACTCCAGAAAAGGGAGGCAGGTAGGTGACGGAGAGAGATGATAGATAACAGAGCTTGTCGAGTTGGTGAGAGGCTCCGTCGGTAACTGCCTGCTATGGAAACATAGAGACCCGAGTTTGGAGCTCCAGTCCCTGCATAAAACCCAGGTGCCATGGTAAATGTCTAAGCCCCGTGCTTCAGTGGTGGAGGCTGGAGGATCCCTGGTGTTCATCGCTAAGCTTAATCAGTTTGTTCCTGGTTTGGAGAGAGACTGTGTCTCAAAAAATACAGATGAACAGTGTCTTAGGGTTTTACTGCTGTGGACAGACACCATGACCAAGGCAACTCTTACAAGGACAACATTTAATTGGGGCTGGCTTACAGGTTCAGGGGTTCAGTCCATCATCATCAAGGAGGGAATATGGCAGCATCCAGGCAGGTATGATGCAGGAGGAGCTGAGAGTTCTACATCTTCATCTAAAGGATGCTAGCAAAGTACTGTCGGCTAAGATGAGGGTCTTAAGACCACACCCACAGGGCCACACCTTCTAATAGTGCCACTCCCTGGTCGGAGCATATACAAACCATCACAAGCAGGTATGGGTCAAGTCTAAAATTTTAGAAGGAAGACCAAGAGATGATAATCTGAGGTGACAAGAAAGGACAGAGCATGGGCAAAATGGCAGCCAGCAAGGGTTGGACACCACCCAGTCTCCAGCACCAGTCTCCTTGTTTGCCTACAGGGAGTAGCTGATGTTCCAGGAGGCCATTCTTACAGGGAGACAGCAAATTTTGCACCTAACAAGTTGTCTTCCCCGTGATTCCCCTGCCTCGACCTCCTCAGCATATCCCACCTCTGCGTGCGGTAAGAAGCCAGCACTCAGGCTGCGGGGACGGTGTCCTATGTGTGTGATGAACCTTTGCACCACATTCAAACCACAACACGGCCTGTACCGGGGAAGAGCCCACTTCCTGTCTGTCACAGATGCTCTGGTCCTCAGGTGTGGTCCCTGAGCACTTAGCACCACACCTCACAACCCAGCGGCCGGTGAGCAACCTTTGCAGGTCCAGCACGAGTTCACTCAGCTACAAGGTGGGCCTCCTCTGTACACACAATCCCACTAGGCTCCGCCCAGCAGCTACCCAGCAACAGCTTGCATGCCACCTGCCAGGTGCAAGCTAACCTGGCATAGAAGAACTGCTTAGGCACCCCAACTCACCTATACACCCTCTCCCTCCACCCATCTCTCCCTCCCCCCTACACACATATTCCTGGCTGGTCTCTTCCTCTCTTCCCTCATCTCTCTTTTTAACCTTCTCTGTCTCCATTTTCCAGGTCTCCTCCCTTCCTCCAATAAACTAGGCCTGTCACATGGTGGTGATTCCTTAGGGGAGCATCTTGACCGACCCCACTGAGGTGTTCTTTCCCACCACATTATACCGCCATTTTATAAAACACTCTGAAGAAGCCCTGATGAAAGCATACTGGGAGCTGTGGTCCAGGCACCTCTGCTTCAGACCTCCTGTTTCTTTCTCCTCTCAAGGGGGAGGGGGGGGAAACATGCATTGTAGCTCACCAACCCCCTTTCCCTCCCTGGATCCCCCAGTAAATGCCTCAGTGTCTAAACCCTCCTTAGCACCTGTTCCTTCGCTGAGATGCTATCCACCATGCTGGCCAAACAAATCACACACCCAGTAACTGCTCTGTGGAGCAAAGCATCCACTCGAACGAGCGGTAGACTCCTTAGCTTCTTTTAAACCCTCGTTTTCAGCCCCCGCTATTCATCTGACACGTGTGTAATAGGCTCTTACTGACAGAGAACACGGGGCCGCCTGCACCTCAGAGGTAGGCTGGTTGCTACCTGCCCACATTCTGCGCATGAGTGAACCATAAGGGGTTATTAGACGTAGATGATTAGGCTATAATTGATCTTAATGGTGTTAGAAATAACAAGCGGTATCATCTCGTTCTCAACACGTGGCAGCTTCTGTACTTTAGAAACGTACCCCGCCGCACCTTTTGGGGAGCTATGAGGATCCAGAAGCCCAGGTGCAGAGGGAGAGTCATCCAAGGTGATGGAAGAATGAGCCAGAAGAGGAAATGGGAGCTGGAGTCATTCCGGTTCTCCAGGCCCACCTTGCGGGAGGAGAGCCCTGAGCTCAGGCTCCGAGGTCTGGTGGAGGGAGACCTAATCTGTTTATGTGCCAGGTGCCATCCAGGAGAAGACATGCCAGCTGGCAGTGGGGCATACTGGCCGAGGATCCTGATAAAACAAGATGACTGTACTGCGTATCCGGCGTGGCTGAGGCCAACTGCAGCACAGAAAGGAAGGGGGGATAAATCACCATGGTGTTTACAGCCAGCGGTTCTACGATGTTATCTTTCAGACGTCAAACAGTCAAGGAGTCACACCTGACACCATGTTCATTTAAAAAGTGCAATAAACCAGTCATCCGAGACAGAAGCAGAGATGACTGTGAAAAGGGCCATGATACCTTAGAGCCAGTCCACGTGACCTCCCAGGAGGGCGGTTTTTCTGCTGCATACACTCCTTCCTGCACGGAGCGAGAAGGGACTCTCTGACATTCACCCTGCCATGCCCTTCTCTGGCTAAAACAAAGAAAGCAGATCCCTTTCCAAGCTGTCTAGGATGATCAGCATGCCCGAGAGGAAAGCTGTTGCCAAAGGCTCTCCGTGAACCCCCCAGCCCTTTCCAACAGTGGGCACAGGGAGGGCTGGCAACAAGCCTGCAGTGGGGATCCACATTCAGAAGGTGTTAGCACAACTAGCTTTGGTCATTCTAAAAATGACCTCAACCACTCCTGGCTCGCCATCCAGGGGAAGACTGTAGCTCCCATCCTCCATGTTACAAGCACTTTTCCTGAATACAGAACAGTCCCCACAACTCTTCCATAGGCTGTAGATACAGACATCCCCAACAGCCCCAGGCTTCCTGGGATTCTTCGGGCCCGGGGACCTTCACACCCACCATGGTTGCAGATATCACCACCTCCTAATTATCTACATTTTTTTTTCCTCAAGGCTTTGTTTTTTGAGGCAGGAATAACAGAAACATTTATACCTAGAGGCCTGAAACTGTCTTCGTCTCAGAAAGGCAAATACTGCATATTACCTCTTATGGGTAGTTCCTGGATGTTATGCAAATGTGTAAAATCACAGGTGTATTTATCACAGTGTATGTATCACTTTCTAGGGGACAAGGGGAACTAATGATATGAGTCGGGGTGAAGAGGGAGAATGGGTTCAAACACAATATATAAGAAAATGTCAAGATAAACAAAAAAACTAAACAAATAATTCCCTGAATATGTTATGTGTTGTTTCTAAATTGCTTGGCACTAGTGACCATGACCCTGCCTTGGAAGGTTTCTGTGCGTCCAGAGCTCAGAAAGCCATACAATGGATGTCCAAAAACCCCACGTGGACAATGACTGACCCTCCTTGAGAGAATGATGTCTGTTATCCCAGCAGAGCAAGGAGAAGGTGGAGGAAGCCATTCCCCACGAGGCAGGGCAGAGCTGAGGGAGGGATGGAACGGGAAGGCAAATGTAAGGTGAGTCACAGGCTGCCTACTATTTGGGTTGGTGTTGTTACAAAAGACTGGCTGCCCACAGCTCAAGACTGAGGCATAGTGCCCACAGCTCAGGCTGAGATCTCAGCAGGTGTATAGGGAACAAAGCTTGAAGGAATGACATGGATGTGTGAAATGAGAAGGAAAGGTTATCAAAAAGGACACAGAGAAAGGGAAGGTGAAACAGAAAGCAATGTTAGTGGTGAGCATGGATCTCAGAGGGCTGGGTGAAAGTGGCATCTTAGTAATAGGATTGTTCTAAAATTTATCTTGAGAGAGACACACGCTGAGCCCGAGAACTGTGTGCCACTTTGAATGTACTTCTCATACCCAGAGACCAGCTTATGTCCCTCTAAAACACACACATACACACACTCACATTCAAACACTCACACACACACACTCAAACACTCAAACACATACTCACTTAAACACTCACACACACACTCAAACACTCACACACACACACTCACTTAAACACTCGCGCACACACTCACACACACAGGCACACATGCACACAGGAATATCACAGTGCATTTGCCTTCTGCAGCATGCTCAAAAGCACAGGTTGCTCTGGACGACCACTCTAATCACTAAAACAACATTTGAATAATTTGACTCTCACCTGTCTGCAAGGCTTAAAGGGAAAAAAACTAGTCTAAGCTTGACTTTGGGCAGGCGTGCATGTCAAGAAGAGGCATGGGCTGGAGACTCAAATGTTGACCTTTCCCAAGGAGCTTAAGATGATGGGTGCTGTTGGGACCACAGGGAGCATCTGGAACAAGGGGTATTTCTGCTTTCTGTAAGCCAGAGTATGTGGTTCAAAGACCAAAGAGCTTTCAGAGGGATTAGCAAACCCAGAGGACTGCAGAGACAGCATGGAGGCCAAGGCTGCTCGGTTCTCACCCAGCATCCGTGTGACTAGGAAGGAGGGAAGATTTACTCTGGCCAATGGCTTCAGAGGTGTCATATCTATCATACTAGCCAGGGAGCAGAGATAGAATGTGAGATGCCTTTTAACAGCCAGTCTTGCAAGACCAACCCATTTCCCTTCTAAGCCCAGGGACAGGATAAAACCCATCGCAGGGCCAAGCTGAGTCTCAACGGGACCTTGAGCTCTTTCTCTTCTGTTGTGCATGGCTTGGTGACATCCTGGTTTTCCCAGCTTGTGAATATTTCTGAGACACTGTAGGCTGCATACAACTCCTTTCCTGGGTCTGCCCAAGGTTCCCTAAATACCTCCATGATATTTATGAACCTGTCTTTTCCAGGCAGATATCATGGACCTGCCACATGTCCCCCGTCCCTAGCCTCATCTGGTGAAAACCAGGACCTGCTGATTTGCCGGACGCCCTGCTGGAGGGAGATGTGATGACAGGCAGCTGTCTAGGACAGGAGCTTGCAAGCACCAGATGGTGGAGAGGAGGCAGTGCCACAGGGGGTCCACCCAAAGCCCACCCCAGCAGATGCTCTGACTCCATGGAGAAACCTTTGGTCGCTGCATTCATTCCTACTCCCTTCTCTATCCCCCTTGCTTTCGACTTCCCAAATATCTGGAATCACACAGTCAACCTATTGAGCGAGACCAGGAGACAAGCCATGATACCACGGTGGCTACACATAGGAAAAGGAGTTTCCAAGCCAAGGCCAACACCAGTACCATTAGCCTAATTCTGTCTCACAGTGGCATCCCAAAAAAGTTCTCACCTGCCCCGTTTTGCATGTAGAAACTGAGTGTTTGGAGATGGTTGAAGCCATGGTCCCTAGCAACACCCAGGTCTGTGCTAAAGTGAAGTGTCTATCTGATAAGCATCGGTCTCGATGCACGGACTTGGGGTGAAGGTTTTGCAGCTTTCCCGATCCACTGATTGACACTCAGCTTCACTCAACTTCAAGTTTGTGTGTGTTGGGGGGGAGGGGACCGGTGAGACAGCGGGGAGCAGGATAGACTAGAGGCCAAACACAGATGTCACCTATTAGTTTCTGTTTGTTTCTTTGCTTGTTTATAACTGGGTCCCACCAGCAGTGGGAAGGACTGGTCAGGCTAGCCAGCTCACCTGTCCCAGGCCCTGGCCTATCTCCGCCTCCCCGGAGCTGTGAGCAGACAATTGCTACTGTACTAAGCTTTTCATTTTGTGAATACTGGAATAAACTCAGGTCCTCCCACTGCGCAGCAGGTGCTTTCAGACTGGACCACTGTCTCTCCAGCCTCCAGCTTCCCTCCTCACTTGTACTGTGAGAATGAGCAAGGTCCGGGAGATTAACTTTATCTAAAAGTTTTTTAAAAAAGAAGCATTTCAGGGTCTTGGGGGATGGGGTTAACACGGCTTCTTTGGCAAGGTCCCATCGTATCAGGGAGTAAGGCCCTGGATTGAATATAGTCCCCCTCAAATTTGTGTCAGAATGGGTAAATCCTCTCTCTCTCTCTCTCTCTCTCTCTCTCTCTCTCTCTCTCTCTCTCTCTCTCTCTCTCTCTCTCTCTCGTCAGGACTACAAGTGCAGGCCACCGTGCTCAGCTTTTAAAATGTGGGTTCTGGGGACCAAACTTGGATCTGTGTGCTTGCAAGCCTCTTTCCAGCCCCTGGAAATCTTCTGTAGATAAAATTCACTAAGGCGAGGCTTAACTAGAGTAAGGTGGGTCTTACTTAAATCCAATCCCTGAGACCTTTCAAGAGGAGGTGGCAATCCAGAGGAACACAGGGGGGGTCAGAGGAAGGTGGGGGTGGGTGGGGGCGCCAGGAGTTGTTCATGACTGCCACTAGGAACGGAAAAAGTCAAGGATGAGTTCTTCAGAGCGGCTTCAGAGGGAGCCTGGCCCAGCAGACACCTTCCTCTCAGACTTGTAGAATCTAGAGCCTGATTTTTTTTTTTTTTTTTTTTTTTTTTTTTTTTTTTTGAGTCAACCAGCAGGTGACTCTTTGCTGTGGGAGCCCCTGGGGAACAAACACAAAGGCCTCCAGGATTCTGTGACACCGTGCTTTGTGTAGCTGTCACGTTCATCCTACAGGGACACAGTGTTAGAACAGTTGCTTGGGGGTGGGGGGGCACAGAGGGTCAGCTCTGCTGGAGAAGGAGTCAGCGGCCACCCACTCCCTACTTTCCTGTGGCCTGCTGGGCCCGACCTCTACACCCTGATGCAGTGAGTGCTCAGCCTTGCTGGGTTGACTCAGAGCCACAGAGGAGCTGGGCAGTCCAATTAGTCTGTTTTCTCTAACAGCCAAGGGCCTCGTCACTCCGTGGTGGTATTCCCCTACGTTGTTAGAAGTCATTCCCAAGGGACATATTCATTTTCCTGCATCCATAATCCTCTTTAATTTCTGCGCCAATGACTCAGAATTGTCTTGGAAACATTCATTAGTGGGTGACTACACAAAATGGTGGTGGCCTAGGTCATCGAGGGGCAGGGGAGGATGTCAGGTCCTTGTTAGCGCCATCCCCAGCTGGTCTGCAAGCAGAGGGGGTGTCTGTGGGTTGATTTCCCACCCTCCTCATTAGCATCTGCGCTTCTGCTTTCCCGTGTCTTGGGAGGCTCGAGTCCCGGAGACCCCTTCCTCTTCATGTTTACTTATTTATTCCCTAACCTAATGAAGTTTGAGAAAGATGACTGAGTTCCATGTTGGTATTCTGTAAACCCCACCCCTCAGCTACCTAGCAACAGCCAGGTATACCCCACCCCTCAATTACCCAGCAGTGGCCAGGTATGCTCCGCCCCAGTGACCTGACACTATAAAAGGAGCTGCTTGACCCCTCCTCTCTCTCTTGCTCTTGCAGCCTTCCTCTCCCACTCCTACCCCTCCTTTTCCCTTCCTTTCCCCCCCTCTCCATCCACGTGCTCAAGCCGGCCTCTACTCCTCTACTCTCTCTCTCTCTCTCTCTCTCTCTCTCTCTCTCTCTCTCTCTCTCTGCCTCTACCACCCTCTTAACTCTCCCATGACCTGAATAAACTCTATTCTGTACTATACTGTTGTGTGGCTGGTCCCTCAGGGGGAAGGGATTCCCAACATGGGTCCCACAGAGGCATCTCCCTTGCCCCCACTCTCTTCATCCTTCCCCTAACATTGGTGCTGAAACCCGGGAACGTCATCTTTTCACAACATTGGTGCTCCGTGACTTTTCCTTTCAGTGACTTTCCTTTCACTGGTGCCCCGTCATCTTTTCCTTACATTCCTGGTAACTGGGCAGAAACTCAGAGTAAATAGAACTGAGGACCAAAAGAGCTCCTGTATGGCTCAAGTCTTGAGTACCGTAGGGCATCAGCTTTTCTGATTTCTCTCCTGGAGGACACAGACCTCCTACCCACTGCCTTTCTGTCCCCAGGATGAGTTCAAAGGGTGAACCTACCCTTAGATAGACCTGGCTGAGCTGAATACATAACTCACATTCTGGGGCAGAGGATGGACCAGATTGGGCTCCCAGAATGAAAGATGGAATCGTTGTGCTGGGGAGATGGCCCAGTCAGTACCAGTGCCTGCCACAGAAGTGTGACAGCCTGAGTTTGGATGCTCCAGCCCCTGAGTAAAACAGTCCTGCGTTGGCAGCCCATATCTGCAACTCCAAGGATAAAAAGGTAGAGACAGGATTCCTGGGGGGAAGGTCTGTGCCAGCCAAGCCAGCGGAACTGTGAAATTCTAGGTCACAATAAGGAGCCCTGTCTTATAAAACAAGGCTTACAAGATGGCTCTAGAGGAACAATATGCAAGCCTGACTCTCTGGCCACCATATAGGTGCACACACACATACACATGTGTGTACATACATACACCAGCAATCACAACTGTGTGTGTGTGTGTGTGTGTGTGTGTGTGTGTGGTCTCACTTTGAAATGTACCACCCAGACTCATGTTTTAAACACCCGTTTCTCAGGGTGAATCCTTAGTAGGCCTATCTATAAAAAGCAGGTCATAACAGCTTTAGGTCAGACTCCAAGATCGGGGTCACTGTTTCTCGGTGTGCTGTGATTTGGATCGCCTTCACCCCACACTGCCATGGCCACTGCTAAGCTTTTCTTCATGGCTTCCCACTCTAATGGACTGGAACTCTCTGAAACTGTGAGCAACATACATGTTCTCCTGCTCCCTCCTGTTAGGGTGAGATTTCAAGGTGTGGGGACTTCATACATCCCTGGTGCATGCCTACATCCTCACATGGGACCCAGGTGCACATGTATCCCACATGAAAGGCAATGAGACCCATGGCTACAAGCCTTAGGCCAGCAGGCTCATTCTCTGCCCTGCACTTACAAGGGACATCTTCTCAGTGTCCTCTGGCCACTCTCTTCCCTTTATGACAGGAACCCATGAAGCACAGGGAGAAGGCTTTCACATGTGTATGTAATTTACATACATGTATATGCATATTTTTGCACATGTATGTGAACACGTGTGTGCACTGCTGCGCAGGTGTGCGTGGGAGACTAAGGTTGATCCAAGGAGTCACCCCCCATTGCTTTTCTACTTTATCCATCAAGGCAGGGTCACCAATATGGCTTGTCTCATTCGCCAGCCTCCTGAGGGCTCTCCCGCCTCCATTTTCTGAGGCTGGAATTATGGGGGAGGGGGGTCACACACCCACCCAGCATTTACATGGATTCTGGATCTGAACTCTGGTCCTCCAGCATGCATGAAGAGTGCTTTCACCTTGAGCCATCTCCACTTTTAGCCATTTCCCTTTCAGCCCGAGTTTATGTGGGAGCTGGAGAGATGCTATTAGCAAATTAGACACAACATGCTACTGTCTTCGGAGAATGGCTGCTTCACACCAGAGGACCCACTTCACAGCCCATCTGGCACCATTAGTGGGGGAAAAAACCCACAAGGATTCTATTGATAAAAAGGCTTCTTCATTTCCCAGTGGGTTGAACTGTATCCTTCTGCTCTCTCCTCTAAGCCTAACCCCGTCTCCGTAGATAGGAGCTGAACGGAAACTTGGCTCTTGGCCGATGTAATACAGGCAAGGACCTTGAGATGAGATCACCCAGCTTAGCGTGGACTCAGAACCGGGAGTGATGTGTCTGCAAGCCAAAGACTCTAAGGACTACCTGGAGTCCCCGGAGAGAATCACCTGCCACTCTACCAAATATCTGTGTGTGTGTGTGTGTGTGTGTGTGCAGGCACACATACCATACATAAGACACTGTCTACATTGTATCCTTTTAAAGTGAGGTTTCTCATTGCTCTGGAGCTGCCCAGTTAGGCTAGGTTGGCCGGTGGGCCAGCGAGTTCTGTCTCCATTCCCGCACGGCTGGGATGGTAAGTGCATTCGATGGTGCCTAGCTGTGTTACAAGGGTTTTGGAGGATCAAACTCCAACCCTCATGCTCACACGGCAAGCTCTTTACCATCTGAGACCGGTGTGTACCATCTACTGTGTTAGGTCTCAAGACATTCCTATTCCCAAAGTCTGCCATTTAGACAAAAAGCCGGCATCCTCTCAGAGACTCAAGAAGATAGTTCTTACTTGTTAACAGTGATCAGTTCTTGTCTCTGGCAAAAGGGACACATTGCCCCCCATTAACCTATGGAGGTGACTATTTAACATATCGAAGCAGACGCTGGCTGGCCAGTTTCTCTAGGCATTGGCTAATACCTGTTGGCTATTGTCTCCTCTCAAAACTTCTCGCCCTGCCCCCCACCCTGAACCTCTCCAGCACCTTGAGCTTCATCTGTCTCCTACAGAAGCCAGCCATTTTGGCTTGGTGTCCGGTGTCCTCTCGGCCTGGGTTCCCAAGTACTCTCTCTGTTTGCTTCCTCTCTCTTCTCTTCTCTTGCTCTCCCTCACCCCTTTCTCTCATGGCTGTGTTCAGTCTGGACAGATGCCTCTGGCTGTTTTCTCTCTCATATTTTTGGCAAACCTTCACTTCACCCATACCTACTTTAAGAGCCAGAGTTAACCTGTAAGCCTCACCTGCCCACAGGCCACGTGACTTCCTGGAATGCTGGGAGCTGTAGTTCTTAGGAAAATAACAAAGCTGCATGGGGAAATAGTGGTTTTATGGTTTTTGTCTTTAAAACCCACTACAACACCTGTCTTGTCACCACTCAGTTAGGGATTCCAGGGAGTGGTCTTGACCAAAATCCACCTTGGCTGGTATTGTATTAAAGCTTGCTGAAGATTTGGCTCAGAATTGTGATGCTGGTATTTCTCTTGCAGGCCACAGGATGGACGCTGGGAGCAGGCACACCCTCACCGTTTTTATCATCCCTCCCACCCGTGTCTCAACTGTCAGTGAAATTGCCCAGGTCTTCAGTCACCAATGGACTAGTGAGGGTCATGGTCACAAGCTATAGCTGGGTATCTAAGTGGCACCGTTTTCGATGTGACAGGAAAGAAAAGGTTTTAAATGAATTCTGGCCTATTTTGTGGACTCCCAAAACATGCCCTGCCTACTAAAACAGTCTCTAAATGGACCCGTGTCTTTTCTGCCTTTCTAAGAGTCACCTCTCTCTCACACACACTGGCCCTGCAGGGATGAACTGTTTGTTTTGTCTGATATTACAAAGTTTGACTGATTCAAACCTGGTGTTTAATCTTCCACACTAATGTGCCTCGTAGGACTGTCCTCTGTCCTCAGGTGCCTTTCAACTTGCCTTGTTCACCTGGTGACAGCAGGTGAGATGCCTGTCACCTCATAGTGGGATGGGTGTAATTAGCCCTTAGCTGATCTCCAATGTACCCCTCTACAATGACAAGGTAACTAGACCCTTTCACAAGAACCTGCTGCCTGCTGCCTCTCCAACCAGAGGATACAACGGTCAGCTTTTGCTTTGTTAAACCAGGCATTCATTTCCTCTCCCCAGAGGAAACCCTGTGCTTCAAAAGAAGTCCCCCAGGAGGCCCTGTGTCCTTCTGTTCAGCCACGTTGGAACCCAAAATTGAAGGAGATGTGGCCCTTGTCATAGAGGTTCTTCTGATTGGGATGTGGCTCTCTATTTGAGGGTGCTTTGCAGTTGGTTGGGAAAGGATGTGTAGGAACTGACCAGGGGAGGAGGATTGAAGGGGAGAAGCTCAGCTGGAGCACAACAGTGTCAGGAAGAATATGTGGTCTTGTCTCTACATTCACACCCTGGGATTCTAAGCCCCATGGGGAAGCTATCAAGAGGTGGGCCCGGGGGATGATTTGATTGGAGTATGAGGTTCTCAGAAATGAGTTTAGCATTTTCCTAAAAGTGGCCTAAGGGAACCCAACCATCCTGTGAAGACACAGCAAAAATGTCAGCAGTGAACCAGACATAGAATCTGCTGCCTCCATGGTTTGGTCATCTGGGCCTCCAGAGCCATAGGGAATGTATAGAGTTTGCTATAGTAGGCCAAGTGGACAGCTAAGGAGGGAGCAGAGTCAGGGCTGTATGGGAAGAGCCTCTACTAAGCCAGCTCATGCTGCCTCCCTGTTACTGGTCAGGTCCTTCCTGCAGTGTGCCAGATTCAAGAGCTATTTCCCCCAAGGAAGCATTAGGAGGCTTGTGGCAACACATCCCAACCACAGATCTCTTTGCCACTAATTTACTTCCTTTATTAAGTACTTCCTGTCTCCCCTGAGACCAGCATTGGTTTCATAAGCTGGAAGGAGGAGGGGTGATTTATTACCTTTTTTCCTGCCCCCCCCCCAATTACTAGCCAAGTTCTGCCCACTCTGTGTTGCCTCCCCCCATCCAGATAACTCACGCTATGGATCCAACGCCAAACGTCTCTCTCAGGCTCCTGTGCTCACACGTATGAATACGTGGGCCCCCAGCTCATGGTGCTGATTTGGGAGGCTGTGAAACCTTTAGGAGGTAGAATTTCATTGGAGAGAGTGGGTCACTGGTGGAGGGTGGGGATGGGACCTTGGGGTTTATAGTCCTGTCTTGTCTCTGCTTCCTGATCTGTCCAGATGTGAGCAAGCAACCTCGGGCTCCCACAGCCCAGAGCCACGCCTTCCCTGCCTTTTCTTTAAAGCTGGTTAAACCTTCCTCCCAGTTGCTGCCTGTCAGGTATTAGGCTTCGCTGAGAGAAATAATGCACCCTGGTGACATCAGCATGTGGGAGGGAGGCTGGGCCCCTCTTCAGCCAGTCCATCCTCCTTTGCCAGGAATGGAGTTTTAGCTGGACAAGGAGTATCAAAGAAAAGCTCGTACCCTGCCTCCCTTGCAGCCAGAACAAAGCACTTATACTCACGGGACACAAACATTCTTCTGTCTTACAGAAGCCACTGTGTCACAGGCCCCCCAACACTATGTGTTAACAAGTTCCCCAAGAAACACAAGTTCCTGAGTTAGAGAAATGGCTCAGACAACAAAGCGCATGAATCCAATCCCTCAGAACCCTGCCAGCAGTTTTGAACCCATTTTTTAAAGAGTCTGGATGCAGTAGAGCATATTTGGAACCCTAGTATTTGGGGAGGAGATGACCAACAGATCCCTAGAGCCAGCCAATCGGCAAGCTCCAGGCCACTGTGAGTCTGTTCCAAATAAGAGGAACCACCAGCAGCCGTAGAGTGACAGCCAAGGCTGTCCTCTGGCCCCTATGAGCCTCCACACTCACGCACCCTCTTATACATATATACCACCCCTATAAGCCCATGGACGTAGGCTGAGACCATGTGGTCTAATCTTGTAGACAGGAAAATAAGAGGCAGGGGTTGGGAGCCAGAATCTGATGAAAGCGTCATCCTACCCTATGCATAAGCATATGGAGAGCCTCAACAAAGACTTGGAACACATCAGAAGAGCCCATGGAACATTCTATTCTTAGTTAACATTGTAACTGCGGATGCCTTCGATCCTGGCACGTCCATACAATTGCCCCACGGCCCATGCCAATGGAAATTTACATTTATCTTCTTATCTCACTGTACATATAATCCAATTTCAAAGGCAAATGTGCTATATGCCCTCCTACGTGTGTCTTATTTTAGACCTCACATCCTGTCTTTCCATCAAGATAGAAAACCTGTCCTAGATACCAGGATGAGGCCCCCTCACCATGCCCCCAAATGTTCAACTGCTTCCAAGAGGGTGGGATCTGAGGTGCTTTTCAGGACTAGAAGGCACCCGGGACATTCCTCGATGGCCAGAGTTTTCACGATGATTTCTACATCTGTCACCGACCCCTTCCTCCCACAAAGAGAGGAGATGAACTACTTATCCAGATGGGAGGAGGTGGGATGGAGGTGAAGATGCTAGGGAAGGTGACCTGCGGGGCTTATGACAGGGGTCCCCGAGGCAGCTTCTAAGCAGAGAGGTTCAGTGAAGTCCACCTGCATCAACTTACTGGGACAAACATACCTCAAGAGATTCTGAAGGGGTTATGCAATCATCATTGTCTCAGCTTCCTGTTTTCCTGTTTCCCTCTTTCCCTCCATTTGGGCATACCTATGTGTTGTAAATATATGTACATGTTTGTGTATATGTGTGTGCGTATATGTGTGTTTCCGTGTGTGGATGTGGTATGCGTTTGTGCATGTATGTGCACGTGTAGGTCAGAGGTTGGTCCCAACCATCTTCTGGACCTACTCTCCATCTCATGTTTTGAAGTAGGGTCCAGAATTAAACTTAGACCTCACTGATTCAGCTGGCTGGCCAGGGAACCTCCAGCATCCTGTCTCTACCTCCCCAGCCCTGGGTTTACAGTTGCATACTGCCATGCATGCCTGAATTTTACACGGGCACCGAGGATCTAAACTCTTGTCCGCATGGTTACATGCAGTAAATACATGCATGTTACTTACTGAGCCATGTCCCCAGGCATCCTTTTTTTGTTAGTGGAATCTCACATGGGCCTAAGCTGGTCTAGAACTCACTATGTATTGGAGGCTATCCTCAAACTTAGGGCAATCCTCCTGCTCACGAGATGATAGGTGTGGACTGCCGTCCCTGGCCCCTGGTCACTTTTGCTGGCATATCTTGAAGGTTTTAAGAGAATTCTCTTTCTGTAAGCTAAAATCATTGGGGTTCTATAGCCAGTATTCCTTTGCACAGACTATCCTAATAATTTAGACAATTATATGTTTAGAAACAAAACGTACAGAGTCCTGGGGGTATAAACACTTCCTGAGGTAGCAAAAATCAAGTATATATAAAACCCAATCATGTCCTGACAAACTATTCTTTGCAGCTGCATGTCTGCTCCATCCCAAACAGTAGTGCGCTAACTCCAAAGTCACCATGATACCTGTCCTCTTTAGCTTTAACTGTTGATTTGACACAAACTAAAAATCACCTGGACAGGAAGCCTGTTGAGAGGCATTCCCTAGATCAGACTGGATGATGGCATGTCTCAGAGAGATTGCCACGAATGTTAATTGGTGGAGGAGAGCTCAGACCACTGTGGGCAGCACCATTCCCTAGATAGGTGGTCCTGGACTACATAAAAGAGCTAGCTAAGCCTAAGTCTGAAAGATAGCCAGAAAGTTGAGTTCCTTCACGGTTTCTGCTGTGCAGAGTTCCCCCATTAAAGGTAATAATGTGTAGAACAGTAGGCAGGCTCAAGTTCAGGCTCCCACTTTGAGATCTTGCCCTGACTCCCTGGATGAAGGGTTGTTATCTGGAAGTAGAAGGTAAAATAAACCTTTTTCTCTCCCAAATTACACTGGTAATGTGCACTTAAACACCCCGTGTCAACACCAGGCACCTTTCCAATGGCTCGCCACTGCTTTTGTTTGTGACCATCCCTCGTTTAACCTGGAGTCCACTCATTTGGCTGGCCAGGCTGGCCAGTGAGCTCTGCCTGCTGCTGTTTCCCCTGTCTAGCTGCCAAACTTTTTGAGACATGGGTGCGGAGGGCCTAAAGATGATCCTTCTGGTTATGTGGCAAGCACTTGGTGACTTAGCATTTCCCCAGTCTGCCCTCATCCACCACCCCCCGTCACTCCCCCCCCCCCGACGTTCTTGCTTTTTTGTCATGATTTTAAAACAGGATCTCACTCTGTAGCTCAGGTTGAAACTCACAGCAATCCTGCTTCAGCCCTAATGCTAGGATTACAGGTGTTAGCATTTGCTCTAAGCTCCGCCCCACAGTTACCCGGCAACAGTCAGGTACACCTGACTCACTATAAAAGGGGCTACTTGCCCCTCCTCCCTCTCTTGCTCCTCCCTTGCTCTTCCCTTCCTGTTGATGCTCTCTCTCCCCATTCCCTTCCTTCCTTCTCCCTCCCTCATGGCCAACCTTAATCCCCCCCACCCCCCACCCTGTCTGTCTCTTTACTCCCCTCCCCATGCCCTAAACTCTATTCTGTACCATACTGTCCTGTGGCTGGTCCCTCAGCATGGGCCCAGGGAAGCACCCCCTTCCCCCATACCTGACTACACCTCCAAGAACATATCCCCCCCCCTATCTTTTTAAAAACACATCAATAGGTGTGAGCAACACCGACCTTCTCTTTAATCGGGTTCAGAATGATAAACACATGTATTCCGCAGCAGGAGGAGTTCCCTTGTCACAATGTCACAATGGCCGAGCCTTAGCCCCACCAAAAACCAAACAGACAACCAGTGCTTGCCTCATTCCATCATAGGTACCAAGGGAGTAAATTTCACCCTGATTAAACACAAGTCTTCCCATCACCAGAGACAGGGACCCATTCGGGATGTTGGGAGAGGATGTGCACTGGGGCTGGACCACAGAATATGCTGCATGGCTGGAGTGAAAGACAAGGAAGCAGTGCCCGGTGTGCCCCTCAAAGCCGGCCACAGGCAGTAGGTGTGGCACCAGCTACTTCATCCCTCCCCACCCCCATGCCTGTCCTCGCCTGTGCTGATATTGTGACTCTGAGTTCTCAGAAGTCAGCATCTCACTTTCTTGCCCCTCACTGGGAGGGAAAGGCAGAATGATGTTTTACTCTGCCTCGGCCACTCAGCGCACTCTGCCCTTGTGACAACCCTGCATTCACACCTAGACTGAGCACGGCTGGGAGGAGCCCGAGGAACGGCTCCAACTCAACTTTCAGCAGAACTTGGGACCAAAGGCAGATGAGGCCAGCCTGGTCTTGTGATCGGAGATGAGAGGAAATGAATTGTCACCAAGGTGAGGACCCCCATGGAGCGGGCCTATTACAGGGAAGATAATGGACAGAAGCAGACTTCCACCCTTCAGTTCACTTCAGCAAGCTCCGATCAGTCCCCCACTGTGCACCAAAGACTAGATAGCTCAGACATCAAACCTCCGGCTGATGAAAGGCCGAGTTTTCTGTGAGGCTTCTATATAAGAACTGTTTGTCCCTCGTGGAGCTATGGAACCCCATTCCCCAGTGAGTTCTGGATGTCTAGCCCTGGACAGGGCATGAACAGTTGGGGAGGTAGGAGCAAGGCCTGCCTCCTAATGGGCTGAAGAAATAATCTGTGTAGATCTCAGTCTTTCACCTTCTATGTCTGATCTGACCAACCTGGAGATGTTTATGCACACCATTTAGCTTGACTTCAGTTTCAATTTTATTAAGTTATTTGATTATTTATTTATTGCTTTTATTTGTTTGTTTTGGAGATAGTCTTGCAATAGCCCGGTGGAACTAATACTGACTTTGAACTAGCAGCAATCCTCCTGCCTCAGCTTCTAAGTGCTGAGGTTACAGGCATACATGACTCACCTGATTTTTATTGGTTTACTGGTACCCAACGAATTACAGAAGACTCAGCTGAGAGAAATCAGCTTCCGTAATGCAGTGAAAATGAAAATCCATTCACTACCCAGGATTGAAAAAGACAAAAATATGTGTATTGTGTGCAAGGGACTGAGTGTCACCATGTGGACATGGCTTGTCACCTCAAAATTCATACTGAAATGTGTTTCCTGACAGGGTTGAGAGGTGGTAACTGTCTAAACATAATTAAGTCATGGCAGCTCTACTATTAAGAATGAATTAAAGGCTGGGCGTGGTGGCACACACCTTTTATCCCAGCACAAGAGGCCGAGGCAGGCAGATTTCTCTGAGCTCAAGAGTTCCGGGACAGCCATAGCTAAGTAACAGAGAGATACTGTCTTTAAAAAAAGGGAAAAGAATGAATAAAAGAATGAGTTAATATTTTCTTAAGAGCCTGGGTCAAGAAATTAGATTCATGAAGGCACCACCCACACACTTGGAGATGAGTACTCCAAAGTTTGTCACTCTCTGCACGTTGTCTAATTGTGTGTCTCTGTGTTAATTTTACCGTCCCTGGTGAGGGCTGACAGGTGTTCTGATCCCTCAGTACAGAGATATGTCACTAGGGGCCATTTTACTGTTCCTTTTGGAGAATGGTACTTTTTCCCCCCACAACCTATCTAGCGTCAGGTTCTTGGCCAATATTGTAGTGTCAGACATGGATTCTATCTCACTGAGGGGACCGTCAATCTAACCAGCATCTTTGTTGGTTACTTCCTTAACGTTTGTACCACTGTGGTACAAACGCACCTTGTATTCAGGTCACTGTGGTTTGTAGGGAAGTGACGATGATGTTTACGTTCTTCTCTTCTGGTAACATGCAGAGTATCTTTCGGCATCACGATTCGTTATTCTGAAAGTTGGTTGGCATGAAGTACAGTCACCCAGTGCTGTGTCTGCCTCTTCACATGTCTGCTGAGCACTGTCACATGTGCTGCCTCCATATGGTTCCACGTGTTCCAAAACCCCTACCAGAAGCCATGAGGAAGCTGCTACCATGTTCCTGGAATCTCTCAGATCTCCAACAGTATAAGCCAAGTACAACAAAACAACGCCTCCTGTTTTCTTTATGAGCCCACCAGTCCCGGGTGTTCGTTCTCACAACAGAAGAAAGACTAAGACAGGAAGCCACATTCCCATAGCGACATAATGAAAGAGTTGTGGTCAACATTCTTCTCTTTCTACGGACTAAAATGTTGTGAAATATGTAACAGCGAGGTTTCCCACATGTCCAGAGACATCTGGTCTACTAGTCTCTATGTTTGGATAATCAAAGGGCTTCTTTGCCTAAAAAAGAAGACAACACCCCAGTTGCTGAATATCAAATTCAAAAGCAAATGTGTAAAATATAATACAACTAACTGGGTGGGAGAGGCAGGGAACAAAGAGGAAGCAGGGGGAGGGAGCCATGGTCAGACCAGCACTGTAGCCTCCTGCCCCTCAGGATGCCCGAGGGAGATAAAAGTGCCCTAGTTAGAGAGGCACTCCACCTTGAACATACCCCTGACCACTTCTAAGGAAAGATTAACGAAAGAAATTCTTTTTGTAAAGAGAAAGACTTGCCTGAATTCAAGTAGCATTAACTGGCAAACTTAGCCAGACACTGAACAGAAGGAGGAAGGATGTGTGGGAATGTGGCTCAGTTGGCAGAGTCCTTGCTTGTGCACAAAGCCCCGTTGGATTTCCAGCAGCAAATAAAATAGGCGTGGTGGTACTGTCCTGTGGCAAGTAATCCCAGTACTCAGGAGGCAGAGGTAAGAAGATCTGAAGCTCTAAGTCATCCTTGGCTACACAATGAGTTTTGGGGATAGTCTAGGTCACATGAGATCCTTCTTTTAAGAGGGCAAGGGGAGAAAAAGAATGAAGAAGAGGAGAAAAGAGAAGAGGGAGAAGAAAATAAAAATGTTGTGAATAAGCTCTGGGACGAAGTCCACAAATCACTCAGCCACACCAAGCACAAAGCTGAGCTCCACCACTCACAAATATTCCTACTAAGTCGCTGATTCTCTAGGTAGGGCAGCTACATTCCCCCGGAACCCCCAGATGTGCAGATTCCCAGGTGACAGAGCAAGACAGGATTGTGCAAGGGAAGCCACTACAGTCTCTTTGTCATGCATGTACATGTGCAAATACTCTCACTCTCTCTCTCTCTCTCTCTCTCTCTCTCTCTCTCTCTCTCTCTCTCTCTCTCTCTCACTTGTAAACTGTGACCCTAGTCCCATCCTAGCAAGTCAATACTGCAAAGTCTTCTACACTGTCTCTCGTGTGTCAGGAAAGGAGCATGCCTAAGAGAAGGTGCCACAGCCTTAGAGGGTAGACCCCATCAGTCCCACAAGGTAGGCATGGACAGGAAGGCCCAGCATCACACTACTCCTTCTTCTGTTGGGGCCTAGATGACCGTGTTTCTAGCTGAGTGAGAGTTTGCTAAGTGATCCTCCTGCCCAAGTCCCCCACCACTCAAGCAGTCTTGTGCCCACCTCCGGGCACTTTGTCTATTGTCTGGTCCACCCCAGTGGCATCCTGAGCCATTCCTCCTCCTCTTTTCTGTGGCCAGGGACACAGGTCTCCATTCTGTCTCTGAGTCTCAGCACACTCCATCGTGGTGTGGGGCTCCTGTCTGAACTGGAAATGCATCTCACCTCACCTCTTCGTCTACCCAGTTCCTTCTCTTCCTCCAGGCTCCATCCAGATGTCTCCTCTGAAGTCTGTATCTGAGGCTGCATAACAAATGCTGGCAAATAGCAAACCAGCACCAATCTATTATTTCATGCGGTTTCTGTAGTTTGGGGGTGGGGAAGAAAGACACTGGGGGCATCGGCCTCTGCAATGGCACCGTGCAGGGTTGGATGGGTGAAGGCCTTTAAGATTCAGCCAGTAGAAGCTTTCCATCTGTGGGGAAGAACTCTGTACACAGGCCACTAGCCCAAAGTGAACTTACAACAAAGGCCATTTGCAGACAAGCAGAGACTGAGGACTTTGCCC
>NC_137979.1:59565632-59733132 GCF_963924665.1 Micromys minutus
AACCTGTGTAGAAGTCAGAGGATAACCTCAGGTATTTTTCTCCAAATACGTATGTATGTGTGTCTATGTATATGTGTGTGTGTGTGTATGTATGTATGTGTGTGTGTGTCTTTGTGAATGTGTGCATGCTTACAGCACCTGTGTAGAATTCAGAGGATAACCTCAGGTATCTTTTTCCAAGTGTCAGCCAACCTCCTTGCTTGCTGAGACAAACCCTCTCACTTGGCCTGGGACTGACCACATAGTCCAGGCTGGCTGGCTTGCAAGCTTCAGGGGATCCCCATGTCTTTGCCATTCCAGCACTGGGGTTACAAGTGCATACGACTATGTGTAGCCTTTCCATGTGGGTTCTGGAGCAAGGATTCAGGTTCGTATGCCTCCACGGCAGGCACTTTACCAAATGAGTCATCCCCCAGCTCTGTCTGCATGTGTATACTTCCCAGCTGCAGCCAAGAATTAGGCTCTGGGAATGCATTCTCCACCAGTGCCTTCTCCACCAGTGGGTGGCTCAGGAGGACCCTTGCTTTTCCTGCTCCCCCCATCCCCCAACCACCTCTAAAGAGACCACATTCCCACAGACAGCCTGTAACCTGGCTCTGCCTGGGGACCTGGGCTCCAAAGAGAGCCCAGTAACGCTGCTACACGGGTGAGCAGCGGGTCCTCAGTATCTTCTGCACCAACTTGACTGGCCTGCGCTGTCCTTTGGGGTGGCAAGGGGCAACTTATGAGTACATGAAGGTACAGAGGACCCAGGGGGAGCCTGGGAAACATGAGCTGAGTACACACTTTATCCTCTGGATGAACCTTTTCTGTTTTCATTTTTTTTTTACATCTCTAGAGTCAGAATGCACCTCGTAGATTACATAGCACCTCCCCACCCCCCTTTCCTCTGTCAGGGCCATGTAAAAGCACAGCATGTCTTACAGTTGACCTGTCCTGAATCAAAGACGGCCATGTTGGTGACAACGGTTCCTGCCACATTGCACGTCTCGGTGTGTGCTGATTGACATGTGAACTGGCTTCTAGGGTGATCTGTGTTGGGGAACATGTATGGAGACCCCTCCCAGATTTAAAGGGCAGGAGTAATCAGCACGAGGTCATAGACACAATCTACACAGTCTGGATGAGTCCTAGCAGTGACTTCTAGAGAAGTCCCAGCTATAACCAGCCAGCAATGTTGCTAGGTGTGCCGGACTCCAATCCTAAACCAGACACTTCTCCCCCAAAGCCTCTGTATGTGAGGAAGCTCGCTCATGTGCTTTAAACCTGCAGTTAACAGATGGGGAAACAGAGGCTTGGCTTATTTCGTGAAGGTAATTCAGACTCTTGAGTGGGCAGAGTTAGACTAAGTTACAGACTGGTTGTGGGAATGTGGCCTCTTTAAGTTGGGTGGGAGGCAGGAGGGGCAACAGTTCCGAGCCACCCATGGGTGGGGAACACAGACCCAGAGCCTGATGCTTGGGATGGTTCCTGAATCTATTTGCTCACAGGCTGGGTGGCTTTGGGCAAGTTTCTAGAGCGCTCTGTACCTCCATTTTGTAATCCATAGTATGGGGCTAACATATCTCCACACATGGGAGGATCTAAACAGGGAAGCCACATAAGGCATTTGGAAGGGTGCCCAGTAGGTGGCAAAGGCTCTGTCTATGGAACCTATTCTTAGTACACCCGAATTCTGGGAGCCCCTGAACGTGAATTGTGTAGGAGAATGTAGGGTTCCCTGAGTTCTATTCTGGAGTCTCATATATCTGGGACTAAGCTCTGGGGCGGCAGAGGGGAACCTAAGAATGTCCAGGAGGAGCCAGAAGCTCCAGTAATAAATCGCAGGAATTCTAAAGTTTTAAAAAAAAGGTAGTTAGGACAAGAAATAGCCCTATGATCATCTGCAGTCCTCTCCATGACCTAATTCTGCTAATATTCCCATCTTACACAGGGAATGGGCCAAGAAAGAGGAACCAGAGAAACCTTAGTCCTACTTGGCTGGTTGGCTCCTGGACTAAAAAACCCGAGTGCAAAGAAGGAGCCTGCAAGGAAGGCTGGAACCCTCCCAAACCAGGGAACTTAAATAAACCTTTTTGTTTGTTAAGTCGATTAGCTCAGGTATTGTGTTATAGCACTGGAAAACTGACTAAGACACACACTAAGAGCAAAAACTTCCTGAGGAAATAAGACCAAGTTGCACCTCACCTGAGTACAAGGCCACGGGCCTTAGGGTTCAGGAGTTGATAATCTGACCTGAGCTCTACAGCAGAAAGGAGCCAGACACAATCCATCTAGATAGAAGGACTTAGTCATAGTTGTAACATCCCTGCTCTCGGCAAACTTCCAGACTAGACCTCCTCAGAGCTTGTCCCTGGCCAGCACCAGTGTCAGAACTTGTTAGAAATACAGAGTTCTAGGCCCTACCTCTGACCTGCTGGGGTTGAAACTCTGGGGATGGGGGTCCTGAAAAAACCCTCAGATGGGATCCCCCACTTCTGGACAACCTCACTTCATACCCAGATGAGTGGCCCCTAAGGCTGCAGAGAGAATGGACACAGCTTCGCCTGCCCCATCCTGTCTGCTTCAGTCTCCAGGGCCTGGCATTGTATCAAGTCTGAATTTCCTCCCATCTCCTGTCCATCAGAGTCTAGGAGGCCCAGCTTGGTCCTGTCTGGACTCAGCCAGTGCCCCCGAGTTCTTCCCCAGAGGAAAGGGAAAGAAGCTCAACTAGAAGCCTGTTTTCCACACTCAGTGCTGGGCATTCCAAGTTTTTGGAGACACAGTGCATTCTAACATCGCAGGCGAGGTGGCAGGCCACGAGGTGTGAACAATAGGCCATGTCTCCCCCCAACCCCACGCCTTCCTTTGGGCTGTTCTAGAACCAGGGATACATCCGGAGGCCACACCATCAAAAGCAGCATTAGCTCCCAATGATTGGTTTCGTTTGCCTCTGCTCAGGGAAGCATCCCCTTCCTCTCTTCCTGGTGTTGTTTATATCCCTTTTACCTGATGGCTTCCAGAACTTTCTAGGTTCTCCATTCAGCACAGCTTAAGGAGAAAGACATTCAATGCCAACTCATACCCCCTGCCCTGTGCCAGTCCTTTGCTTCTTAGACCGAAGGGGATGGGCAGTGGACAGAGTTCTCTGGCACCTGAAGGTCCAGCCCGCAGCATCCCTCTCTCGGTGGCTGCTCTCTCTTCATTACTCCAATCACATCAACTCTGACAGGCACGTATTTATTACTGTCCTGACGACAGCCGTTTCTCACCCAGTGATGCGCTCACTGATAATGAGCTTGGAGCAGAGCTAATGAGGAACTCCCCCGGCCCTCCCTCAGCCTGGCCTGAGACTGCTCATCCGCCAACCCCCAGAAGTAGGAACCAAACCCTGGCAGGGAGAGAAGACTGAACAGAGAAGTCCCGGGCGATACCTCTATGTTTCCCACGGAGAGGAGGGAGAACACAGAGGTGATGGCAGTAGGCATAAACCCTGGGCATAGTCTTGCTCCTTTCTGGCTTCCAAGACCTTGTGCCAGGGCAGCAAAAGGCAAACAATGGTGCTGGCCCGGCTGGCTGCCAGGCAGGAACTGGAAGGCTGGACTGACATTTTGGGGGTCTGGTTTCCAAAGCACAGAATTTTTAGAGAAGTCAGGAGGAGATCAGGAGAGGAAGGGAGCTCAGTCAGTTAAGTACATACCTTGTAGGTATGAGGACCTGAATCCGATCCCTAGAAACACATATGAAAAAGCTGGGCACAGACGTGTAATCCCAGTGCTGAGGAAGCTGAGACAGTGGGTCCTCTAGGCTCACTGCAGACCCCTGTCTCAAAGAACAAGATGGACAGCTCATGAACAACAGTGCCTAAGGCCTCTCTACGTGCCTGCACACATATTTGCACAAGTACCCACATGAACATGCAAGCACACATGTGTACCATGTGAACATGCATGCACATACATGTGCAGATGCACCCACATGAACATGCATTCTAACACATGTTCATATGTATACCTATATAAACATGTATTCACATACATGTGCACCATCTAAATATGCATATACATGTGTGCAAGCACACCCATATGACCATGCATGAACACACATGTGCACAGGTGCCCATATGAACATGCACACACGTGCACCATATGACTATGCATGTACATACATGTGCATCATATGAACATTTATGCATATGCATGTGCAAGTGTATACACAAGAACATGTATGCATATGCATGTGTAAGTGCACATATATGAAAATGTATGCACACACATGTGCACATGCACTCATATGAACTTGCATGAACACATATCCACATATACATTGGGAACAGATAGATGACAGGACCATGTTAGAAGCACTCGGCTAGTGCTGGCTGTCTAGGCAGAGCTTGGTGCTCACAGCTCCCACAGAGAAGAAACTATAGTGAAGACTGTGCTTTGCTGGAAGACGTTCTTTTCTAGGAGACAAATTCAAACATGCCACGGAGAAGCTGCATATTAGGCTGTTATCAGCTATGCAGGTCTTAGGGTGAATTTTTTTTTTTGTTGGATCTTTTCATAAAAACTCAAATTTATGTGAATGACTTTCACAGACATGCCATTTGCTTTTCATCTAGACCAATAAGAAAGTTGGGCCAGAAAATATTAATGTTGTCAGCACTGAGGTTCAGAGGTAGTTGGCTTCTTGCCAAGGTCACTTGATTTGGAAGAGAGGATGCATACAAATCAGTGGCTTCCAGGTCAACGTCCCTGTCACTTGAGTTCCTGGGGGAGACGCCCATACACCTGCCAAGGGTCCTCTTCACCACCAACTGGACTGGGCTTGCAGTTACCCAGGAATTACACCTCCCATGAGGATGTTCCAGAAAGTGGAGAGGGAAGCCCTACTCTGAATGTTTGGGGTACACGGCTTCACAGGATGGAGTCTTGAACCAAATACAAAGGAAATGGAGCTACGTGCCAGCATCCACAAGTGATGCTTCCTGACTACCGAGATAATGTGACGAGTTGCCCCTAGCTCTTGTCACCATGAGGCGGTCACTGCAAAGGACTGTCCCTTCAAACCATGAGCCAAAAGAAACTCTTCCCTAAGCTTCATTCATTGAGAAGTTTGTCATAGCAACGAGAAAGTAACTCACACACAACTGTCCAGTGCGCCCTATCCCTAGGGAAAGCCCGAGTCTTCCTTGTTGCTTGGCTCCAAAAGCTTCTGCAACAATGCCTCTGATTGGCTAGTCCAGTCTCAGTCAAAATGAGAAAGGAGGGGCTAGGAGACGAGCCTTCCAGTGGCCTGGGGCACTAGGCAGAGGTGACAACCTGAGGCCACCCCCTGGCAGATGCTGACCCTAGCCCTCAGCCAGCTGTGTGACTCAATTGCTTCAGAAGGTTACAGAAATCTAAAAATGAAAATGATTGGAATAGGTATGTCAGGTCCTTTAGAATTTGCTGTAGGATGTGACCCAAGAAATCATCTAATTTAGGTTTCCCGTATACCCCCAGAGGTCCGGGAAGCCACGGGGAAGATAGAGCACATAGCTCAGCCAGCATCATATGGCTTTAAAACTATTCTCTGTGTGTTCAGATGGAATTCAGATATGCTGTGGAATGGAATGCAAACTTCTATTTATTTAGAAAATAAAATGCTTGCAGGAAAAGCTTTTGTGGAGAGACAGCCAATTCAGGTCATGCGGCCAGACCCCCCTTAGGTACAGTCCACCCTTCCACTATGACAGCCACCTTGAAAAATCTGGAACTGCCACCAGTGCTCCACCCCCTTCACCCTTTCCCAGAGAGGACTCTAATCACGGGGATCAAAAAGTCCAGCCCTGAGGGACCCAGTGAGAATCTCAGTGGAGGTCTCCTCTGGCTTCATGGACTCTTGTGGGCTTGCTCTTTAGAGGGTTAAGTTTATTAATTGGGAAAAGTAATTGATGTCTAATACCTTCATCCTTGTTGATGAAGCATTATTATCTAGACTCAAGGAGTTTGTAATTAAAAAAATCAGTCTCACACACACATTACAAGATCAGTCAGCATCTACAAGGCCAAAGAGGATAGGGTATCCAGCATGAGACCTTACTAAAGAAAAAAGGAATCTAGCTTGTGGGCATCCAGAGAGGGTGGGTACCAATGCCTGGATGTCCCAAGAGAAGAGGGAGTCTAGACAGAAGTCATCCTCAGGGGACAGAGTACCCTGTCCTCTCACTAGCCTGTATGCATCCAGAGATGATGGGAACTCAACCTGAGGGTACCTGGAGGGGTGGAGCACCTGGCCTGAGGGTGGGGATGTTGAGGCCTGGGCTACCGCTGGGTTCAGTGATGGGGGAAAGAGGATCTGGGTCAGTGGAGAAGACTGAGAGTCCATAGAGAGGAAGAAAGGGGCGGGTGCTCACAACCCCCATGGTGGGGAGGCGGGCCTGAACATGGATTAGAAGATGTATACAGAAGCAGGGAGGGGAGAGGCCGGGTGGTGACTCATGGGGTCCCTGCGCTCAGATCCTATGGTAAACTCCCTGTGGCTGAGCTCAGGGAGAGCTGAGGAAGGCTTGGGCTTTCCATAGAGGGGGAGACCATCTCCAGATGCATGCCTTCCCAGTCCCTGTGCCTGCAAAACTGGGGGATGCCTCCCAGGAGACTGTTTTAATCCCCTGGACTGGTCAAGGCAGTGTAGCAAGTGGTGCCTGTGGGGGCCACCAGGCATAGATCAAAGGCAGTGCCCTGGGAAGCAGCTGACCTACATTTCCATTCTGTTTCTCTCTTATTCTCCCTTTCTAAGTTTCTGCCCCATCTCTCTCTTTCTCACTTACCCCTCTGTGTGTGTGTATACATGTATATCTGTTCATGTGTGTGTATATGTGTGCATGTGTGTATATGCATATGTATATGTGCATGTGTATACGTGTGTATATATGTGTATGTGTGTGCATGTATGTGTGTATATGTGTGTATGTGTGCCTGTGTGTATGTTTGTGTATGTGTGTATGTATGTGTGTGCATGTATATGTGAATATATGTGTGTGTGTATATGTATGTGTGCGTGTGTGTATGTGTATATGTGTGTATATGTGTGTATCTGTGTCTGTGTGTATGTGTGTATGTGTGTATATGTGTATGTGTGTGTGTCTGTCCATCCATTCTTCAGCAGTGCTAAGGACCAAACCCAGGGTATTGTATACACCATCATCTTCTTTTTCTCAGATCAGGTGATCTTTGCATGTTATTGGATGCTAACAATATTAATGCTCATATTTTGTTCAGTCATTTGTAACATGTGTTTGTTTTGATCATCCTTCATGGGTTGGGCTGGAGAGTCACCGATATCAACATGACATTTTATGAAAGGATCTAGTAAAAACACCGACCCTGAAGTTTGCACAGCTGTAGACAGCTGCCTGTGTAGCCTTTCTGGAGACATGTTTGCATTTTAGGCTAGCACAGTGACTATCTTACCATACAAATGGCTGGTGCAGACGTTTGGAGGTAACGTCTGTGGGGCCAGGGTAACTGCTTAACCCTAGGCCCAAGGTTTATCTTGTTTCTTTCCTACCAAGATGAAGAAGTGGCAAGGTGAAATCTGTATTCTGATCGGTTTTCTGGGAGCCTGGCCCATCTCATTAACGCTGGCCAAAGCCAACAAAGCGTAGGTAGGACCATTATTGCCACAAATAAAGAAACCGAGGCACAAAGTCACCCAGGTGATGAATGATAAGAAGAAACACAGGAGTCCACCCTCAATTAAGGCCCCTCAGCAGCCTGTGCTTCCCTGGCGGGGCCTCTGCTGCTTCATGCTGCATTGGTGGCTACAGTTTATAAAGACATGGAGAATCTGACTTAACTGATTATGAGTGCATGTTATACAGTGGCAATCACAGTGTTTGGAACCACATCCCTCCCATCGCCTGGATTCTCAACGCATATTGACGACCTCCCTGGTCTCTGTCTAGTACTGACCAGAGGGCTTCCCAGAGCCCCTCAAATTTCTCCATGTCCACCCCAGAAGCTCAGTCCCCTATGTGAGCCACATGCCAGTAATATTTCCTTCTCCCCGAATGATCACGGCATTAAAATTTCATAGCCCCTTTGGGCCACTAATCGCTTCCCTAGCTGGCATGAAATTTTAATTGTTTTTATTCCCTATGTCCTTCCCCATCCCAAGCCCTGTTCCATTTGGGAGATTCCTGTGGAGATTGGTCACTGGCAAGCCAATCAGCAAAGCCTCAGGACATGTGAGGAAGGCTCCCTCAAGAGCTCTGGGATGCCCCAGGCAGGGGATGGAAGGAAGGAGGAGAGAGGGAATCTTGGATTCTGACAAGCTCATGTCTTGTGAGAAAACAATAGAGGTGGAAGCCAAAGCCAGGAAGGAAAGGGAAAGAAGGGGGGGGGGGAGAAGGGGGAATGATGATGATTTGATGATGAGGAGGAGGAAGAAGAGAAAGAGAAGGAAACCCAGTGATGATGATGATGATGATGATGATGATGATGATGACAATGATGGAGGAGGAGGAGGATGAGAAAACCCAAAGTTGACCTAAGCTCTGCTGTCATTCCTACACCAGCCCAGTCTCCCGACAGCACAGCAGGCACAGCATCTCCCAGACCAATGGTTGAGTTTTACCGAGAAGATGGTAGAAGATGCCATGGGGAAGCCTGGGGCAAGGCAAGAAGACACACATTAGGATCACAGAATTTTGGGATCATGCTGATGGTTTGACACTTCAGCTAGAGTTTGGCAGTTAACATTGCTGAGTTTCTCTATTTTTCTCCCTTGATATTGGGTGGGGCCATAGTCAGTGCTGGCCAATGGCTGTGAGGAGAAGGACTGATGTCTTTGGATGGCAACACAGCTTGTCTGGTGTCCTCTCTACAGGAACCTGTGTGTCATATACAGGGCATCTAGATACAAGTAGGCATCACCCCAAATGTTTCACCCTGTCTTTCTGCTCCCATACCCCATGAGGGTAGAGGGTAGCTGGCAGGAACTCAGAAGACCCCAAAGCTATTCGAGCTCCAAGGCTTGGCCTGCTAGAGGCAGCTTCTCTGGCAGAGCCAGAGCCAAGAATGGCTGGGAACAGAATACTAGAACACTGGAGCAGGGTCCTCCCTCAGTGGAAGCCTGGAGCCACTGGCAACCAGCAAAAGCTACAATTGCGGGGGACAGACTCTGACTCTGGGGTGCACTGCTGCTTACCACAAGGAAGTCTCCACAGAACCAAGGAGACCCCAGACACTAAGGAGCCACTTATCCATGCCAGATTGGAGGCTGGAGAAGTAGACAGGGCCAGGTGGCAAGAGAAAGCATGACCCATTCATTCATTCATTCATATTTATATGTATTTGTTGAGCCCTTGTGTACCAGGTACTGCTCTTGAGACTGGACATTGAGGATTGAATACAAGAGAGAAACAAATACACAGAAGGCCAGCCTTAAACCAACTATCAACTCAACGCACTGAGAGAGAGTTGCTCTGCAGAAGGAAGGGCAGAGACAGCAGTGCCTGCTCTGAGATGCCACAGCCTAGGAGTTTTGAGATGGGAAAGGGACATCAGTTGGGTCCTAGGAAAGTACAGGAGTGCTAGCGGCAGTTAGAAGTCAGCTTTCAGGGAGTCTGAGAACAGGAGGCTCTACAGAGGTATAAGTCAGTGACCTGGCGAGAGAGCAAAGGAGGGACTCAGCCATCCTTAGAGCCACGTGATCAGAGCATCTACAAAGTTATTCGGATAGTCTTACTTCACCACCCAAACCATCACAAGAAGCTAGATGCTTCCCGTCACCCCCTCACTTCAGAGATGGGGAGCAGCCTCATCTGCTCAAGTCAGCATCACTTTTGATGGAAATGGGGGGGGGCTTCAAGGGGCTGACCCAAGTTGGGAACTCCTGGTCTACTGGCAGCGCCTCACATCAGGAGGGTTTGCCAGGCTTCTAGTTCAGTCATGGCCTGGTTCACACTCCCTTCCTTGAGTGTGCCCAGAGAGGTGCTAGTTTCTCTGTCCTATCTGGGGTGGGGTCCCGGACAGCCCTAATACCCCTTCACCCAGCAAGGCTCCTTGGTCCTCCTCTGCTCAGCATGAAGACATCAAGGGCTGGTAAGTGTGCGTAGCTAAGACAGTCTCAACAACATGCTTGTTTTCCTTTCCATCACAGGCAGTAGGCTGCTCTGCCACTGGCCCATTTGTTGCTGTTGGCATCCCAAGGCTCCAAATTACAATGACTAATTCTGACCGCTTAGGGAGCTCCAGGGGCCTCTGCAACAGTGTGCCCGGCATGGGGGTGTGTGTCAAGAGGATAACCCACAGCAGCCCAGTAACCCCATGTCAATTCCAGCTCTAGCTCCCCACTCCCCAAAAGGGGCCAGAAGTCAGGGAATAGGCTTCCCGCCAAGCAGAGAACCCATTAAGTCCTAGAATAGCCAACGATGTACCTTCCAGTTCTTTCCTCAACATGAGGCAACGTCTAACAGCATCATAGTTTACAGTAATGAGCCGTCCATTGCACGAGGGTATGAAAGCTGGCCACATGGACATAGCCCTAGATTTGCAGGTAGAGGGCAGTTCTGGATAGCTTCCCAGGCCTTCTTTGAACCCCTAGGACAGAAAACACAAGCCCAGTCTCTCATTCCTTTAGCTCACAGCCCAACTGTGTCCTAGGGAACAAGGTCAAATACATCCCAATATGCAGTTTAACACACCATCTTAAAGACAGCCATCGAGGTCCTGCTTAAACACTAGTCCACTGTAAAGGATTTGGCCTCCTTCCCAGCCTCCCTTCCCTGATGGAATGAAGTTCCTGGGCCCTACCCCCACCTTCCCGTAGAGGACGTAAGGGAGAGGTGGTCGATAAACATTTGCCAAGCAAGTGTGTGAGAGAGTTTCCACAGCAGGTGCAGGCTGCCTGCATGATTTGCCTTCTGCCTCTGGGTCCAGAATGACCCCACCCTACAAAGGGAGAACGTCTGTAGCGAGAGGCAGCAAGAACCAAATTCCATCACTCATATCACCATACCAGGAGGTTCCGGATGCCCCCAAACTGACACCAAGGGGCACCTGGGGTGAGAGATGGACAGGTGGAAGAGCAGGGCATGGGGAAGCAGGATCATTCCACACCCCACACTCATGCTCCTGTGGAGCTTTTGACAGCTGAGCCCCAGGCAAGCATGACACTAGCCCTCCTGGTAATTAGCAAGAGGCCCTGATCAATAAGTTATTTTTTGCTGTCAGTAATTAATAATTACAGCTTAGCCACACCATGTAATTAAACTTTCATCCCATTCCCCCGTGTGCTGTTTGGCTTTTATCGTGATTAGCTCCCAGCACTAAACTTTCTCCCTTTGGGACTCTCCAGGAGCTTCAGGACTAGAGCTTCTAGGCCTCTCTCAGGGTTTCCCCACTGTCTGGTTCATTCAACAGCAGTGTCCTCTTGTTCTATGCCCCCCCCACCCCTGGGTGCAATTCTATTGAAAAAGAACCTCCTAGAATGGCTGGTTTGGCAGCCCATGAGCTCCTTCCAGCAGCTGGACCAGGCCAGGATGCCTTCTAGCAATGGCCAAGTTCACCGGCATATAAAAAATTTCTCCAAAGCACTCAGGAATACAGGTTGCTGAGATCACCAACCAGGGCCTTCCAACCCCAGCTCCTGGGGGAATGGTGGAATCTCTATGACTAATTTCTGGGAGCTCAGAGCATTAAGGACAACTCCAGGAAACATCAATGTAGTCAAAGAAGGAAGTTTGCAATTCCCTCTCTCTCCCTCTCCCTCTCCCCCCCCCCTCTCTCTCTGTGTGTGTGTGTGTGTGTGTGCTGTATGTGTGTGTGATCCCCAGAATCCCTCTAAGCCACTCCAAATCTGCAAAGAGGGAGATAATGTTCCCAAGGTACAGATGGGGAAACTGAGGCTTCCAGTGACTAAGAGTCTTGCAGAAATATCTCAGCAGCTGTCTTTGCCAGACCGTGAGAAGTCCCTTCTTTCTAGTTTGGTAGGGAATGCTTTTTCAATGTGATTACTGAATTTCATCTGGGAAATGAGCTGCAATCATGTAAGATTAATTTCGGAGGAAACAGTCAAATAGTTTTCAGTACAACCAGGTAATATAGCTCAGTGCAGCACCTGGAAAAAGAGCTAGGCAAAAGTCTCCGTAATAGTGCACAGTAGTATATAAACACAGGGCACTTGTTTCAAAGGAGAAGCGACTGCTTGGCATCCCTGTGTGTGCCATGTCTGCAGGACAGACCCTATAGGTTCAGAGAGATGCTGGAGGTTTTAACTCTCCTCAAAGGATTAATGATAGGAACTTAAAGGCAAAAAAACTAACCCCAAAGCAGATTTTAAAAAATGACCCTGAGCCTTAACCTCACCCCTTGGATAGCAGCCCAGCATTGCCCCCAAGGTAGAGTCCAGAAATTTTTTTCCCACAATCCTCTGCAGGGCGAAAAATGGAAGGAGGGGGGCAGTGCTGGCCAGCAAACATCAAACATCCGAAGAGCCAGAGATGATAATCAGAGCAGAAGGGACTTGGGCAGCCCTGCATGGAGAGGAAACAGCTCCCAGAGTATGGGGTGTGTGTGGGGGAGTATTGGGGGTGTTAGAAAAGCGCTTCTCTGATCCTCTCAGAAGAATGGAGCGCTTCCTGGGAGAGGCATAGGAATGGGAAGCCATTAACTTCAGTAAGACACTGACATCTTGGCCTTAGGAGGGTGGGCAGCTGTGGAGGTGGCTGGGACATGGCTACACTGAATGGTGCTCTGGAGACTCCACCAGGGCCTGGTCCTAGATGGGAGACCAATCGGTGAGCTACCCACCCCTTCAAGTCAAGTTACACAATCATGGCGGAGTTAGTCTGCACAAAAGTGGAGATAGAGGGTTCTACAGAAGTTGCTACCCCTCAGGAACCCCTCCCTCCATGGCAAGCTCAGAAAATTTGGCCTGGTACCCAGAGTGGAGGACAGCCCATTCCAGCTCTGTTCAGGGCCACTGTCCTGGGTCCTCACGGTCTCACCCTAGATGAGAGGCTACAGAGGTACCTGTTAAGAGAGGGCTCAGACCTCATCAGGTCTCTGTCTGGATGCCTGTCTTACATATCAGAGTGCTCTTGGGCAAGTCAGTTCATTGCACAGGGCCTCAGTTTCCCCATCAGTTAAATGGCTACTAGAATTCGATGACCTCTGAGGTCCCTGCCTTTTATGATCACCATAAAAATAATAACTTTTATTGCCTTACATTTATGGCACTCATTAGAACATTTCGAAGTGCTTTTACCTAAATTGCCTTGTAAAAAGTCCTCTCCTCAGCCCTGTGAGCGACAACCGATCATGTTCAGCTCTGATCTTGCCTCCGAGGATTGCCTGACTTGGGACACAGTGGCGACCCTTCTTTTCCGAGGTCCAGGGACCCCAGAGGTGGAGAAAGGCTCGGTCGGGAGGATTGCTGCACTGTCCCAGTCCCTCCCGACATCCCGCAGTCCCCGTGGGTAGGTCTGGCTTCTCTGTGAGCCCAGAAAGCTGAAGGGAATCTAAAGCTGAACCGGCCGAGTCTGGGGATTCAATCCAGACTACTTCTCCCTTTGCCCCCAGCAGGCGCCGCTCGGCCACCACGGCCACCACCATCTGGATCTTCGAACCCCAAACGCAAGAAAGCTTGGGTACAGCCTCCCTAAGCCACCACGACCCTCCAGGGGATCCCAGAGACGTGCAGGCATCCGCTACAGGAGGCGGGGAGGGACAACCCCATCACACCTCCTTTCAACACACCCACTGAACACCCACTAGCCCTTCATCGCCAGGCTGTCTGCTCTGGGCAGCTACAGATCAAAGCAGCAGTGGCCAGACATCCAGCTAGCCGTGGAAGCCAGAGACTGGGGCTGCCCGCTGGGTGTGTCAGGGTTGGGGGTGGGGATTGGGTCTGCTGCTGTCCTCGCCCGCCGCTGGGCTCCAGGACCCGGCTGCCAAACCGCCCCAGCTCCCGCGGCCCGCCAGGCAGCCAGGCGCGGGCTCCCATACGTGGTCCAGCAGAGTAGCTGCTCTTGAGAGAAAAATCAAGCGAGCACTCAGAGCCCCCACTACGGTTTCTTCTCTGCTTCTGTCCGCCCCATCTTCTCGCCCCAGGACCACCGAGTGCCTGCCTGGCACGGTTTTTCCCTTCCTTCCGGACGTCAAGCAGGATCAGGAGCTTAGGGAGTTCAGTGGAGCCAAGACACAGAATGACGCGCCCCTCTTACCCCAGCCAGAGGGTACCCACAAAGATCCACCTACCGCACCTCGGCTTTTCTCCACCACTCCGGGCAACCTCACCTTCCCCGCCCAGAAAGGACAGAAGTATCAGGGATACTGCCCCACCCCAAAGAGAGCCCCAAAAGTCGAAGCAGGGAGCATTGAGACGTACAAGATACGGTCCAGCTTGGGCCAAACGCGGTGTCTTAAGGAGACACCCCTCTTCCGCCCACCCGAACCCCTTCTCTAGTTCCACGTGGAGAAAGTCGCCCATACCTTGGGCCCCGGACGAGTGGATCTGATGCAGGGCCAGTAGAGTCCAGATGAGCAGCGTCCACATGCTGAGCATCCTGACGGAGGGGTCCTCCAAAGTGCCCCCTCTTCGCGAGTTGCTTTATAATCCTATGGGTCCCGGGAGACTGTGTGGCCAAGTCCTGGACGTTATGCCCGTAGGGGTCGCATCGGTGACCCCAAACGCTTTCTCCTCTTTCTGCGCTGACTATTCCGTAAGGCGAGGGGAGAGCAGAAAGACACCAAGCCTCCTCTCAAACTCGGGGTGCCCGTATTTCTTAGCACCCCGATCCAGACTACTTCTCGTAGGCAAGGCGACCCCTGCGATCTGGCCTGGTCGCTGGATGAGCTCCCGAATGAGAGGATAACTTCAGGAAACTTCCTCCTGGTGGCCACGTTGCCCGCCTCCCGCCCCTCCCCGCCCCCTGGTTGGGTTCTCCCGGCCGACGTAGTCACCGCGGTTCCAGGCGCCCAGCCCCTGGGACTGGATGCGAGTGGAGCACAGTGACAGGCTCGGGGGCCGGGTGTCTTTGAAAAGGGGCGCAGGGCTCGGGGGGCGCGGTTATCATAACGGTCCGAATTTCCCTGGAGCCGAAGTTTTCTTCTCTTCTAACTTTGCAGAAGGCATCTGGCGGGGCCGAGACACCCTTCTCAGCTCCACGGTCCTCCCGCCCAATTCAGTGATTTCGCGAGGTACCTCCCCTGGGGCTTCAGTGTGGGGCCCGCCCTAGGCTCTGAGCACCTCCGGCTAGCAAACTTTGCGGGTCCCACGGCCCGGCGCGCAGCCCCGTGCACCCATGTCTGCGCCAGCTGCGGGCAGGGATATGGATGCCCGGTTCGGGTACCCGGCTGGGCGGCCCGGGTTCCAGCCAGCGCCCGAGCGCGGAGCCTCTTGCGGGCGATCCGGAGGAGGAGACCGGCGGGTCCTGCTCCCCGCCGCACCCGGGATGGAGGTCGGCGCGAGCCGCACCGAGAGAGCCCGGCCGGCAGCCCTGGGATCCGGTGTTTCGGCGCCGCCTCCGCCGCCCGGCGTTTTCGCCCAGCGCGGGGACTCGAGTCTCCGCGGCCGCTCCTGCGCCTCGGCCGCGCCTGACGCTAGCCCACCTCCGCAGCCGCCGCCTCGCGAAGCCTGGGGCTCTAGGCTGCCCGGGCTCAGCGTCCTAAGAGCCGCTCTGCTGCCGAGCCTGAGAGTCTGCCTGCGCCGAGCCGGAGCTGCGGGGGCAGCGGGAGCCGGGGACGAGCGCGGCGGAGGCGGAGACGCGGAGAGGGGGGCCGAGCGCTACCCCGTGGCCGCGACTGGAGCGCAGCCTGCGCGCAGGGAGGGGGCGGCGGCGGCCCTGAGCCAAGCCCGGGAGCGAGCCCCGTAGAAACCCAATCCGTGTGCGCGGCCGCGGGCGCCTGGCGTCTCCGGGACCCACGGGAGGGCAGTAGTGCGGGCCGCGAGCGAGCCGCTCTCAGGCCTTGCCTTCTAGCTCCAGCCCTCGCTCCCTCCCTCCGTCCTTCCCTCCGTCCCTCCGTCCCTCCAAGGCCTCATCCAAGTCTCCTATAGGCAGGAGTCCCCAGCACCCCTCTGGATTCGTGGAGACAGGACAATTTGGGAAGGGGGTGTGAGTGTGTGTGTGTCTCGGTGTCTCGGTCAGCCGGTTGATTCCAGCATTTCCTTCCCAGGTCAGACTCTTTAAAAGTCTGGAAACGCTCTGGGCGGAGAGCAAGATAAAGGAGAAGCCTGGGACTTGCAGAAGGCCGAGAAAGTGAAGTTGGTGCCAAACTCGTGCGTTCTTTGTTTCTTCTTCTTCTGAGCTCCCTGTTTAAAGGCACGCTGGCAGCAGAAACACAATGGAGAGAGCCAGAGGGGTCCTCCCTCGTGGCCCAAGGAAGGGAGCAGAATGTACCTTCTGGTGTGGGAAGGCCAGGAGCTGTAAGAACCCTTGAACAGTTGCACTCACAGGCAACAGGCGCCTCTACCTCCGTGGCCTCTTTTCTCTATTAAAAATATTAAAAGTAATATTTTGCGGCTGTGTTGGCGTGAAAACAAAAAAATATTACTACATATTAAAACATTTTCTTTCATTTAAAAGTTCATTTAATTTTTCCCCTGATTTTAAAAGAAATTAAAACATTTCCGTGGGTTTCCTAAAAGACTGTGTAGTCCCTGGCACTGAGCCTGCTGGGAGAAGTCAGCCTTGCACTCAGAATTTCGGCTGGAAGAGGAAGGGCTGAGGAAGGGCTTTTCTCTTCATGTCTCCTGGGCCGGGGTCTCCGGAGACACACCCCGGGTGTCTTCCTGTTCTGGTCTTTGCCCTTCAGGCTTCTCACTGACTCTGAGGGCTCTGCCTCATCCTTCCAGTCCCGGGTGCCTCGTCTCGTTGCTATTTAATGGAAGCAACCACCGAACACATTTCATTGCTCTTCCGTTCTTCCCTCACCTGCCTTGGAAGGACAGCTGTGAGCATTTTGTGGCAACAGAAAAACTCGCCCGCCTGTCTTCAGCTTTACGTTCGTCCACTTCCAACCCTGTTTTTGCCTTTCCCTGGCTCTCTGTGCTTGTCCAGGCCCAGTGCTTGTTACCTGGCTGCCTTTTTGACTGAAGAGTGGCTTTGGGGACAGCCTGCCTAGATCTCTTCTCCCTCGGTGGCCACGCCCCTCCCGTCGCTGAGAAGTCCAGATACTGTCTCCCTACCCCCAACCCTCAGACTCTCAACTACACGCTCCAGAGCACTGGCCCTGCCCAGCCCATCAGGAGCAGCTGTTCTTTAGGGTGTTGTTGCGCGGCTTGCTCACAGAGGGGGCCTGAGAGCCGATTTGCAGCAACTGCTTCTTAGCCAGCAATGTGAGCCAGTGAGACTGTCTGTGCCCTTGGGCAGGAGTTCATGTGGGTACCAACGTCTGAAGCCTTGGTGGATTCCCAGTGCCCAGACTTGTAACTGCAAGAGTCTGAGTTAGCTGCTGCGCAGGCCCCAAAGAGCATGCGTGCTCTTCCTAAGAGCAGAGCTTTTTGCACAGGACATAAGGTGTGTCCTTATCCCCAGGATAGAATGAGGAAAGTGTGTTGTGTGTGTGTGGGGTGCTCGCTTGTCTTTCCTGGCAGGTTTCTGTGCTCCTGTGGTTGCAGGGGTGGGGTGGGGGTGGGGAACTAGTCCTGAAGCTCTCAGCCAGTCTGCCTCCATCCATCTGGAAAAGAGAGGACTGGGGCATGGTGGGGGGAGGGCTATGCAACCCCAGAAAGATAGGTTTTTCTTACTCCTCTGAGAGAAACTTGTTTCTGGAAAAGTCACCTGCAGACACCATTCTCTCATTCTTGGTGCCCCTAGAGTACTTAGAAGGTTTCAAGTTAGCTCAGTGGGTGAAACACTGGAGTCCCTGAGTTTTAGACCCTCCCCCAGAACCTGCCTCACAGAAAGGCAGGCAGGTGGTGCTCCTGTGAAATCCCTGTGCTGGGGGTGGGAGATTGGGGGGGTTAGGGTGAGTAGGAGGGCTGGGGGTGGGAGGCTTGGAGGGTAGGGGGGTAGAGGTGAGGGGGTGGGGGTTTGGAGGGTTTGGAGTGGGGGAGACGACACATGATTTCCTGGTGGTGTCTGATCAGCCAGTCTAACCAACTTGGCCAATGAGAGAGCTTATCTCAAAAAGCAAGGTCGACAGGGCCCAAGGATAGACAACCGAGACTGCCCTGTGGCCTCAGTCCAAATTCACACACGGGTGTGTCTTCACATTAGAACGCTCATGTAGATCGACCCCATTTTCCTCCACCATCAGGAGGAGTCCTTGGGAAAGACTTCTCCCCCTGCGTTTGCCTCTGAACTTAGGCTGAGGCAGAGAGCAGCAGAAGAATTCATTTCAAAAGAGAAGGAAGTCCCGGCTGCCCCAGAATGCCTACCTGGCCCTTTTCTAAGCGGTTAAAATGCTGCCTCTCCTAGGAGAATGTCTGTGGAACACAAGGGGCACCTCTCCACAGTATGATATTAGTGAGAGGGTGTTATTTGCTGGGGAGATTTCATGGCAGAGGGGACATATCACTATTGTATCCAGAGGAAGACAATGGCTGGGGCAGGTAGGGGGGCTGTTTGCCATCACAGAAGATCACCCCCTTCTTTACTTCCAGCCTTGGACAGGAAGCCCAGCCTCTGTTCCCTTTCACATAAACAGAGCTCTGGATAGGTCAGGCAGAGTCAGCTTTTTGATGTGGTTACTGTGTAAAAAAAATTATTTTTTTCTTTTTTCTGTTTCAATCTCTAGTGTAATAGGAGCTAGAACAGAGTGTTCAATTACAGGATCAGACTGTGTGTTCCAGAAGCACTGGGTGGCATCAGGGACCAGTGGGGACACCCTGGATGCACCGACAGACGCTCCCAGCTTACATAGTCACCAGAGTCCTTCGCTGTTGGTTACTGCGGGGTTCCACCCACAGCTGTGAAGCCCACTCCCACGGCTGTTTACCTGAAGTTGAGAAGGCAGAAACAGCGAGCCAAAGAACTGGACATCACGCCATTCAGAAGAGAAATGAGGGGGCAGAGAGAGCCAAGGCTGAGGGGATCCTTAAGGAATGGAATTTAGAGCAAAATCCCAGACACTGTATATTCTTCCCAGCACCATGGTTTCAGCATCTCCTTCCTGGATCATGGCTCTCTCTTTATCAGAGTGCAGGGTGCTGTAGATTGGGCTAGGCAGACTCTCCCCGCAACCCCCCACCGCCCCATGAGAGCAGGGACCTTCAGAAAGCATCATTATCTTACCCAAAGGAATTGAGAAAACAAGTTGCCTTGCAAATACAGATATATTAGTGAAGTTTCTCATCACGGTGACAAAACACCTGCCAGAAGCAACTTAGGGAAGAAGAGACTTATTTTAGCTCATAGTGTCAGTGAGAATAATCCATCATGGCTGAGATGAGACTGGCTGACGAGGACTTCCTAGGTGGCCCTGGGAGCTTGTGTGGTGTTTCTCGCTCACATCTTGGGTAGATCACAAAGGAGGGAGGGAGAGAGAGAGAGAGGTGGGGGACCTAGCGCTGCTGGGATATCACCTTCAAGCCCACCCCTATCCTCATCCTGACTCCTACCTAACTCTAGCTACACACAACAGTTCCAAAGGTTTCACAACCTCTCAGAACAGCGCCACCAGCTGGGGACCAAGCGCATTGCATGGCAGGGTGTAGACATTTCCCACCCAAACTCTTATGACAAAGCTTCTAGCAGGTTATTATTAGGAATAGTCTCTTCCATGTTGATCTGTTGAACAATAGAAAAAAGAAATTGGAGTGTATGTGGTTTATTAATCCCATACAAAAGGAGAAAGGTTCTGGTTCTTGGTCAGCTTGGCATCCATGATGTACGCAGCAGGCTGGGTTACTTTAGCAGCAGAGACTTGCTTCTCACAGTTCTAGGGCCCAGGAAGTACAAGATCAAGGTCTTGGCTGATTCGGTTTCTAATGAGACTCTTCTTGGCTTGGCCAAGCTGTGGTCTCTTTTCTTTTTTGAGACAGGGTTTTGCTGTGTAGCTCAAGCTGACATGCCAACCTCCTGCCTCAGTTTCTATATGCTGGGATTACAGGCTTGAGCGATCACACTCCGTTCTTCCTCTTTTTATAAATATACTAATTCCAGGGATCAGATGGGGATGTAGCTCCGTTGGCAGAGTGCTTGGCTAGCAAGTGTGAAGTCCTGAGTTCAGTCCCCAGCACCATATACACTGGGCATGGTGGCATACGTCTGTATTCCAGAACTTGGAAAATATGAAGGTAGGAGAATGGGGACTTCAGGCTCATCCTTGGATGTATAGCATGTTTGAGATTGGTCTGGTGTACAAGAGACCCTGTTTCCACAGAAAGAAAGGACGGAACATAAAGAGAAAGGGAGGGAAGGAGAAGAAAGGGAGGGGAGAGAGAGAGAAAGAAAAAGGGAGAGAAGGAATTGATTCATCGTGAGGGTCCTGCTCCCACGATGCCATCTAAATCCACACCCCATAAAGGTCTTACTACCACGCTACGATTTTTTAATTTAATGCAAATCGCACGTGCAGGCCCGTAAATATTCATAAATTTTTCTTTTCTTTTCTTTTCTTTTCTTTTCTTTTCTCTTCTTTTCTTAGGAGAAAGGGCCTAAAATGGGTGGTGCCAACCTCTGGCTGGATTTGGGGCATCCAGAACCTTTAGCTTCTTTGTGCCAAGGCCCAAACCCACACAGTTTGGGCTTTGGCTTCTGAGTCCTAGGGTGTGTCTGCTGGGGGCGGACATACTCTTTCCTGCTAACATTTACTTATTCTCCGGGAAAATAGTGCCCGAGACTGAAAAGACTCTCCCAGCACAGACACCAGTGTGGAAATACTCACAGCTATGTTGGTTGGGAGCCAGATGCAAGCCAGAGAAAATAGAGGTTAAGAGACCACAGGAGACAGTATTTTAAAACAATAAAACTGCTAAGTGTGGGCTAGTCTGGGACAGAAAGAGAGCGCGTGAGAAAAGATAGCCATCTTTTGTATCTAGGACTGTTCCGGCAATAGGGAGCCAGAGGTTCCCGGATGAGCTCCCAGCGGGACGCTGAATAGCACTGGACAGGAGAGGGCGCTCTACCTGTGAGTCGGAGGGGGCCTAAGAAGGAGGAAGCCGACTGAGACAGAACACTTGCTCTGTGATTGTAGGAATCGTTTTCTTTGACAATGTCTTTAATGTGTCTGCCATAAAGTGCACAAGCATGTAACCACAGAGAAACCTGCCTCTGGGGGGCTGGGTCATTGATCTTTGAATTGGATGAAGATTTAGAATCATTTAGGACTGTTCAGACTCACAGAGTGATAAACTCTGACTCAAGCGAGGTTTCATTAATCTGCTTAGAACAAGAGAGACCACCGGATCTGCCCTTCCGGGCCATCAGAGCCAGGTTCTTACACCTCAAATGGCAAACGTTTTTCAGATCAAAGCCCCCAGCATAGAGCCGACGTTCGTGCCCCTGTTCTGCTATGCTACATGCAGGCCTGCCCCTGGACTTTGCTCTAGTTGATCCCGTGCGTGCACCGCCCTCCTTCCAAATGGCCAGGGGGCCTCACCGCTTTGCCTTTACTGCAATGTCTTTTAAATGGTACCTGACCAGTGAGGCCTGGGTGCCAGTCATTCTGAAAGAGCAACCCCACTCTAGAGAGATAGTCAAAGCATTCATAACTGGAAGAGCAGTAAACACCTGACCTCTGTATCCCGATGGCTTACCAGTCCAAGTGTGCACACAGGTGACCCCCCAAAAAAACACACAAACACATAGACACTCCAATTTTCTCTTTTGCTGATATCTGGGGGTGGCAGCATACATGTGCATGTCTGTGGTTCTGTGAGTTCAGGTACATGTATGTGTGTGGTGTGTACGGGAAAGTGCTTCCATGAGATGCAGCTGTAAGGCATTTTCTCAACTAGTGATTAAGGGGGGAGGCCCAGCCCATTGTGGGTGGTGCCATCCCTGGGCTGGTAGACCTGGGTTCTATAAGAAAGCAGGCTGAGCAAGCCAGAGGAAACAAGCCAGTAACATCCCATCATGGCCTCTGCATCAGCTCCTGCTTCCTGACCTGCCTGAGTTCCAGTCCTGACTTCCTTTGGTGATGAACAGCAATGTGGAAGTGTAAGCTGAATGAACCCTTTTATCCCCAACTTGCTTCTTGGTCATGATGTTTTATGCAGGAATAGAAAACCTGACTAAGACAGGTGATGTCCTAGTTTCTCTTTCTGTTGAGGTGATAAAAAAAAAAAAAAAAAAAAAACAACTCTGATAAAAGCAACGGGTTTGTTCTGGCTTACAGTTCAAGGGTAGCATCTCATAATGGGGACATCAAGTGGCAGAAGCAACTGGATCTCTCTCTCTCTCTCTTTCTCTCTCTCTCTCTCTCTCTCTCTCTCTCTCCCTCTCTCCCTCCCTCCCTCCCTTTCTTTCTCTCTCTCTCTCTCTCTCTCTCTCTCTCTCTCTCTCTCTCTCTCACACACACACACAATCAGGGAAATGGAGAGAGCTAAAGTGTCTCCTGCTGTGCAACAGCCTTTCTCCACTTTTATGGCTCAGGATTCAGCCCCAGAATGCCCAAAGTCTAGTTAAAAACAGTCTCTTCACATGAGTTAACATAATCAAGGCCATCTCCCATAGGCAGGCTCATATGTCATCTTCCAGGTGATCCTAAACCCTACCAATGAATAGCCCTAGCCATTCTGGCACCTCCTACCTTGTTTTCAGAAGATCTACCTGGATGGAGAGGCTGGTTGGCCAGTGTGCCCCAGAGGTTTGACCATCTCCTTCTCCCCAGTGCTGGGATTACAAGCATGTGCCAACCATGCCCAGGTTTTTATATAGGCGCCAGGGATGGGACCCATGTCCTCAGGCTTGCCCAGGAAGCACTTGACCAACAAAATCATCTCTGAACCTCATCTTAGCATTTTTACCACCCACTAATATTCTGAGCTACAATTTGTTCCTCCAGCTCACCTGGTTCTTTACTGCCCACCTTCCCTCGCTGGACTGCAAGCCACTCGAAGGCAGTGATTTCCCCCGTGGAGCTCTGTGCTAGGGACATGCTCCGAGTAATTAAAACAACAGGGGAAAACATGCATCCAGCATGGACATACACTCTATTCCATTACTGTGTCTTTGCTTATCGTGACCTTGCAAATTAAGCTATTTACACCTCAAATGTGTGTTTTCCGATATTTGGATTCGAGGCAAACGCTTACTAATCTCTAAAAATTAACCCGATGTTTGATGAATATCTGCAGTACACACAGCCACATGAACTAATCCCATTTCTAAGAAGTGAGGTTTTGCAAGCTGAAGTCCTTGAGGGGTAGAAGTGTTGAGGGCTCCAAGTGACTTCTCACCAGCCGTGCACAAGGTAGACGTGTGTGTTTGGCTCCGAATGAGGCAGCCATGCTCACTTTCTTTCTAAAATAGACTCTTCTCTTTGTAAAACTTTACAGAATTTGTAAAAGTCAGCTCACATAAAATATGATTCCACTTATGTTCCGGGACCGGCGTGAGCCAGGATTGGAGATAATGGAGACTTTGGTTTTTAAAGGTGAGACACAGACGGGAGATGGGCTTGGACACAGTGTCAGAGGGAGATCTAAGTGTTCATTTCCTCATGTATGAAATGAGGCTGATAAAAAAGCAGCCATGCTGTAAGGTTAGGATGATCGAACAAGATAGTAAAAGGTCTGACATCGAAGAAGCCCTCAATAACATTAGCCGTTTTTATTAAAATTCATTTCTCGGCGGTTACTTAACATTTTCAAACGATCTGGTGCTTTTCAAGATAATGAAAGTAGACATCTCGGCAGAGCAGGAGCTGGTGAATTACAGCCATGACCTGAATCTGGCCCTTCCCGTGTGTTTATAAATAAAGTTTTATTGAAACTCACCATTCATATTCATTTGTATATTGTCTGCCGTTACTTTAACCCTTTTGTGTGGAGTTGGGCTTCGTCCTCCTCAAAGATACTTCCTCTGGTCCTCAGCGTTCTCTGTTCCTATTTCCTGTGGGTTCCCAGAAACCAGGCATGATGCTTCAGGCAGGGCAAGGGGATTGTGTAGTTGAAACAGAGGCTTTTTGTTCTTTACAAATGTTTGCTGATTCTTCCCTAGAAGCAAAAGACAACAGGTCATCAATGCATCCTCTGGCCTTTGGATTGGGTAAGTGCACACCTGTCCAGGAGGTGTGCTTTTTTTTTTTCTCCAGGTGCACACCTGTGCAGGTGTGCCTCCCCCAATTCATACCTGTCCTGGTGTGCTGTCCCCAGTGCACACTTCTCCAGGTGCACTGTCCCCGGTGCACACCTGACCAGGTGCACAGAGTACAGACTCAGCCTGAGTTGTAGCAACACCTTATATACTCCAGGCCCATTGACCTCCGATTCACACTTGGTGGTCTAACACAGGCCCCCTTAAACCTTTCTGGTCCACAACCACTGTTTACTTAAAAACCTTTTGTGCTGCTCTAGGCATACAGATGTCTAAAACAGGTAAACAAGTTAAACCTTTACTGGTAGTAAGTTATAAAAGGAATTAATTTAAAGCAATTATTTGCATGCAAATGAAATGGGTGCAGCTGTTTATGTAAAGAATAAAATCTTAGTTGAATATTTGGCACTACAGGATATACAGCATCTTCACTGTTTTTTTTTTTTCTGAGTTGATCAATATTTTGATTTTTGTAGTCATCATTGCGGAGAACACAGCTTTGCATAGATATGTAATACAAAACTTCAGAAGTGTGTTTTAGGGCCATTTCGGAAATTGTTGGAAATTCTGTCCTAATCCCAAGCCAAGATTCACTTAGAAATCTTTTTAAAAAATGAAACTCAAGTCGGCAACCCAAACAGTAATTTTTTTAAAAAACTGAAACATTCTAACAGGATACCATCCAAAGATATACTAATTTGATACATACCGGAGTGACAGTAACAAAAGTAGTAAAAGTCTTTCTTTTTCATAATTAAATCATTCTGTTTCTATTATACCAGAAAATTCTGTGTGCAGTGAAAACCACACAACTCATGGCATACAACAGTCCCAGACCTGGGTCATGGCACTTTAGGCAGTGTTAGCTGGCGTTACATGGAGAGACAACATGGCAGTGAAAAGCATATGTTATATGTTCAAAACCAAGACTACTGAAGTAAAGTTGTGTGAAGCTACATAGATGAGCACACTGGATTTGAATCAATTTTATTGGTTGCATGTTCAGAAACCCTTTTTCCTCCTTTGATATGTTATGTGTGTGTGTGTGTGTGTGTGTGTGTGTGTATTTGTGTGTGTGTGTGTTTGATTTATCCCCATATCTAGGTCACTGTGAATCAGATCTTCTTCCATGTTACTCAGCTTTTGACTTCTAGAGAAAGACCTGGAAAATACTCTACATCAGACTACCATTACATCAACAGAGTCACTGAAGGTGATGTAAAAAACCACCTGGACCTACAGAATTTCTAAGAGTCTAAATAAAAAAGAATAGTGCTTTGCTGGAGGTGGTAAAGCACTGGCTATGACACCAGCATTCAGAAAGAGAAAGATGGATCATAAATTTGAATCCAACCTGGAATACATAGCAAAGACTCTGTCTCAAAGCAAACAAAATTGTGCTTTAAATTAAGGCATTCTCCCATGGGAGTGAATGATAATAGTTGGGCTGGGTATATAAAGCCTAGTAATCTTTTGATGGAAAGATAGTTTGGCTGGGTGTATACAACCCAGTTTCAAAAACACTTTTGTTATTAGAGGTCCTGAATTTATTATGAAACCAACATCATGTTACTTTATAACGTTACAGAAGTTCTAGTTGTCGTCTCTAGAAAGAACATCACATCTTCCTATTCTGCAGTAACACCAGGTTGCATATCTGTGTTGGTCTTTCCTCCTAATTCATCCTGCAAGTAATCCCCTCCATTCTGAGGCCGTGGGCTCCTTTCTCCTCTAGAATGCCGTCCCCTCTCCTTTGTGTTGTCTGCTTTCATCCTCTCGGGTCTCTCAGTAGCCAGACGTTTTAGTCAAATGTGGCACTGGACCTCAGCCCAGACTTCCCGAATCTGGGTGTAGAGTGTGAGAGAACCCTCTGGTAAAACACGACTTTGATTCATGCTCACCTCTTGTGTGCTCAATGATTAAGGCCACCCCAATCTTGTTACCGCATCCTTCCTGAATCCCTCTTCATATCTCTCTGGAGCTTGCCTTTCTCTGAGGTGAGGAGCCTTCTTATTCCCCGGAGACCCTACTCTTCTGTGCGGTGGGTCCTCTCAGGCACATGCGGCCTCTCAGCCTTTACTGACTCTTTTCATAACATCTTTAAATAGAAGCAGCCATTTCCCGACTTGAAAAGGCTTCACTTGACCCTTTGCCTCTCCCAGATCTCATGCTATTTCTCAACTCCCTCTTCCTGCCAGATTTCTTAAATTCATGCAAAAGCAGAGTCTGCCTCTGTCTCTCTACCGAACCTCTGGAAATGTGGCATCTGACTCGCCACCCTAAAATAATAAGTAAACAAAAGTTTCCTGGAACATGCTCTCTGTTTTAATGTTTAGATACCGCAGTTGTATTGGCTGACCACTGTGGCCTTCCAGAATTTTTTTTTTTTTTTATTCTTCACTTTCAGGTCACTGTGGTGTTGTCTTATCCCACTAAAGGAGGATTGGGGACGCTCTCATCCACAGTTCTATTCCTCTCCCACGCTGCCCAGATGCTCAGTTCACATCTGTACCTCAGAGGTATATTTCCAGACTGTTGGATTATGCGGCTCATGCACACACAAATGCTCACATACATGCACACATGTACACACACACATACTTACACTCACATGCACTTGCACACATATTCACAGGCACTCACACAAAGGCCAAGTTTATCATCTACCTGGCTATATTTAAAGTAACCAAAGGAAGGAGTGTGTTTTAGTCCACTCTCTTTCAATGATAGCTGTGGGTTTTTTTTTTTTTCTGCTGCCCAGGAACAGTCTGATAGGGTCACACCAACCTAGAAAGAAACCTCTTTATATTATTGTTATTGTTATTATTATTATTTTCAGAAAGATACTAACTACCTATCAAAGCCATGTGACTACGCGGCTATATCTGCCCAGAAGGGACATTCTTCTGATCTACCCAAAGGCTCTGACTGAATGAGTTTGCAGACACCCCTGATCCCCAGCCACACCAGGTTCAGTTCCTGGCTTATCTCATGTTGGGGACATTGCTTAGAGCAATAGCCTTCATGCCTGAAGAAGTCATTGTTCACTTCTCATCTACGTGAAGGGATTCCAGGGATGATGCTCAGGGTTGGGATGGTTGTCAGGGGCTTGAAGTCATGAGACATCAAGATTTACTCCTCATTCAGGACCGATGGCCTGGCTGTTCGCAGGTAGCTTGCAGTCTTTCTGTAAAGGTGGCTGTCTCCTTTGCTTCTCTGGCTTACAGCCAGGGCCCTATCCTCCTAGGGCATGCTCTAAGCATGCCAAAGAAAAAGAGGAGGGGAGGATGGGGAAGGCCGAGGGAGAAGGTTGCAGTTCCTCCAGTAAGCTCATAGGAATGATAGGTATTGCCCAAAGCCCAGTTCTTCACCCCCCCCCACTTTCTGTCTGCCTGCTGCTGCTTCTCCTGGACTTCCATCTCAGTGTGCAGCACACAGCACTCAGTACTCAGTGCTTAGTACACAGTACTCAGGAATGCAGACACTCATCAACATCTAAGAATCTAAGTGTGAAGTGACACAGAGTGCTCGTCTGTAGATGGGACATCTATGGCAATCTGCCAAGCTCCCCTCACCAAAGCTCAAGGAACATCAAGGAAGAGGAGGTGGAGAGATTGTGAGGTAGAGAAGATTGGGAGGAGGATGAGGAGGAGTGCCATGAGTTGCTGTCTTCTGAACATGTCATGGCTGTTGCATGCATGAACTTACAGGAGCTGTGGTTACCTGCACAAGAGGAAGTCTGGGGCTGGAGAGGTGGCTCATGTACTTAAGAGTGTTCAGTGCTCTTCCGGAAAACCCAACTTGGCTCCCAGCACCCACAGGGGCCAGGTGGTTCAAAACTGCCTATAACTTCAGCTCCAAGGGTGCCAAATCCCTTGTCTAACCTCGGCCACATGTGTCACTTTGTATGTATGCGCTTATACATTCAGGTACTCTCACGTGCCTAATAATGGAAGGAAGGGAGGAAGGAAGGAAGAGAGAAAGGCCACTGGCTGTTGATGGTTGCTGGGGGAGGGAGAATTCTTTTTCTTTGTGGAGGATGACCATGACCCAATGGGTTGCCTCTCGTCCATGTGCATGTGGACTTAGTGAGCTTAAAAATAAATAAGAACAATGATAAATAAAATATTAAAAAAAGAAATAAAGTTGGGAGGTTAGGGTTTCAGTTTCAGGAGGAGATTGGGGTAGTGGTATGTTTTTGTATCCACGTATGGATTCTTTTTTTTTTTCTTCATTATTTTATTCACATCACACGCAATCTCAGCCCTCCTCCCTCTTCTCCTTCCAATCCTGACCTTACAAATCCCTCCGCCACTACCCTGTCCACCTCAGAGAAGGGGAAGCTCCCCTTGAGTACTAGCAGACCCTGGGACAACCAGTCACAGCAGGACTAAGCCCCCCTCCCACTGAACCCCAACCAGACAGTTCAGGTAGGTAAAGGAGACCCAAAGGCAGGGAACAGAGTCATAGATCGCCCCAGCTCCATTTGTTAGGGGACCCACATGAGGACCAAGCTGCACATCTGCTACAAATGTATAGGGGGCCTAGGTCCAGCCCCTGCTTGCTCTCTGGTTTTTGGTTCAGTCTCTATAAGCCCCTTTGGGCCCAGGTTAGTTGACTCTGTAGGTCTTATACTGTCCATCACCCCTCCAGCTTGCTCAATCCTATCCCCCACTCTTCCACAAGACTCCCTGAGCTCCGCCTGATGTTTGCTGTGGGTCTCTGCCTCTGTTTCCATCCTCTGCTGCATAAAGCCTCTCAGGAGACATTCATACCTAGGCTCCTGTCTGCAAGCACAGCAGAGCATCATTAGTAGTATCAGGGCTTGGCTCTCTCCCTTAGGATGGGTGTCAAGTTGGGGCAGCCATTTGTTGGCTGTTCCCTCAGTTTCTGCTCCATCTTTATCCCTGCACATCCTGTAGGTGGGCATATTTGAAGATCTTTGTGGGTGGGTTGATGTTCCCCCTCCTTCCATGGAAGTCCTTCCTGGCTACAGGAAATGGCCACCCCAGGCTCTATATCCAAGCTGGGAGGAATCTCAGGTAGGGTCACCTCTACAGACTCCCTGTAGCCTCTCACACTCCAGGTCTTCAGTTAGTCACTTAGGTGCCTCCCCCCAATTTCCATTCTCACTCCTAGCCTTTCTCCCACCCTCAACCCTCAGCTGTATTCATAATAGCCAGAAATACTAGATTACCTCAACTAAAGAATGGATAAAGAAAATTCAGTACATCTTTACAATGAAATTTTATCCAGCTGTTAAAAAGAAAGACATCACGAAATTTGAGGCAAATGGATGAAACTGGAGAACATCACTCTGAGTGAAGTAATGTAGACCCAGAAAGACATGGATGGTATAGACTCACTTATAAGTAGACATTAGCCATAAAATGCAAGACAACCATGCTTCAACCTGCAAACCAAAGAAAAACTAAGTAACAAGGAGGGCCCAAGGCACAATGTGTGAATCTCACTTAGAAGGGGAAACAAAGTAGTCATCAGAGGTAGATGGAGGGAGGAATCTGGTGGGGAAGGAGGGTGAGGAGGGTTCCAGGATGAAATTTTCAAAGGGCAAATTAAAAATCTTTAAAACTCCAACCCTTTTTAGTCTACGTTTTGCTCTGCCTCTCCTGTGTAGCCTCTGTTTTTCTTGGCCTCCGTTCCACCTTCTGCCACCTGCCTCTGTGTTTTTTGTCCCTCCTGCTCGTGAGTAGTCAGGATGGCATTTTAAGAGTAAATAACATCACGAGACCCTTCCTGTGTAGAACGCTTCGGTATGGGATGTTATCCTGAAATTACTCTTTCATGAGACATACACTTCCGTTTGGGTGGCTTTCCCCCTGAACGAGCCCTCCTGTTTCAGAGATACACTGTAATGCTGATATGTGAAATGATGCCTCGGAGAGGAGTTTTGTCCACACGATACTGAGCTGGGAGGGGAAGGCAGAGCCCAGCCATGTTGGAGTGAAGCCAGCAGAGCTTTACCGAACTGCTCCGTCTCTGTGTGCATCGGGGAATTTTTATAATGAACGAGTTTCGCAAGGAAGCTTCATTACTCATAAAATTAAGAAGAAAAACACACAGAGACAGATGATAGAAATAGAGAGAGAGAGAGAGAGAGAGAGAGAGAGAGAGAGAGATGATGATGATGATGAGGATGAGAAATTCCATTGCTCATCATATTAAAAAACAATCCAGACAAACACACTTCTGGGCCTGCCAGGCCCTGTCTGTTCCTGCCTGGCCACAGCTCCTGGATTACCTCATTTGAATCTCAAGTCTTGGACTCTCCCTGTGTATACCTCCAGCTTCTGTAAACCCCCAAGGAAGCCATGCCTCTCTGCCTGGGGGTTCATCTCACATTTTCCCAAGGCCAAGACCGGGGTCTCCGTCCCTTGGCATGCTCATGACCCCATCATGCTAACCCTCAGGTCTCACTTAAAGATCTGCTTCTCAGAAACACCTTGATTTAAAAGCGATCTCCCCAATTTTCTTTATCCCTGCTTGCTTTCATGCCCTGTCTCTGCAAAAATCTGGTCTCCCAGTTCAGGTCTCTGTTCTTCAAGGGAAATGCTCCGGAGTCCTCTGTTCACGTGCACACATGCCACCAGCACCCTCTAACCCAAGAAAGACAGGAAGGAGGCAGCCATGACACCCTCAGTCCCCTTCTAAAGGAATCTGCCCTGGGCAGCTAAAGCAATAATTTAAATGAAAAAAAAAAGTGTAGAGGAACTCTTCCCCAAGATCAGCAAATATTAAGCATTCTCATGCATATATATTTTATGATTACTCTTTTATTAAAGAATACAAATACAGGGATAAGGTTAAAATCTCTCACGTTTCCCTCTCCAGGCTCAGCCTCTGTCTTTCCCATAAGAGAGCACTACTGTGAATTCCATGTATATTCAAAGTACTTAAAATTTATTATAAATCTTTGTGTCCATAGGAATGATATTATAGAATGTGCATTAAAAAAAAGTTAACTGTTGTGTGTGTGTGTGTGTGTGTGTGTATGTGTGTGTGTGCATGGGAGTGTGCATGTGTGAGGAATGTATGTGAGTATCTGTGAACATTCAGGTTGCGGTCTGAGGTGGAGGGTAGGTGTCTTTCTTGATCATGCCCCATCTTACATATTGAGTCGGGGTCTCTTAGCGGACCCAGAGCTCAACGTTCAGATTAGTCAGCTTGCTCTGAGGATCCCCCGTCTCTGACTCTCACAGGCTGGGATTATAGTTTCTGTTCCGGTTCTAGGGATCTTGTCCCAGCACCTTACCCACTGAGCCTTCTCCTCAGCACGTGCTGCCTGGCTGCCATCTGAACAGCTCAGACAGCCGAGCAGAATTATCACAAACTCAAAACTAGCCTAGGCTACAAAGTGAGACCTGCCCTCCCCACACCGTCCCCCCCCAGAAAAAATCCAAATTTTATTAATTAATTCAAAAGAAAGAAAAAGTGGCAGGGTATGATACATAATGTACAATTTACATTTTCTGCTCAATATTGTTATGTGCCTGTGTGTGCATATGTTATCAATTAGCTCAGCCATTGTTAACCATTCCACAGCTATGCGCAATCTGAATACACCAGGGTTTATTTATTCATTCCCTTAATGAGATACATTCCACTTATCTCCAATTTTATCTCTGACTACAAGATTGGAAAACACAGAGTTGGACAGGCTGTCTCATAAAGCACCTGCCCCGTATACTCATTTAGACTGGCCAGAATAAATGAGCAAGAACTGGTCAGGTCATAAGGCAATGGAAGCGTTCATATGCTCCTGCTGGTCTGAGCGGGAATTGGTGTAATCGTTGGAGAGAACAATTTGGCAATATCTAGTTAAGATAAAAATGCTGAGCCCTGTGCCCTGGCAATTCCATCTGTAAAATAAATCCCATCACCAAAGGTAAATTATGTATTCATTTTCGACTCAACAGAAATGTAAACTGTGTAATATCGGCATGGTTTAAAGTTTACAATGTGGTTTTATGGGCACCGTCTAATGTGACATTCCTAGCCATAGGAGAGCAGCATTGGCTTATATTGTAAATGAGGGGACAAAAGAAGATCAAACCCACTTGGCTTTGGCCACTTGGAGCTGTGGTTCAAATCCCAGCTGACTGACTATGCGTCCAGCATAGTTTGTTTTGTTTTATTTTTTATTTCCCCACACCCTGCTTAGCTTTGATTGGCAGCTTGTCATAGCCTAAGGTCACCTGAGAAGAAAGTCTCAAGTGAGGGATTGGCTGGATCAGAGTGGGCATATTTATCGGGGGACAGCCTTGATTGCTAACTGACATAGGAGGGCCCAGCCTACCGTGGGCAGCATCATTGCCTGGGCCGGTGATCCCAGGATGAATAAGAAAGCTATATAAGTGAGCATTGGAGTGAGCTAGCCAGCAAGTAGCATTTCCTCAAGTTTCTGTATCCAGTATCTGTTTGAGTTTCTACCCTGCCCTCCTTTGCTGGTGACCTGTGACTCGGAAGCCAACTGAACTCTTGAGTCCCCAAGTTGTTCTTGGTTAGAGTGGTGTAGTCCATCCTTGGAGACTGAAATTGGGACACTTTTCATTGCCTCCATGTGTTTTTATGCTGTGCAGAAAAATGGCAGGCTATAGATACTTGTATTGATGCCCATTCAGACCCATTTTCAGGCCTGTGCCCATTCTTTCAGGGCACAACTGATCTTCCTCAGGTTCCTTCATGGTCATATGAAACAGATTTTTCTTTCTGGAGATGCCTGGAAATTTTCCTCAGTTTTCCTTGGCATGGATGCCTTAGTCGATGACTAATAGTTACAGGTCTAGATGGCTGATGTGGGACAATTAACTCTGTGGTATTGCTTCTGTTCAGCACTCCCTGTGGCTGGGGCAGAATTCCAGTGAGACCCACAGCTCTGCTTAGTTTGGATGAGACAATGAGAATGGTCCCCATATTTGAATGTTTGCTACCTAGTTGTTCAAATGCTTCAGAAAAAGATTAGGAGGTGTGGCCTTGGCCTTGAAGTGTGCCACGGGACATTTGAGGTTTCAATGTATTAGGCTAGGCACTTGCGAATAAGATGTTAGCTCTCAACTACTGCTCCAGCTACCTCTGAAACAGTAAGCAAACACCCAACTAAATGCTTATTTTGTAAATTGCCTTGGTAGTGATGTTTCTTTGTAGCAATAGAAAAGTAACTAAGACACTTGGTGTCTTTTCTGTCTAACTTTACTTTGCTCATTCCCTTCCACTTTCCTTTCAAGTCCTTTGCACAAGGCTTCCCGCCCTGGGCTCTGCCTGTAGGGCAACTTATTTTCAAGCATTATCCTGTACAGGATTACCCACGGGTCTTTTAAAAGCTCACGTCAGACTCTCTCCACCCGCTCTGTTTCAGTTGGCTGAGGAAGGGCCCCAGGAGCTTTCCTGATCTATACAAGTGATCTGCTGTTGTGGGACCAGGGTCCAAGTTTTGGGGACTTCTGTTTCATGGTTTGAGGCTGTAGATGGCATAGAAACAAACTCCAAGAGACTCTGGAGTTGTCTGACCCACAGGCAATGAGAACCCCTTCACTGATGGTGGTGGTAGGGATTGATTGCTAAGGGCTTGAGGGAGTAACACAATTTTCGTGACAGCTTACAGTCACACGGGGGATGGAACAGCTTTTTACAATATTTCTGGCATTTGGACAATATAGTGGAGACAGTCTTCATGAGGGCTATGAAATTAAGAGGCTATTTCTGAGGGTCCCTGAAGCATGAAAAGAAGAAAATGACAGACCCAAGGCAATTAATCACCAGCTCAGAAACAGATCTCTTTGGACAGAGGGTCCTTATCTTTTGGTGCTGAAAGGCCCAAACACAGTGAAAACGAAACTCAGAATCTAATTTTAAGAGATACAGAACTTCAGAGAAGTTGAAACTCTCAGCCTTGACAACTTGTCTACCAAAGTAGGAGCCCTAATGGGGACAGAGTAGGACCTGAGGGTTATTAATGTGACATTTCTGTCTCTGTAATCAGTAGCTGTGGAGAATCCCCTGACACGTTGGGGCCCTCATAATATTCCTGTCTCTCCCTTGTTAGAAGATGGTTCATTGACTCAGATAACCATATGTAACAAAGAGACTCTTTACATATTTTAAGGCCCAATAAAAATATAAATTTTTACTGATATCTCTGATGGTTAATCTCAGCTACCAATTAGAAGAAACCCAGAATCTCCTGGGAGATAGGCCTGTGGTTGTGGAGATTGTCTTGCTTTGGATAATCGAGGCAGAAAGAACTGCCCACGGTGGGCAGCATCATTCCTCTGGCAGGGAGCCTGGACTACATAAGGAGAAAGTTGGCTGGGTACCAGCATTCTTTGCTCTCTGCCTCTTAAATGTGGATACAATATAACCATCTGCCCCAGGCCGCTGCTTCCAACCCTTCCCAACGATAATTGACTGAATCATGGGACTGTGAGTCAAAGCAAGCCCTTTCTCTCTTAAGTTGCTTTTCTCGGGGAATTTTATCACTGCAACAAGAAAACTAGCTGATTATAATATTTGAAGGCTGGCTCAATGTGCTACTGAGGTTCTCCTACTAGACTAGAGACATGTGAGGTCAGGTGCTAAGCAGAGTTCCCTCTCAGGGACATCCTCACATTCCACTGTGTTCACAGACTGGTGGCTTTTCCCATAGGTCACCGACGAACATCCCAGCACATTATTCATTTTTACTTCTTGGATTTATTTTCTGTTCCATGGGCTGTGCAGCAAGCGATGATATTGTGCTAGAAAAGGAGAGGTGGACATCTTAAGACTGACATCCATCCCATCCCATCAGACCAAAGATAGCAAATCAAAAACTACATTCGCCGTGGGAGGGATGGCAGAGATAAGTGTCCTCCAAACTCTAGGATACAGTGGTGGTTTTCCTGATCCTTATTCATAATGTCTGACCCCTACAAAGACGAGGCAGGGTTATGATTGTTGTCAAGGTTAATCGAGTTCCAGCTCCAGGTGTGTTTGCTGGACTGATGGAATACCTCTAATGAGATGGGATTAGAAGTTACAAGGCTCCTGACCTGGTCAGCGTGTTTGGTTCAGTGATTCTTCAGATGGAGGCCCTGTATGTGTGTGAGTGTGTGCTCATGTACACGCACAGGGGCCAGAGAAGCATACCGAGTGTCGTGTTTTATGATTTTTTTACCTTGTACCTTTGAGACGGGACACAGTTGTGGTTACAGGCTTGGGCAGCCACACTTGGGTTTTATGTGGATGCTGGGGATTTGAACCTAGGTCCTCATAGTTGCACAGCAGCTGTGCTTGTGCTCACTGAGTCTTCTCCCCAGTCCAAGCTAGAGGACATTACAGTTTGCATTAAAAGGACTGGCATGAGTAAATGCCCAGGCTCCTGTTTTAGGGCGGGGCTAATTCTCCTGCTCTCTGTCTCGGGGGTCTTGATGTTTCACGGGACATTCTGTGGGTTCACTGTCTGGAGGGCATCACAGGAATTGGATCTAATAAGCAGGAAGTTCAAGTGTTATTGGTGCCTTGGCCAGTCATTCCCCAGAGAATAAGAAACAGTTCAATAAACTCTTCCACAGGATCCGAGTTTATTTCCCAGAGTCTACATCGGGTAACTCACAACCACCTCTAACTCCAGCTCCAGAGCATCTGATACCCCCTTTTGGTCTCCAAGAGCACTTGAATTCATGGAAACACACACACACACACACACACACACACACACACACACACAAAATTAAAGGTAAACATAAAACCTAAAGCCCCCTCAGGTTTTGAAGACTCAATGCCTTGAGACAGGCCAGAAGATTTCTAACAAGGCAAAGCGACCTCCCTATGCCTTGGATCACCTTCCTGACATCAGCTGCCTGTGCACAAATATGTACGTGCATGTGAGTGTGTATTTAAAACGTAATCGGATACTCTTGCACATATTTTCCTGTGATTTATTTCATTTATCAAGGTGTCTCAGAGATATCTCCGGGACAATGCATGTTTGTCTTGTTTTTTAAAAGGCTTATTGTATGTGTCTCATAATACTGATAGGCCATAATTTACACAATTGCTTCCCTGGGGGAGTCAGTGACACTGTGTGCCTTAAGTTGGAGCTATGTAATACAAGCAGTCGGCTACCCAGCTGTCAGAGATAGAGGAGCAGAAGGATACCCTGAGATAGCCTAGATGGGTTTCTACCATGTTAACTCACCACATCTTAGTGCCAATGAAAAGGCTACTATATCTAGGACATCGGGAACCACCCTCCCCCCACACCCCGAAAAAGGCTGCAAGAGCATAGCAATCTACAGTTTTCATTTAATAAAATCGATGTTTTTTTTTTTTTTTTTTTTTTTTAAAGTTCTGGGCTGGGGGCTCCCTTGGTTTCTAGAGTGCTTACCTGGTTTGCTTCCCTGTTGCTGTGATAAACACTGTGAGCAAATGCAACCTGGCCAGGAACAGGCTTGTGCGAGCTCAGGACTTGTGTGAGCTTCACAGATTACTGTCCATCATTGTGGAAAGCCAATCAGAAAGCCTGGACACAGGCACTGAAGCAGAGGCTATGGAGGAATCCTGTTGGCTGGCTGGCGACCTCTCCATGGCTAGATTAGATGCTTTCTTACACCAACCAGGATCACCTGCCTAGGGATGGTGCCGCCCACAGAGGGCTCTTAGATCAATCAGCAATCAAGACCATGCTCCACAGACAAACCTGATGTCCTTCTCGACTGATCCAAGTTAACAAGTGACCCTATGACAGCTAACATGCACAAAGCCCTAGGCCCCAGCCCAAGCATCCCATCAACTGGGTGTGGTGGCACATGTCTGTAATCCTGGCACTTCAGAGGTAGAGACAGGAGAGTCAGCATTTCATGGTTAGCCTTGGCTATATGACAAGTTCAAGGCCAGCTTGGGCTAAGTACCCACCTCAAAATTATGTATATCTTTTTCCTTCATGTTACTTCTCTTATCACTAGTTAATAAGAAGTGGTTTTAAATTACTTATTGACGATCCCCCTTTAATTGCCTGCATCTTTCCTCCCATTTTAAAAATGAGTATTTGGACCTTAAAAGGCAACAAACTGCCTCCTAGCTGTTCTCAAAATTGTTCTTTCTCGATTCGCTCTCATAAATGTTTTCCCACGTGTAACCTGGGCTGTGGTTACTGTTTTAATTGTCTCATCGAATCCTTCCCCTTTATGGCAATTAGATTTTTACAACATTTCATCGAAATGTTTTCTCTACCATAAGAACATTTTAACATTAAAATTTTTTGTTTGTGGTAGGGGCCCAAGAGGATGCACCTTGCAAAATGCACGTGTGTGTGTGGGGGGGTGGGTCACAGTTTGTTCTTCCACCAAGTGGGTCCCATGTGGGACTGAGTTCTGGTCGTCTGGGTTGGGGGCAAGCATTCTTGTCCTCTGAGAGATCTTGCCAGCCCTTGTCAGAATATTTACACAATAGTGGCTTTAACCTAAGATTTTTTTCCCTAAGGCTGACTTTTGCTTTTGCTCAGCTCTTTGAGTTGTGTTATGCATGTGATGAACAATATACCGATGTGCTACCTTCTTCTGGGATGTCACTCAAACCTTAAAGTAAACTGCTGAATATGAACGCATCTGATTTGGCCTCTCTTCTGCTTACTGGTCTCTTTGTTTCTTTTTGTATCATTACAGTTCGGTTAACAAATGCCTGGAGAGAGTGATTTTTCTACCCACTCATTGTGCTTTGTCTTAAAAACACTCTCAGGAGACGTGGAGGTGGCTCAGTGGGTGAAGGTGCTTACCACCAAGCCTGGCAACCTGAATTTGATCCCTAGAACCCACATAACAGAAGGAAAAAACAGACTTCTGAGAGTTAGTCTCTGGGCTACACACACACACACACACACACACACACACACACACACACACAGACATACAGACACATACACACAAATACATACACTCACACATCTACCCACATACATACCTATACAGCTACACACACATATACACACATTTACACACATGTATGCACATGCACATCTACACATCTATACATACACACACATGCACAGCTACACATATACCTGCACACACACTTGCATACACATCTACACATACACATACAGACATCTATACTTACACTTCTATGTACACACTCACATCTATACACATACACATCTACACACACATACATACATACACACTTACATACACACCTACATATGCATCCTCACATACACACAAACATACCCATATATATACATATACATGCACATCTACACATACACACATCTACACACACACATACGCAGTCATCTATGCATGCACACCTATGCACACATACACATCTACAAACACAAATGTACACATCTATGCATTCACCTACACACACATCTACACATCTACACATCTACACACACACACACACACACACACACACACACACACACACACATTGTTTGCCTGAGTATTTTATAAGTTCTAATGCATCATTGAGGCCACCCATTTTCCTATTGATTTTGCAGTCAGTTATTGACATTGAGTAGAGAAGCTACTGGATTTTTGTCCATTGACATTAAGTTCCACTGGATCCTAATTGTGCTAATAGTGTAGCAGTTGATTCCGCTGTACTCTCTAGCTTCCTATCCATCTCCCATTCTAATCACGACAGTTGGGTCTCTCTCTACTTTTCTATTTCTTTGTTGCATTGGCGCAAACTCCCAGGATTACCTTAAATGTTAGAGATGAAGGCATTTAAACTTTTGTCGGAACTGTTTTAAGTAGGATTGGCTCTAATAGGAACCCAGTAAGCCCAGCATTTGTGTTTGGTTTGCTACAGTGGGAGTGAAGACTTACTTCGCAAAACTTTTCCTTTAGTCTAGCACTCTTTTATTATCGAGAGAGTTCGATGTGAGGAAAAGACTCCCTGTGAAGAGCAGAGGTTTACCTAATAAGCCAGTGGAGAGGTCAATCCCATCTTAGTTGGCTTGGGTGTGTAGTTTATAAACAACAGCAGTCTGTGTCTTGCATTTCTGGCGGCTAGAAGTGTAAAACCATTGTGACGGTGTTGGTATCTGGTGAAGGCTGTTTCTTGCTTCTGGGATGGTGCCTGGTCACTATGTCTTCATGAAGCAGAAGGCAGAAGAGCCAGAGAACACACCTTCAATATGATCCCCTTGACGGGGAGCCAAACCCATTCTTGGGTTTTCAAGTCCATGGACCAATGGGAGGTACTGGCTTGAAGATAAATATAGGTCTCTCCTGGTTTCCCCTCCCTTGTGTAGAATCTCTGACAGCAACTAAATCCCCTTAATGACTCTCATCACATCCTAATTTCATCTTGTGATACAACATTCTGACCAAAAGCCACTTAGGGGAGAAAGAGCTTTATTTCAGCTTATAACAGTCTCAGAAGCCAGGGAAGAAATTTGAATGAGAAACTAGATGCTTGCTGACTCTCTCACAGGGTCATGCTTAATTATACTTCTTATAGAGACCAGCACTGCCTGCCTAGGGAATGGTGCCACCCACAGGGGACTGGGCCTTCTGATATCAATTAGCAATGCACTTCTTCACAGACACGTCTATGGGACAATCTAATCTGAGCAGCTGATCAATTGAGACTCTCTTCTTGTAGATCCAGCTTTGCTGGGACTGATCCCCTTCTACATGGCTCCTCTCTGGTCCTCTTAGACCCTGATGGTTGCTAGGCAACCTTATTAGGTTTCCCAGCTGAGATCACCTCTGTGACCGAGTCTCTGTATGGAACTACCTTGGTCTGACACTCCTCGCCCCTACTTCCTCACTGGTCCTGACTTCTATGGATCTTGTTTTAAGAGCCCTCTTACATTGGTTTCTGATCATTTACCTTTATCTATCTCTTTAACATGGTGCATACTGATAATCTATAATTGCATATGCTTATGGTGTGATGATTCTTTTTAATACAAAGATTAAATAAAGTCAATTAACCTCAAGCATCTGACATTTTCTCGCGATGGGACGTTTGAGATTTACTTTTAGCTATATTGAAAAGATGTTTGCCTTGCTTAAGAAGCCATCTATTTCATACTGATGTTCCCATCTGAGAGGCTTTAGTAGCCCATAAAATCCTGTAATTTTAAAAACCATCCTTGCTTCAGCAGCGGCTTTCCCGGTTTCTATCCCTGATGCTGACTATTCGAACATGTCCCTGGGTGTCTCGTGATCCGACTTGTCAGACATATGTCAACTTTATAGTATTTTGCATAAATCCTTATTTAACCACCACGTCAGCTGCACCGAGGAGCCTTCTCCTATCCGAAACGGTGGACAAGAGAAGCAGCCTCTTCCTCGAAAGTCATATGTCTGCCAAGCTACAGCATCAAAACTTGAACTCGGGTCTTTCAGAATTCGGGGTCCATGCTCCGTCCTCGCTTCATCAAACAATCAGAGCGCTCTGAGAGAGATTAAGAGGATCGTCACGGACTGCCTTGACATTTTCTACAGAGAACACGGATTCCTTTTTTGTAATTGGGAAAGAAGTTAATTAAGCCTAAACAAATAATTATAATAAAAATAGCCCTTCAGAGGAAGAAATGTCACAGCGCAGCAACTCGGGTTTAGAATATTTATGGCTGGGAAGCTCAGGCAGGTCTTCAGGTAGCCTGTCTCAGACCTTAACCTTGCTCTTCCCATCAGGAAGTTCCCCATCTTGGATACAGAAATTCCCCCAACAGGTGATGAACATGTTATTTGCCCCTACAGCTTCTCTAATAAGCTTGCTTGGGGAAGCAGTGATGTGTGTGTGTGTGTGTGTGTGAGAGAGAGAGAGAGAGAGAGAGAGAGAGAGAGAGAGAGAGAGAGAGAGAAAGAGAGAGAGAGAGAGAAAGAGAGAGAGATTGATTGTGTGTATGTGTGAGTTCGAATGGGTGTGTGAGTGTGTATGTGTGTGATTATGTGTGAGAGTATATATATGTGTGATGTGTGTGATTGTGTGTGTGTGAGTGTGTGATGGTGTGTGTGAGTGTGTATGTGTGTATGTGTGTGTGTGAGTGTGTGATTGTGTGTGTGAGTGTGTATGTGTGTATGAGTATGTGTGTGTGTGAGTGTGTGAATGTGTATGTGTGTATGAGTGAGTATGTGTGTGTGTGTGAGTGTGTGAATGTGTGAGTATATGTGTGTATAAGTGTGTATGAGTATGCATAAGAGTGTGTGTGAGTGTGCGTGCGTGTGTGTGTGTGTGTGTGTGTGTGTATGTGTGCGCACACAACCCTCAGCATAGTTCCCTCAGGCACCTTCCACTTTTTAACTTGAGGCAGGGTTTCTCATTGACCTGGGACTTTGCCAAGCAGATGAAGTTAGCTGTCCAGGGAGTCCCAGGGGCCCACCTGTCTCTGCCTTCCGTCTTTCCATCACCATCACTGAGATCACAAGCGTGTATCATTGCATCCAGCTTTTTACCTGAACTTTGGGGGTCAATCTTTGGTCCTTATGCTTATGAAACCATTGCTTCACTGTCTGAGCCATCTTCCCAGCCGGTGGGCAGCCATCTTGCCACGCCACACCCTCTACAGCTCCTGTGGTCAGCCCGTCCTACCCTCTGCATCTGAAGGACTTCCTCAGAGTGTCTGGGGAAACTGAGTTTTGTGGGAGCTGACCTGATCTAGGCCCTCAGTATAGACTGTCAGTCTCCTTGGCTGGGGCAATGAGAGAAGGATCAGATTTTGATCTCATTTCCTCTTTAGTCCTGGCCTCCGCTTCTGAGTCAGAGGAGCCCCAGAATGGCCCAAAATAGCCTCCTGGCTGGCGGGATGTAGCGATCCACACCACGGCTTGCATATTGATTTCGATTTTTTTTATTCTTATCAAGATATATTCTTCATCCCTTCAGGTAAATAGTGACCTTGGACTCACCGCCTTCCATATTTGCAGTCTGGGTCAATGAGTCTCAGTATTGACCTGGGGGAGGGCATCGATAGTTGCTTATTGTTAAGATATTTCAATGTCAATAAAGTGGCCCCATGGAGGTGGGAGGGGCCTAGGCAGCAAACCCAGCAGCTAAAAAACCAATCCCTTTCCCCCAGTTGTCATCTCAGCTTGGAAGGGGTGGGCTTTAAAATTGATTAACTTTCCTGCAGGGAGTGGGAAAACAAACTTCCAACACTGCCTGAATCCTGTTAAGAGAACCTTCTTAGAACTATTATCCATTCCATCGAAGGGCTAGAAACACCCACGCACGGCTGCCTGCCTCCCCTCCCCCAACCAACCTAAGACTTGCAGGGTAGACGATCAGGCCAGTATCAGATGCTGTGGGAATTGCTTGTATGTGGTCATCAGAGACAGACATTTTTAGAACTAAATCATGAGTGTGTGTGTGTGATTGTGTGTATGTGTGTGTGTGATTGTTTGTGTGTGTGATTGTGTGTAAGTGTGTATGTGTGTGTCAGTGTGTGTATGGGTGTGTGTCAATGTGTATGTGTTTATGGTTGTGTGTGAGTGTGTGTGCCATTGTGTGTGAATGTGTGTGAATGTATGTGTGAGTGTGTCAGTGTATGTAAGAGTGTGTGTGAGTGTATATGTGGTTGTGGTTGTGTATGTGAGTGTGTGTGTGTGTGCTTTGTGCTAGTGTTATGGACTTGAGTTTTCATGCTTAGCCTTTACATGGATGCTGGGATTGAAACTAAGGTTTTCATGTTTATGCAGCAAGTTCTTTACTTATGGAGACATCTCTCCAGCACCTCAGTTTTATTGCTCTTAAACTGCAGCATCCTCTCCTGGGCAGGGTTGACTCTCATACCTACCCTGTGGGGTGTGGAAGCGTTGTCTGGGCATGAATGATCTGAGTAGATGCTACCTAATCCTGGGCTGCTCAGTTTACTTTTTACTCACTGAGTTGAGAGTTAAGATGTTTTTCTTAGAGCCTTGGCTCTCCTCCCAGCATCCCCTGCTCTGTGCCTCATTCCTACCCCTGGTTTACAGGATGGATTTCAAAGTGTCCCTCTGACACTCTGATCTCACATTTACCCATCCTCAGTGGTCTGCTTTCTCCTGCAGACTCCCTGATGCCTGTGCCTCAGCCTCAGCTTGGCCTAGCCTGGAAGTCCCAGGAGGCCTGGATTCTCTGCATCCCTGACAGGGGCTGAGGTTCCAATCTAGTAGATGTCATCAGCTCTGCTCCCTTCCTAGCGACTGCTCATTATCCCTACCCGAGAAAGCTGCTTAGATTTGTTTAAAAAAGGACTCCTTAGGCTCCCAGGGTAAACTCAAAGCAAGGTGTGAGTCTGCCGTCTCTGCCGTCCTTCTAAGTCTGTCTCCTTAGCTTCAGGTCACTTGTTTACTTCTGACGGTTGTCATACTAGTCATTCACTGTGTCTGCATCTGTCTTCTCGTCCCTCAGAGCTGAAGACAGAGAGAATCATTGTCCTAAGCCTGCAGTCGCCTTGGAGTTTTGGAAGTTGAAAACCTGGAAGGTCAGGCCTCCCCTAGATGACAGGGATCACCCATGCCAGCCAAGCTGCATTCTGAAGCAGAAGTGACCATCTCTTTGGAACCAAATTGACCCACTGTGGCATCTTCAGGCCATCACATTGGACCAAAGGACTGCTTCATGATGCCAACATCTTGCCCCTTGCCCCAACTCAAATCTAAAGCTAAAATAGGCATCCTGATATTCTGAAATCTTGGAGTCACTGGCCCCCCTTTTCTGTTCCTCTTCTTTATATTGGCACTTTGAATAAATCTCTCTCTGCTTTTTATTGCTACCGTATGTGTGCGTGCGTGCGCGCTCGTGTGTGTGCACGTATACACATGTGTGTTCCTGTGTGCAGGTGATGTGTATACCTGTTTTTGTACACAAAGAAGCCAGAGGTCAGCTTTTTTTGTGTGTGTTCAGCTCACTTTTACTTTTTTTTTTTTTTTTTTTTTTTTTTTTTTGACTCTCACTGGCCAGAAGTTTACTGGACTCTATATGTCTTTGCTTCCTATGCACTGGGACTGTAAGCCACCACGCCACCACGCCACCATGCTACCATACCACCATGCCCTGTTATGATGTTTGTTTATTTTTAATGTGAAACCTTAGGATTCCACTCACTCAGACCCTTATGCTTGGAAGACTAGCACTTTGCCAACTCAGCTATCTCCTTGGCTCAAGTTTCTTTTTTAACTTGATAGATGGCCAAACAAAGCCTGTTGGGACTGCAGTAGCCCCAGCTTTTGGCCTGAAATTTATCTATCTATCTATCTATCTATCTATCTATCTATCTATCTATCTATCATCTATCCATTATCTATCTATCTATCATCTATTCATCTATCTACCTATCTATCTATTTTTTGTGTTCTCATCAATGCCCTCATCAGCTCTGATGAAGGAGTGCTCCAGCCTTTTTTTCCCAGCTTACACCCTGCCCAGGGTGACTATGAGAAGAGCTTTGAAGACAACCTAGGAAGGAGGTGATGAAGGTAGTCCCATGCTGTGCTGGGAGGCTACCTGCTGGCAAGGATGTGACTTGTCCTGAGATCACTGGAGAGATCTAGTGATGGGGGAAGATGCTGGGAAGGGCAGACACTGACAGGGCATGGTGTAACCAGAGACCAGAAATGTCGTGTGACAGTGTTGAGGGTAAGAAGGAGAGCCACAGAGTCGCTGCTGGACTCCTCAGGAGAAAGTAAGGAGTACTGTTCTGCAAAGAAGGGGGTGAGGGGAGAAGAGAAGAAGGAAGAAGGGAGTATAAAGAAAGAAAAGAAGGAAGGGAGGGAGAGGGGAAGGAAGGAAAGGGGTGTCTAGCATCCAAGGAAGGGGAATGTGTAGCATCTGATGTGGTTAGAGAGTTGGTTTAGATACCCTAGCACCATGGTTCTCAGCCTTCCTCCCGCTGAGACCCTTTAATACAGTTCTTCATGCTGTGGTGACCTCCCCCCAACTGTAGAATCATTTTTGTTAATACTTCATAACTGTACTTTTGCTACTGTTCTGAATTGAACTGTGAACATCTGTGTTTTCTGATGGTCCTGGGAGACCCCATAGCAGGGTCTTTCATTGAAAGCCACTGTAGCAGCTCTCTCAGCCCTGGGAGCACAGTTTCCACATCAGCATAGTCTTCCAACAGGCACAGCCCAGCTCTGGGCTAGACCCCAAATCCTCTTATGATTGCCACCTCTGGACACTGGATCCTGCTGCCAACCACCTAAACCCCAAAGCAAACACCCGAAGCTCAGAATCTTAAATTTGCATATGCAAATAAAACACACACACACACACACACACACACACACACACACACACACACAGAGGCCTCTTCCTATCCTACAGAGAGTAAAATGCATCTTTCTCAGAAGGCATGGGGACCTGACTTTGATCCCTAGAAGCCATGTTAAAAATGCCAGTCATGAAGGCACACTCGTAATCTCAGTATTAGAGACAGGAACTGACTCACTGGGCTGCTCTGCCTTGGGAAAGAAAAGTAGAGAGTGCCCGAGGAGCATCTGAGGTTGACCTCTGACCCCCACGTGCATCCCTGAGCTTACACATGTATGTACACAAAATAATTCAAAATGACAAAGATGGGGCTGAAGAGATAGCTCATTGGTTAAGAGCAATGAGTGCTCTTCCCGAGGACCTTGGTTCAATTTCCAGTAACCACATGGCCGATTATAAACATCTATAGCTCCAGTCCTAGGGGATCCAATGCCTTCTTCTGGCCTCCTTGGGAGCCACGCATGTATGTGGTGCTCAGCTACACATTCAAACAAAATACTCATATACATAAAAATAAATGAATACATTTTAAATTGTAATATTTAAAAAGATGAAAGCTTGCATGTTTGTTGCACAGGAGCACAGGGTTTTGTAATTACTGTACCTCAAAGAATTTACCATCTATCTCTGTGCATCACACACACACACACACACACACACACACAGTGTTTGTATATAGGCATGTGCGTTTCTGTGTATACATATTTATATGTATATAACTTATTAACTACAGGGTTACTGCCCTGGAGGGACTCACAAGTTCTGTGGCAAAGACAGACATGCAAACAATTATGGTACAGTAAGAAAAATAACTTTAATGTAGGCAGGATCAAAGAAGAGAGGAGCCGAGGAGAAGAAGTGCCCAGGGCTACTGGGGAAATTGGGAAAGACTCTCAGAAGGAAGCCATGGAGGCTGAGCGAGCGTCTTCTAGACTGACAGCGAGCTCTAGAGTTATCCCCAAGGAGGACACTTATGCTGGCCTAATAATTATTTATTAGGCCATCTGCTTCTGGTTGGAATGGAATTTTGCTCCGGGTAAGGATGCCGAAAGTTACAAGAAGCCATCCCACCACCTTCAAGCCTAAAAATGAAATCGAGATAAACTACATGACCCCGTCTTTTAAAAATCCATCACAGAGCCGAGGACATAAAGGATGTTCCTGGGCAGGAAAGGACCCAGGAATGCAAGGCCATTGGGAAAAGGGGTAATAAATCTACCATGTATGGAGGTTAAAAGACATAAGTCGGGGATGAGGAGATGACTCAGCAAAGTGCTTGCCAGACATATACAAGGCTCTGAGTGTGGATCCCCAGCAACCGTGTCAGGAACCGGATATAGTAGGTGCTTGTTTTCCTGGGGCTTGGGAGGTAGAGGGTGTGTGGGGCTTCTGGCTGACCCGGTGTAGTGGTTTGAATAGGTTTGGCCCCCATAGATTCATGTGTTTAAATGGTTGGCCCACAGGGAATGACACTATTAGGAGGTATGTCCTTGTTAGAATAGGTGTGGCCTTGTTGGAGGAAGTGTGTCACTGTCAGGGTGGGCTTTGAGGTCCTATGCTTAAGTTCCCCCTGGGGCAGAAGAGCCAGTCTTTTCTGCCTGCAGTCGGATTGAGATGCAGAATTCTCAGCTCCTCCTGCACCATTCCTGCCTGGATGCTGCCATGCTCCCACCTTGATCATAATGGACTGAACCTCTGAACCTGTAAGCCAGCCCCAAGTAAAATGTTCTTTATAAGAGTTGCTTTGGTCATGGTGTCTCTTCACAGCAATGGGAACCCTAACTAAGATGTCAGTGTAGCCCACTTTGGTGAAGAGATTCTGACTAAAAGAACAAGATGGAGAGATACCTGATATCAAGTTCTGGCTTCTACACATATGCACCCATGAATGCAGGCACTTGCCTACACATATGAAAACACATAGCACATGCACTTGTGTACACAGACATGTGCACACACACACACACAAACAATGAGCAAACATTAAATTTAATGCCCTTTAATAGTCTCATGAAGACCATGACAGATTATGTCCTGCAGAGCCCGATCACATCTTCCAGTTCTTTTCCGGGGTCTGCCAGTGACTGGGGGGAGATGGAGCCACTTGACTGAGAACAACACCAAGTTCAAGGTAGAGACAAACCAAAGGGTCCAGGACAGAAATGCAGGGTTTAGAGAATTTTCAGCCCAGGGACAAAGTGGAGAGCCAAAGAACCTCCCCAAGGATGCAGCAGAGAGAGATATCTCCCATGCTCAAATTCAAAGCTCGGCTGCAGGAGGTCCTGGCTCAGCCCACAGAGCCTGTGAAGTCTCTGGTGAACTGGCTGCCCATAAAAACACAGCACAGCACGAGTACCTTCAATGCAGCCACAGGTTAAGCTGACTCAGCCTCCCACCCCAGCGAGCAATTATGTTCTTTAGCCTCGACTGTTCTCTTACACACAATGCCTGAAGTATAATTAAAAATTATGAAACACTCGATGAAGCAGGAATTTGTGCCCTATAATCAGGATTGGGAAGAGCCATTGAAGCAGACCCACACCTAACCCAGAGGCTGAGATAGCCAGAAAGGATCTTTAAAAGACGACATTATAATTATCTCATTGAGCGGTAGTAGCATTGGGAACAGGGAAGAGATGGCGACATTTTCAAAAATATTCACTCATGCGTGTGGGGGTGCACAGGTGCCAGAGTGCACATGCTGAGGTCAGAGGTCAGCTTGCCGGAATCGGTTCTGTCCTAGCACTGTGCTAGCAAGTTTTTGTGTCGACTTGACAAGAGCTGGGCTCATTTGGGAGAATGCCTTTATCCAGGTTGGCCATAAGCAAGTCTACAGGACATTTTCTTGACTAATGATAGATGTGGGTGGGTAGTGTGCGGGGACCCAGCTCACTCTGGTCAGTGCCACCCCTGGATAGGTGACTCTGGGTGGGACTTTAAAAGCAGGCTAAGGAAGCCATCAGACACCAGCCAGACATCAGCAGGTCCTCATGGCTTCTGCTTTAGTTCCTGCCTCCAGGTTGCTAACTGAGTTCTTGTTCGGATTCCCCTCAGTGATGGACAGTTACCTGGAAATATAAGAGGAAATAAGCCCTTTCCTCCCCAGAGTTGTTTTTGGCCACAATATTTTAGCTAAGCAATAGAAATCCCAAGACATCCACCCTGTGGGTACCACCGATGCAACTCAGGACAACAAGCTTGACAGCAAGAAGACCTTTCACTGACTCAGCCATTTTGCCAGCCTTGTGATTTTATTTTTTTAAAGACAGGTTCTTGTACATCCTAGGGTAGCCTCTAAGTTGCTATGTAGCTAAGGATGACCTTGAACTCTTCACCTTCCTTTCTCTACCTCTCAAATGCCGTCACCATGTCCAGTACATGGTGCTAAGAGTTGGACTCAGAGTGTCCCACAAGCTACGCACATATTCTACCAACTGAACTACACTTCCCATTACTCTAATGATGAATTTTAGCATCAAAACTCTAAAATAGAATAAACCATTATTTGTAAACTGAAATCTATTTCATAACACACACAAAATTCTTTCGGTCGGCTTCGTAGCAGACTCAACACTGTGGAAGATGAGGGTGGTGTACTTAAAGATTGGCTGAAAGAAAACATCTGACTTAAAGCAGAAGAGGAAAAAAAAACATCAAAATGCTGAGAGACAGTATCAGAACGACATAGCACAGTATGCAGCTAGAGTCCCGGAAGGAAAGGAGAGAAATGCAGTAAAGAAATTCTGGGACAGGCGAGAATATTTCCAAACCGAGCAAGGACGTTAACCTACAGGTCCAAGAGTTTCCACAAATCTCCCATCAGAGTAATTACAAACAGAACCATCCCTAGACACGGAGCAATTAAGCAGATGAAAACTGAGAATCACTAAAGGTACCAAACTACAAGGGGCTCACTAAGGCCGAGAGAACACTATTGGAATGAACAACAAAGAAGAGGCCACGGGATAGCATCCCCAGATAGCACCTCTAGAGGAGTCTGAATGGAGACCTAGGGCTCTTCATTTGGAACTCTGTATCAAAGTGGAAGCATCTTCTCAAAGTGACTGTAAAAATACAATTTGGACAAGCGAAACACATGAATCCTTTCTCCTGCAGAGTTGTTCCACAAGAGACCTTGTGCCTGGTGGAAGCCAGTTCTTGTTTGGAGGGATAACTAAAAAAAACAAACAAAGAAAGTAAAGTCAGGGTTGGAACTGGTGAATAAAGAAAAGGAACTTCTCAGAAGATTCTAAACCTGAGGAAGAAAGGCAACAGGGGTGGGAGTAGAAGGGGGAAAGAGAGAGGGAGGGAAGGCACCATCTTCCCAGGTTCAGGTCCTGGAGGACTCTCTGCCACGCCCCGAACCTCGAGGAGGTGGGGCTTAGCTGGGGGTAAGGAAGCATCTTTGTTGGGTCACTGTTTATTGGTGGTACCTTGTTCCTGGTTCCTTCTTGTCTCAGAGCCTGCTTCCTGTCTGGGTGCTCATCTCCTCCAGTGTTCTGCCCAAACTTAGGGAGTCCAGTGGCCAGGGACTGAACTCTACAGAGCCATGAGCCAAAATGAATAACCTCACTTCTTTAGGTTGTTTCTTTTGGGTATGGGGTCCTAGCAGCAAGAATGCTAACTAATATAGACTCCAAGGGTGTCAATCTGAAGTTAATAAAATACATATTTATATTTTATGTGAGTGAATATATTTGAAATTGTCTGCAGAAGATTACTGGAAAATGCACAAATTGCACCAATGTTTAATGTGCTTTATTTTTTTTTAAATGTAGATATAAACTATGCAGCCGGAATTTTATGTTGTTTGTGAAGCAGTATGAAATTGTGTAAAACCAGTGATGTTAAGTGGAAGGTGGGTACTATACCCACTAAAAAAAAAAGAAAGGAAGAAAAAGACATGAAGAGATACTGTGAGGAACACTGCAAAGTAATTAGCCCCAGAAGGAAGTAGGGGTTAGATATCAGAATGTTTGCTTTAGGGCAAACAGCAAATGGCCAAAGGATACTCTGCACCAATAACTTTTACAGTACAGAAGGGTCCAAATCTCAAAATATAGAGATTGCCAGAATAGATAATGAATATCTGGCTATATATCATTTAAAAGGAGCAAGATGAGGGGTAGGGAAGATGGTTCAGTTGGTGAAGAGCTTACCTTGCCAGCCCAAGGACCGGAGTTCGATCCCCAAGGCTCTTATAAAGTAGCTGGGCACGGTATGTGTGTGAACCTAGCTCATCTCTGGGACATTGGCCAGTCAGTCTGGCTTCTCAGAGGTGTTTAAAAAAAAAAAAAAAAACAAAGTAGTGAGAGACCTTGTTTCAAGAGAGGAGGAAGAATGGTACCTGTCCTATTGCTTTAATAAATGCCATGACCAAAACCCTTGGATTAACCTCCATGTTAATCCTCAATTACACTTACCCGAAAGCTAACTTGGTGGGGGAATTTTTCTCAGTCGAGGTTCCCTTTTTCAAGCTGACTCTAGCCTGTGTCAGGCTGACGTAAAAACTAGCCAGCATAGCATGTAAGAAATGACACCAGTCTTTCATGTGTTCACACCAACACACGAACATCCTCACAGGGCCCATACATGATTCACACACACATGCACACACAGATGTTCATGTGCACAGAGGAGAAGAAAGATGAGGAGGAGGAGGAGGAAGAAGAGGAGAGCGGTGGTTAAGGAGGAGGGGGATGGGGGAACACAGTTTGATATAAAGTCATGGCCAAGTTCTAAGTAGGAAGAGATCCTAATGCAAGAGCGCAAACATCAGCATCTGAAAGAGGTTGCGAGGAGGTTACTACCCAAGAAGGAACCCGTCCACACGAGAAGCAGAAGTCCTCCCCCCCTCACCCGCTTCCACTACCTTAAGTGCCAAGGTTAAAATTTCTGACAGCGGAACTTAGACTACGAAGAAAAAATCCTGACACATAGAGACAAACACAATCATACCTAAAGACTTTACCACCTCCTAGGAGACAGGATGTCAGCGAAGGACAAACAGGACCTCAGTAATGACATTAAACAACCCAACACAGCTGATGCTTAGAAAGCCATCTGCACGCAGCGATGGTGGGAACAGTTCCCTTTCAACACTCGGGAATATTCACCTAGTCTCACCATGTAAGAGATGAAGGGAGAACACGCTCAAAGACTGAAAAATGAAACAGAGCTTATTCTCCAAGCACTGCATAATTAAATCATACATCAATACCAGCAAGATCCTAGGAAACCTGCAAATACTTGGAAATCAGGCAACACATTTCCAAGTAATCCACTGGCCAGAGAAAATAATTAAAAAGCAATTTAAATCGGATGCAAATGGAGCTGTAATATATCGAAGGTTGCACAATGGAGTTAATTCAATATTCTCGGGGAAATTTACAGGCGGAAATGCTTGTAATAGAGAGAGAAGAAAGGCTTCAAACATAGTTGGAGAAATCAAGAGAGAGAGGGGGAAAAAGGCAAATTAAATCCAAACCAGAAGGATGGAAAAAATATTAAAGCTGAGGTTAGGGGAAGGTTAATAAAATTGATGATTCTAGGCCAAACTAACTAACTAACTAACTAACTAACTAACTAACTAACTAACTAACTATATATAGTTATATACTAATTATAAGTGTATATATAAGTATATAGTTATATACTAATACACACACACACATCCGTGTGTGTGTGTGTGTGTGTGTGTATGTGTGTGTGTGTGTGTGTATTGGTTCTAAAAATTGAACTTAAGAGCAACTCAGCAGGAAGAATGCCCACTAGTAATTTGCTAGTGAGTTCTCTCAGCATCTTTAGGTGGCATGCATATCCCAATCCCAGGTATATATGGAGAGGGGGAAACTCCCCATTCACTTCCTGAAGTTAGTACATTTCCAAGACTGAATCTGACACATTTCTAGTAAAGGAAGCAATTAACCAAGGACATTCACAAACTTAATTTATTTTGAGACATAGTCTGGAAAGAAAGAGCCATAGCTGGCCTTGAACTTACTCTGTAGATCAGGCTGGCCTTGAACTTAAGAGATAGGGACTCCCTTTGTCTCCTGATTAAAAGTGTGTGCCACTACAGCTCAAAACAGCAATATTTTAACTGATTAATTAATGTTAGATATATAAACATTTTTCTTGTGTATATGTGTTAGGTATCCATGGAGGTCAGAATAGGGTGTCAGATCCCCTAGGAATTACTGGATGGAGTGAGCCACCGTGTAGGTGCTGGGAAGCAAACCCAGGTCCTTCAGAAGATAAACAAGTGCTCTTAGCTGTAATCATTGAGCCATCTTTCCTACCCCGACCAGTAATACTTTAAAACATAACATACCAACACGAGGTTAATTTAACATTCAAAACTAAATTAACGTGGCTGGGGTGTAGCTCAGTGGTGGAGTGTACACCCAGCTTGCAGAAGAAACTGGGTTTGATCTTTAGTACTATCGAAGATTTTTATGTGAGTCAAACTTCCATGTAACAAGATAAAGCAGGAAAAATACCTAGTCTTCTTAGTAAACACAGGAAATATATTTGACAAAACTCAACTCCTACACAGAATAGAAATATTTTCAATCACCTTTAAAACAACAACAAGTGTTATTTAATAAAAGGCATATTAAAAAGTCAAAGGTTAGATCATCCTTGTGAGTGATAAACTAGAATTTCCTTTTTCCCCCAGAAGTCTGAGAAGCAGGCAAGGGTAGCCAATCCCATTGCTTCTATTCAGCTGATGCTCAAAAGCAGGCCAGTGAGATAAGGCAACATAACAAATTAAAACTACACAAATCAGAAAGGAAGAAAATGGCTTTGATTTCCAGATGATGCAATTATGAATATAGAAAATTCTATTTTTTAAGGTTATTTTTTTTTTGCTTTATGAATTTTCATTTCTGAGGCTATAATTACATAATGTCTCCCATCTCTTTCCTTCCTTCAGATCTTCCCATAGACCACTCCTTGCTCTTTTTCAAATCCATAGACTCCTTTCTCGTCATGTATGCAACATACACACATCTATTACTTGTAAGTTTGTTTACATTTGGTACTGGATAACCAGTTGGTGTGCTCATCCCAGGGGAAGGCTGTTCCTCCTGCTCTAAGGATTCCTTAGATGTCATAACTCTTGTGTAGGGTGGAAGCCTCTGGGCTGTTTTTATTTTTATCTGTATAAGGCTTTTTACCCATGTGCATGTTTATACATTGCAAGAGTGTAGTGCCATGGAGACCAGGAAGGGGGTGGGGGGCACAGATCCCTATGTTACTGATGGCTGTGAGCTGCCATGTGGGTGCGGGGATGGAAATCATGTCCTCTGCATTAGCAACCAATGCTCTTAACACAAACGCCATCTTTAACCTCCAGTAGGTTTCTTAAGAAAAACCTGGCCAGCTACTCCCGAAGTATGCATGAAAATAGAAAGGAAGGGCTATTCTCAAAAACAATGACAAGGCTTTGTCTGTGGCCCTTAAAGAAATAGACTCACCCAAAAAAAAAAAAAGGCCTGCACCAAAATTTTTACTGGGTCTGAATAGCTGTCTGTCAACAGGAGAACAGATACCATGTTGCCTTTGAAAAGAGAAGCAACGAAGGTTCGCACAGCAAGTGTGAGCCCACCACAAAATAAATCCGGCAAAACCAAACTTTATGACTCTATTTTTAGGACCTTGAAGCCCAGGCAGGGCAAATCTATAGAGACAGACCTCTCAGGAGCCGTGATGAGGATGTGACTGGATTAGGTGTGAGAGGCCCGAGTGAAGTTTGGGAGGTGACCGATGTCCTACATCCGGATTTAAGAGATTGCCACACAGGTGCTTCCGATTGCCCAAACCCATTCAATCCTCCATTTCATTTCGTTCTATGTAACTTAGCCCGCTCTATCCGGGGGCAGAGGAGGGAGGGAGGAGAGGAGGAAGGAAGAAGAAATGTGGAGAAATGCAGCCGAAGGTGAGAGATGTATGAAGCTTGTTCCCAACCTGCTGGGAATCAACGAAGTATAAAAAACCCATTTTGAGACAATCAAGAAAAACGGACGAGGAACCGGGCAAGAGAGGTAGGGAGTAATTGCTGCCGCTTCCGCTGGGTATGAAGATGATTTTGTTGTTATTTGTTAGTAACGTGTATGGATACATCGGGGTAAGCTGATAAGATGCCCCGGATTGGCTTTAAATCGCTTCAGAGAAACAGGTAGAAAGGGACGGTGGGAGGAAGGGGCACAGGGCATCTTTACAGACTCCCATTAAAAATGTTTAAAGATACATTTTTAAATAAAAGATAACCACAGCATAAATCACGTGTTCAGAAGAATACCTCTGAGTCTTCTCTCCCACACAAAACTCCAACTTCTTTTTTTGTTCTTTTGCATTTGCACAAAAATCTATTAACAGGTCATGAAATCAATCTAGTGGATAAGATTAGCATTTTTATTATATGAACTAAGAGAAAATGGCCCAGAAGAAAAGAAAAATAATCCTAGAGTATTTACTTACAATAAAGATATATGTTGACATTCAGAGTTGTTCCAGTGAGTGAGTGTGTGAATGTGTGTGTATGTGAATGTGTGTGTATGTGTGTGTGAATGTGTGTGTATGTGTGTGTGTGAATGTGTGTGTGTATGTGTGTATGTGAATGTGTGTGTATGTGTGTGTGAATGTGTGTGTATGTGTGTGTGAATGTGTGTGTGTATGTGTGTATGAATGTGTGTGTGAATGTGTGTGTATGTGTGTAAATGTGTGTGTGTATGTGTGTGTGTTTATGTGTATGGGTGTGTGTGAATGTGTGTATGTGTGAATGTGTGTGTGTATTTGTGTTTGTGAATCTGTGTGTGTGAATGTGTGTGTGTATATGTGTGTGTGTGTGTCCCCACACTGGATCCTGATGAAAAATATTTAGGAACAGCCCTCCATAGAAAGGACTCCAAACTACAAGTGTCTCCTTCCACTCCTCCCATAGAAATCTTGGAGGATTTCCATCAATCTAGCTCGACCACAGGCCTATGTGTAACTCCCTGCCTCGACTTCAAATACCGATATAGGCTGTCTACAAGTTGTGTGTGTGTTATTTGTCTGTGTGTGCAGATGTGCATGCCTTGTGTTATGTGTATATTACATGCATGGGGTGTGTGCATATGTATTATGTGTCTATGATTTGTGTGCTAGGTGTGTGTGTGGTATGTATATAATGCATTTGTGTGTTTTTCTACAGTATACACATATAGTGTTGTACCATATTCATACATGTAGGTTGCATCCTATATGGTTTGTGTGTAGTGTATTACATGTCTCTGGTATAGTGTGTGTGTGTGTGTGTGTGTGTGTGTGTGTGTGTGTGTGTGCATTTACCTATATTGAATGTGTATAAGGTATGATATGAAATGTGGAGACTGCATGCGTGATACATGTGATATGTGATCAATTCTGTCTATGGTGGGCTGTGTGCAAGAATGATAAATGTGTGCTGTGTGTCAGTGTGGTGTGTATGCAATTATCTGACTCATCTGTAGAGTGCTCGGCTCAGAGGTCTTTGTATGTGGTTGGGCATTTGCCATGTACCTAGTGCGCCAACAGCCTAACAATAGATCACGGCCTGAAAAGATACCCGGGAAGCTTTGGTGATGAGTCTCTTCCTATTTTGGCTCCTGGAAGAAGTCTAAGGATACATCTGGATGGTGGCTGTGTCCATGGAAATACTTGTCAAAATTCACCAAACTCTGCGCTTAGCATCCAGGAACTTTCAAGTGTTTGTTTGTTCTCTGTGTGTAGGAGGGACAGTGACATAGCATGCTACAGTACTCACGTGACTGGCGGAGGACAACTCACTGGAGGTGGTTCTCGCCTGTCATCTGTGCACCTGGGGACTGAACTCCGGCCATCGGGCTTGGTGGCAAGTACTTGTATCTACTGAGCTGTCTTGCTGACCCAAGATAGAAGTATATTGCTGTATGTAAAATGCACCACACCTCCCTGATTTTGTGGAGGAACCCCGAGTTCTGGAGAATGAGTAGGAAGCAGTCGTGTAGAGCAGAGAACAGAGCAAAGTGTCTTTGGGGGAACCACGGGAAGTGAACAGAGAAAGCTGGAGTATAGGCTGGGGATCCATTACACTAGGCCTCGTAGGGAGCTGGGAAGGAGTACAGGGTTCTGCTGACTCAGATGCAGTGACAGGGCCTAGGGAGAGCAAGACACGGGGCCAGGGGAGCTTCCAGGAGGCTGCCCCAGTCAATGCGTTAGAGCAAGTGGGAGCTGGGTCTGGAGGAAGGAGTAGAGATGTTCAGATGCAGAGTTGGGGTTGCTGGGAAACTCACAACTTAAAGATCCACCATTTTTAGCTCATACTTTTGTCATCTGGACCAGACTCAACTAGGAGGTTCTTCTGACAGGCTTGCTGATTCTCTCTCTCTCTCTCTCTCTCTCTCTCTCTCTCTCTCTCTCTCTGTGTGTGTGTGTGTGTGTGTGTGTCTGTTTGTGTATATGTGTCTCTATCTCTTTATTTCTCTATCTCTCTAACATCTTTATCCCTGTGTATTTGTCTCTATCTCTTTATCTCTCTCTACCCCTCCCCCACCTCTCATCCCTCTCTCACCGTAGCTGGCCTGGCCTTCATATGCAGTAGTGCAGGGCCTTAGCGAGTCAAGCATCAGCTGAAGGCATTCCCACAGATTGGGTTGGCTGGGGTCTCACTGGCCTGGCATCACACTGCTGGTATCCCATTTGGATAGTAAAGAGGGTCACACTTGGCATCAACAGGCCAAGGCACACACCCCCCCACCCCCACCCCTGAACGGATTAGTTACTCTTCTTGTTACTGCAACACTGTAACAAAATATTTGACAAAAGTATCTTTAAGCTTTTCTTCGGCTCCCAGTCCAGTCCGTGAGAAAGGACATGTTGGCCTGGCCAGGTCGGTCACATTGTATCTAGTCAGGATGAATGCTGGAGCTCAGTGATGTTCCCCCTTTCCTTTTTAAACTTCAGCCTGGAACCCCCAGCTTTGCAGGATGGTACTGTCCACATTCTGACAGAGCTTTCGTCCACTGCCTCTGGAAACAGCCAAGCGGCCTCCCCCGGAGCTGTGTTTCCTAGGTGATTTTAAGTTCCATCAAGTTGGCTGTTGAAGATGGCTGTCAATCATTGCCGTATGAGTCATCACAGTTGCTAACTGTGACTTTGAAAACGTCATTCAATCTTTCCAGGCCTCAGTTTTTCCACCTTTAAGACAGGCTGATACTAATAGTTTTCTCCCTGTCCTTGTTTACATAGTAACACCAGGGAAGGCATGACAGGGGACTGGCACCAAGGAACCTAATTGTTTCTGCTGTTGTTCCTGCAGAGATGTTTACTGAGCCCTTGCACAGCATAAGGGCCTCTCCTGGCCTGATTCACCACAGGCATGGCTTGCTATACCTATGAAATGTTGGGAGTAGTGAACAGGGCGAGGTCTCTTGATTTCCATTGACAGTCACTGCTCTTAGTTAGGATTCTGTTGCTGTGATAAATGCCATGAATTAAAGCAACTTGGGGAGGAAAGGGTTATTTTCAATCCAACTCTCAGGCCCCACTCCACCACCGAAGGATTTCAAGGTAGGGATATGGAAGCAGGAACTGAAGCAGAGACTATGGGGGAAATGTTTCTTATTGGCTTGTTCCTCTTATTGGTTTGATCAGCCTGCTTTCTTATGTAATCCAGAACCACCTGCTCAGTGGTGGTACCACCCAGTGGGCTGGGCTTCTTCCCCACCCCGCCCCCTACTTCAATCACTAAGTAAGAAAATGCAGCATAGTCTTGCATAAAGGCCAATCTCATCGAGGCATTTTTCTCCATTAGGATTCTCTTTGCTCAGAGTTGTCCAGGTTTAAGTCAGTTTGCAAAACAAAACAACCGGATGAATGCCCAGTCGGAGAAGGCCGTCAGTGCTTGGCCATGAAAAGAGGGGAGGGTCCAATAAGAAGTGGGTTCTCTATTCATTCCTTGTTTTTGTGAGTATGTGTGTGTGTGTGTGTGTGTGTGTGTGTGTGTGTGTGTGATGCTCATGTACATGCATGTAGAGGCTGTTGCTCTTCATGGGCCATCGATCCAGAGCTCCCTCCCTATGTTGACTAGCAAGTCCCAGGAATCGGCTTGTCTCTGTCCCTTCAGTGCTGACATTTTAAGTGTGTGCCACTTTGTATGTCTTTAAAAAAAAAAAGTGGGCCCTAGGGAATCAAACTCGGGTCCTCATATTTGCAAAACAATCATTTTACTGACTGTGCCATCACCCCAGCCCTCCCTTGTTTTCCTTTTATTAATTAAGCATGGGTCAGTTATTTACATGGATTTCTGTTGCCATGCCAACCCAGAGAGCATGTTGGCGTGTCAGCACCATGTTACCCTGCTCCAGGAAGCTGCTTTGCCAGCTGCCACTTTGGTCCTGTCCCCTGTGTTGTACCCTCTCTCTTCCACCAGGTCCCCCCCCCAAGTATTCCTCTTCGTAATGCCTATTTCCTGCCAGCCAGCCCCTGAAGAGAGCAGGCTAGGAAGCCCTTAGATTTCCCTCTCACCAGTCTCCATAGGTCTGGCGTCGGGCCGAGGAAGTTACTATGGATTCAGGAACACTTGACGTGAGTGCATTTTATCCATCACAGCCAGCACAAGGAGCGCTGTTGCAGATAGCATCCTTTGTGGATTCAGGACATGCAGCCTCATCTCCTCCTCTTTGCTTCAATTCTGGGGTTACAGTTGGCCGCTTACAAGTTGGTGCCTTGAAGTTTCTGCTACCCCAAAATGGCATTCATGGTTCCCATTATCAGCTTGGAACTTTCTAGAATGCAGGACCACCTCAGATCTGCTGAGTGGGGGTGTGGATGTCAACAAAATCTCTAAAAGGCCCATGTGCACATTAAAATCCCACAGTGCTGCTTGAGTAGAGATATCGGGAGGTCACCTACAATCAGCCAAGGGCATGGGCTTGAACAGAGATAGTGGAGGTCACCTGCCATGTGTCAATCAAACTAACAAGCTTATGGACCAATGGTGTGCGCACGGCGCCTGGCTCTCGAACCTCACAGCACTGGGGAGAGACTTTCTCCATGCATCAGGCCCTGCTTCCAGTCTGTAGAGGGGTGCCAGTCATGGAGCCTGTACTCCTGGGCATCTGGGCTCCGTGGAGAACATGCATGTCAATAGATTTGTGACCGTGGGGCTCTCAGGGAAGCAACAGACCCAGATTGGAGCTATGGATCACATGAATGAGAGCTGCTATAGCATGCCAGGAAGCCCTGAGCTTAGTCCCCAGCCTTACATGTACTGAGCGCCCTAGTTTGCTCTCTGTTGCTGAGATAACGACTATGTCCACGAGCACCTTGTGGAGGAAAAGGTTTATTGGGTTTATACTTCCATGCCACCCTCCATCACTGAGGGAAGTCAGGACAGGCACTCAAGTGGAACCCGGAAGCAAGAACTGAAACAAAGACCGTGACTGCTTAGTGGCTTGTCCCCATGGCTTGTTCAATCTGCAACCCAGGACCACCTCCCGAGTGGGTGGGGCCTGCAACCCAGGACCACCTCCCGAGTGGGTGGGGCCTGCAACCCAGGACCACCTACCAAGTGGGTGGGGCCTTCTTCTTGATGAAGAGTCTTTATCAAGTCTCAGAAACTGTTGCAAGATAAAGTATGCTGAGAACTCAGCTGTCCTCATGGGATGTGGCACCCAAGAGTAACACCCTTGACTCTGGTGTTGGCTATTGTGCTGAAGCCAGGGAAGATAGCAGAGAGGGGGTGTGGGTGAAGGAAGGGTCAGGCAAGTCCTGACTTTGTAACATTTCTCTGGGGGAGGGCATGAGAAAGAGAGAAAGTAAGCCTCAATTTTACTTTGTAGCTGAGAAGGACACTTTAGATCTCACTAAGTGACCTTGGTACACTATTTGTCATCTCTAGGGACAGTTTTCTGACCTCTGTAAGGTGAGGACAACCAGTAGCAACAAAATACCACCCAAACCCCTCGGTACATTGGATGTGCTGGGTTACTCTTCCATGGTGGAAGGCCCTGGTTAGAACCCCTTTATGATTCCAGAACCCTAGTTACTCTGGGCAGTGCTGAATCCACCTGCTGAGCCCCAGGAAGGAAAGGATGGCAGTTCTGAAGAGAAGGAGGCCAAGAGAGGCGTGAGAGCTGCTCCATCAGTAAGAAGCCAAGAGCAGGAGGACCAGTACTATGGTGGGTGTCCCCAGCCCTCTCCTGGGGCCTCAGTGGTCTCTGTTCAGGATCCACAGTCACTAGACACCACGTGTGGTTCCTGAGAACTGCAGATATCCCTGTCTGATCTGAGGCTGATCAGTCAAACTGAGGCAGACACCCAGGTGTGGATAGTAGCAAGCAGAAGTCAGCCATAGCAGGCTTGGCTAGGTTTTCTGAATGTCATGGGTAAAGAAGCCATAAGATGCAGTTTGGTTTTCCCAAGCTCCCCAGTGACAGAGAGATCGACTGTGGTAACAGACATGCTATCAGCAGTGAGAGAGGAGGCATCTGCAAAGCTACCTCATAGGAAACGACACAACACAACTGTGTTGCCGCCCTTCATTCCGCTAGATTAACGGCCGCAGATTAGGCACCTGCTGTGTCCCTTACGCCCTGTGGCGGCCATTAGTTACAACGCTGAAGGAATAGACATGAATCTTGGCTCTGTGGAGTTTGCCTTGTAGCAGAGTGAGATATCACAAACAAATGAAAACACACAGCACTGTATCTGGAAATATGAGCTAGTGAGGAAAATTGGAAAGATTCTGGTGTGTAGTTATGAAGGTAGGGCGAGGAACACTCCAGAGCGGGGAGTAGGTGGGTGGGAAAATCTCTGAAGGAGGTGAGGCAGTGATCTCTAAGAACATTTGGGTGAGGCTGTCCCAGAAAGAGGAGGCCTACCAAAGGGTTTCCCATTGAGTAGGACTTCATTTAAAAGCACTAATTCCCCTTAGAGCCTTTCCCTCCCAGTCTCAGAGATGCTCCTACTGACTTCGTTTTCTTTCTCCCGGCCGGCCCTCTCCTCCCCCTCTTCCTATACCTAATCCTCATCTCCACTTCTCTCCCAATCCCCTCTTCCACCCTCTTCCCTCCCTCCATTCACCTCCAATGTCTATTTCATTTCTCCTTCTGAGTGAGATTCACACATTCATACTTGGGCCCTTCTTATGTCTTAGTTTCTTTGGCTCTGTGGATTGTATCATGGTTCTCCTGGAGCCATATACGGCTAATATCCACTAATAAGTGAGTACATGCCATGTGTGTCTTCCTGGGGATACTGAGACTGACGTGGCTAGCCACTGTACCAGGTGGGACCACCCACAACCCCCCTCCCCCGCCCCAAGTGTGTCCCGTTTACAAGATGTGCAGGGATAAAGATGGAGCAGGGACTAAGGGAACAGCCAATGACTGGCCCAACTTGAGACCCAGCCCATGGGAGAAAGCCAACCCCTGATACCACTAATGATACTCTGTGTTTGCAGACAGGAGCCTAACATAACTGTCTCCGGAGAGGTTCCGCCCAGCAGCAGATAAAAACAGATTCAGAGACCCAGAGCCAAACATCAGGGGGAGCTCAGGGAGTCTTGTGGAAGAGTGGGGAATAGGGGTGAGTGAGCCAGAGGGGTCACGGACACCACAAGACCTACAGAGTCAACCTAACTGGACCCATGGGGGCTGACAGAGTCTGAACCACCAACCAAAGAGCATGCAAGGGCTGGACCTAGGGCCCCACACACATTTGTAGCAGATGTGCAGCTTGCTCTTCATGTGGGTCCCCTAACAATTGGAATGGGTGCTGTCTCTGCCTCTGTTGCCTGCCATTGGATCCCCTTCCTCTCACTGGACGGCCTAGTGGAGCCTCAGTGGAGAGATGTGCGCCAAGTCCTGCTGCGACTTGATGTCCCAAGGCCAGCTGGTACCCAGGTTTATGAGGAGAAGGGGAGGGGGTAATGGGGAGAGGGTTTTGTGAGGATGACAGCTGGAACAGAGGATGTGCGTGTGTGTGTGTGTGTGTGTGTGTTTGTGTGTGTGTGCGCGCGCGCGTGCACGTACCCATACACTCACAATAGAGATGTATTGTGAATAAATAAATAAATTTTTCAAAAGCTCAACTAAAGTACAGTGTGTGGCTTGTGACACCCGAGCTGACTCAGTAGGTGAGTTTATACACAGAGGAGAAAGGTGTAGGGGCTATATGATGAAGCCAGGGGTAGAGTCATGTGACAGCTCGCCTTAAGATGACACCAACATCATGCCCCAAGAAGCCTTCCTGGATTCCCTCGTTCCACCAAAGCATGCACGGTCTTCTCTGCACTTGGGGCTCTGCCAGCACCTGTGTTTGCCTCTCCGTGTTCCCTTCTTTGATTTTATATCCATCTACTCCTGGAGACTGTGCCCTCCTCTCAGACTTGGCTACCTGGTGTATTTAATATGCCGGTGCTCAGCACAGGCCTGCCACTTAGACAGAGGGAGTGGAAGAAAGGCTGAGGAAGGGATCGGAGACCAGAGTGGAGGAGGGGGCTCAGAGGAAGAAGATGGCTAGGCTTCAAATGGAGACCTGACAGACGGGACTCACGGTACTGGGGTCGGACACTCGCCCTAAACATGAGCGAACAGAACAAAGAAGAGATGGGAGAGAAATGAGACCTCTTAGAGAACTCGGTCCCTAACCAGAGTGTGATAGATGGGGTATCACTTAAGATGACCCCAAATTTGGATGCTTGGGAGTGGAAGAGAAAAAAGCCTGTAGAGGGCGCTGTGGTGATCAGGCTCCGGTGATGAGTGGGCGCTGTGTATAGCTTACCTCGTCACCCATCCCCCACACGTCTTCATTTCCTTCCCAAGGGAGGGGGCTGTTGGATGATGTTCTAGACACTGGAATTTGAATAATGACGTTAATAACAGGCAAGGCCAGTGGCGATGATGTCCCTGAATGTCCATGCTGGATGCTTTTAATGAAACCTGGAAATTTGTGCCCAGATACGGAATGAGGAAAACACACCTGGCAAACAGGAGCTCAGTGGCTGTAATGTGGGGCTGAATTCAGAGAGCTATAGAGTAATGATCATGATGGTGACGAGGCTGCATCATGAGAGCACATTAAAATCAGATTAATTAGTTAATTTAAAATAACAATACCCATTAAGGTCATTAGCGACGCCTTAACTCCATTCAGTATCCAGCTGTAAACACGCAGCTTTTCTCATGCAACTCTCATTTAGGTTCCTAAAGCAGAAATGAGGCTCCCTGTCTTTCCCTCCCTTCATGCGGCAAGCATTTATTTGGCACCTACTGGATGCCACCCACACCGGAGCCCAGAAGTAGAAAGGGAAAGGAGACTGGGCTTTGAGAAGCTGGTCCTTTATGGAGGGGGTAGGGCCCTAGGAGAAGTCAGTGATGGCTCAGGGTGACAGGTAGGGAGACGGAGAGATCAGAGGACAGGGTCAGCCAAGGAAGCTGATAAAAGGGCTTTCGCAGTGACTGCTCTGTCTCTGCTTCCTATCTTGCCCCAAAAGTCCTGGGATTGTAGATGTGGGCTACCGCAGCTGAATTTCTATATGGGATCTAGGGTCCCGGGGTGTCTGGGATGGTGATAGCAAAAGGTGGTTATGAAGTCCAAGGTCATCTACTTGTGTTTGTTGAAGGGGGGGGGGCGTGTGGGTAGAAAGCTCAGAGGGGTTTGTGGTAAAGGGATGGGCCAGGACACAGTTCTGGGCTTTCTTCTGCTGCCACAGACACTGTTCTCCAAACTCTAGAAACTGGCCGCCCACCTAGCTTCCGGTCAGCAGAGAAAGGCTGGGAGTTGCTAAAGGGGGTGCACAGAAGAGGTGGCGGTGAGGCCCACGTGGGCCTGGTCTGTCCGTGTCTAGCTAGCTTTGTTCCTAAGCCTAGTTTTTCAGCTCAGCAGTCATGTCTTAGAAGGGGAGAAGGATGACCTGAAAAAGGATGTGACAGTGAAAAGCGTTTGGATATGCTGAACTCCATGGAGGTCAGTGCTGTTGAGATCTGATGAGAGAGATCGGCTCAAGGGGAGGCTGGCAAGGCTCACGGGAAGACTTCGAACCTCATTGTCAGGGCCAAAGGGTGACATTGTGACGTGACAACATTTACGTTTTCCTTTTATATTTTGAATTTTTAAAATTGTGTGTGTGTGTGTGTGTGTGTGTGTGTGTTATGTCTCTGTGTGGGTTCTGTGTGTCTGTGTTTGTATGTGGTGTATGTGTGTGTGGTGTGTCTCTGTGTGTGTTCTGTTTGTGTGGTGTGTGTGTATGTGTGTGATGTGTTTTGTGTGTGTGTCTATGAGTCTGTGTGTGCTATCAGGTGTGTGTGTGTGTGTGTGGGTGTGGGTGTTTGTATGCTGTAAGGACTGCATGGGTGTGTGTGTTTAGGTATGCATGCCACAAAAGCGTGTGGATGTCAGCAGACAACTTTCAGGAAGTGAGCCCCACCTTTTGTTTTGAGGCAGTGTCTCTCCTGGTTTTCTGCCACTGTTCTTCATACTCTAGGCTAATTGACAAAAGAATTCACAAGCCACTCTCTGTGCCTGCTATCTCATCTAGGAGTGCAGGGATTGCAGAAGTGTGTTATATGTCGGGCTTTCAGTGTGGGTTCTGGGAATTCAACATTAGGTCTTAAGGCTTATGCAATAAACACTTACCCACTGAGCATTTATATTTCCCAACATATCACTCTGGCTGCTGAGGAAGAGCAGATTAGAGATGGCTCTCCACTGAGTGGGATTCAACAGAACTTAAAAAAATAATGCATATTTGCTTTTGTGTGTGTTTATTTTATTTACTTAATGTGTGTGATAATTGTATGCACTGTGTGGATGTGTAAATGGGAACACATGTGCTGTGTGCATATGCACATGGAGGTCAGAGGTCAACACTAGGTCTTAGTCAGTCTCTCACCATCTGGGTTTTTGATACAGGGTCTCTCAGTGACCCTGGATCCCACCCATTCATACACACTGGTTGGTCCACAAGCACCAGGGATCTGCTTGTCTGTCTCCCTGGTGCTAGGATTACAGGCATATACCATAACCCTTAGCTTTTTTCATGAGTTCTAGGGATGCAAACTCAGGTCCACATGCTTTCAGGGCTAGCATCTTACCAACTGAGCATCTTCTAACTCCAAGGGGGATTCGTGATGTCCAAAAGTCTACAACTTCACTGTTCACCATGGCAGCCACACATCTCACACCACTGCAGGACAAGTGAGCTGGGTTCAGCTAACTGCTTTCTGCTAATTCTTTCTTAATTGTTAGGTGTCAGGTATTGTACTTCCAGTTTCAACTAAGATGTCAACATGAACCAGGCTACTACTGAAGTACACATATATTATAAATCATCTTCTTTGTTTTATTATCATTTCTAAGAGAACAAAGTCTCTATTATTCCTATTGCAAAGCACACAGGAATTTAAGAAAGTCCAGTAAATAAAAAAAAATTATCCGGTGAATGTAGTATTCTTAACTTTTTTTATATGACTTATACCTATTGTCTATATAGCTTTAATTTATAGCTGCCAGCTTAACATTGGCATGTCTGGCAAAGAAAATTAAACTTTAAGAGGTTTACAAACTGTTTTATTTTTCTACTATAAATGCTATAGACAGAGAATCAAATATGTACAGGATAAAAGCCTGACTGTTTCTATTGGAAGTAGGCTTACAAGAGAATTTTCAGAACTGTTCTTATCTTTGGTTCATTTTATTCTAACTTTACTATTGTAATATGCGAGTCCCAATTTATTTAGGTTATTGTTTTTTATAATATGTTCATTTAACATTCATTTACATTTGAAACTATTTTTGTTATTAAAATTAGTGTTTATAAGTTTCCACATTGACCACCTTACACTTCTTCCCAAACAGATCTGACTTCTATTCATTCTATCACTGATTTGACACACTACATAGTGAATCACTTAAATATGCTACAGCTGGTTCATCTTACTACTAGGTTACAGATATTGAAAATGAAAGTGTGGTTTAAAGCTCATAAAAAGACCCCTACATGGCAAGTGACCAGAGCCTTCTCTAGTAACAGAAAAGTCAGGGCCCTTGACCCCAAATTCTTGTGGACAACAGTCACACATAGCTTTATCTCACACTCACCAGGACATACACACTCTGAGACATGGAATTGCTGAAGGGAAGACATACATTTAAGATGTTTTAGTTCCTATTTTTAACTGCTTTCCGAAGAAAGTCTCCAAGTTTATTCCGTCCCTGTGAAGGCTGAGCTGGAGTGTCACTGTTCTCTTCTGGGTCTAGATGTTACTAGTATTTTTTTTTAAGCTTTCTCCATCCTAAGGGATGGGAGTAATTGATGAAGGAGCTGACTTCAAAGACAGTCTGGCCACCTGACTGTCCCTGTCCCTCCTCAGGGCATCCTTCGCAAACCCAATACTCCAAACATACTTTCTGAAACAACCCTATTATCAATATGTTGAGTGTGCCATTCAGGGGTATGTAGCTGTGTGTGTGTGCAATGCACACGCACAGAGGCCAGAGACCAGACCTCAAGTGCCTTAGGCGGCATCCCCTTGTGTTTTGAAACAGATGTGCCCCGGCCCGGTCCTCAGATATCCACCCACCTCGGCCCGTCCAGATTATAAGCAAGCACCGCCGCATTCGTCAATATTATTCGTGTTAATAATAAAATCCACGGCTTTCCCTCAGATTTCCTGGGCTCCGGTCAGCTCCCTGGGAGGGCAGAAAAGGCCTCAGCACTGTGGGAGGAGGTGAGCACTCATTTCCGGTTCCTCTCAGTCCCATCTATCTCGACCTATCTTTCCCCAGCATTATTTTTCAATTAACAACCCCAATCCTCTGGATTACAGTTTCTCATTTACTGGGATGGCTGCTGGCAAAATATTAACGGTAATGAAAAATACTGGGCGGCAGCGATTCCCCGCCACCCCCCGCTGAGAACCCGAACTCTCCACCCCACCCCGGTGTAATTAAAAAGCAAGCCAATGGGCAAATAAAAACCGTGTGTCCCCCCCCCTCCTGCCTCGGTGAGGACACGGGAGGACTGTGAACCCCAAATAGGCCATTAACGACATACTGGAGCCACCAGCATTGAAGAACAAAACAAATGAAGCAGTGAACGCAGTAGCTTAATAAATCCTGGCCAAAGTGGCTTTCACTTTGGGTGCTGAGCTGTGATTAGCAGGGGTGACAGCAGGCACCTTATGGCAGTAGGGAGCCAGGAGCCAGGCTTTAGAGGAAACAGGTGGGCTCTGCCTTTTCTCCCTAGCTGTCCTGAGTGCCCCTCGGCCAGCACACAGGCACTGTATACAACACGGACCATTTCTAACTCTTCCTGTATGCCCTGGGGGTCCATGGGACAGTCTGGCCTGGTCCCCTTTTCCTAGGGAGCTCTGATGGCCAACTTGACACAGCTAAGAGTCATCTGAGAAGGGCACTTTAACTGAGCTTGCCTACGGGTACGGCCGTGTGAGGTTGTTGTCCCTGTTGATTGGTGCAGGCAGGTGAGGTGTCATCCCTGGACAGGTGGTTCTGGTCTGTATAAGAAGCCAGCTGAGTGACTGGAGAGATGGCTCAGTGGTTAGGAGCACGGTTGCTCTCGCAGAGGGGTTGCCCTCCTATAGGGGCCCAGCACGGGCATCCCACAACTGTCTACAACTCATTTCCAGGGCATCCAATGTCTTTTTCTGACCTTTGCAGGCGCCAGGCACACGGGAGAAACACATGCACACATGCACACATGCACACATGCAAGTAAATACTAGAACATCCCTCCGAGAGAGCCCTTGAATGTGTTCTGAGACCTTTCTGACTTTTACTCTCGTGGGCTCACTTCTGCCGCAGTCCCTCTCACCGAGAAGGCGGCTGTCTCTTGCTTACCTTCTGTGTTCCTTTCTTTCTGCAAAGCCGGTTTCCAAGTCACCCCTCCTGCATCCTGCCCCTGTAAACCATCCTCCAATGGCCTTTTTTCACCACGTGAAGACTCTCAGGGGTCTTCACAAAACAAACAAACACACAAAAACTTCACAACACAACACAGAGTCTTATGTAGCCCAGGCTGGCCCTAAACTAGTTATCTAAGGACAACATTGAATTCCTGATCTTCCTGCTTCTGCTTTCAAATGCTGTGATTACAGACACCCTTGTTGCTCTGTTTACATGGTACTTAGAGGAGGCCCAAGGTCCTCTTGCACACTCAGCGTGACAACTACCAATGGAGCTATGCCTCACACTGTATTATGGGTCTTGAAGCAGCTAAATTCATACTTTCTGTGACCTGTTGACTCTAGGACAGACAAGCCCTCTCTCTGGTCCTTGGCTGTCTTCCTCTGCAGAAGGTCGGCTTCCAGGTAGGAGCAAAGCTGTTGCCATCTATAAAATCACCTCTCTGGGGAGTATAGTAGGCATGTGTGCTAGTTTCCCTTGTCGCCATTTGTGACAAAATGCCCAATGAGGGGCAATGTAGGGGACAAAAGGTTTGTGTGGCTCCTATTTGGAAGGAATCAGGTCCATGGTGATAAAGGTGTGGCTGCAGGAATGAAAGGCAGCCTGTCACATAGTCAGGACAGAGAGAGGGAGGGAGGGAGGGAGGGAGGGAGAGAGAGAGAGAGAGAGAGAGAGAGAGAGAGACAGACAGACAGACAGACAGACAGACAGACAGAGACAGACAGAGGCGGGTGGGGAGGGAGAGAGAGGCTCACATTTCCCTTTTCCCCTTTGTATTTGTCCTGGGACCCCTGCCCATGGGTTGGGGTTGCTTGCCTTCAGGGTGAGTCTTCCCTTCTCAAACAAACCTCTTTAGATATACAAATACACCCAGTGGTGTGTCTCCCAGGTGACTCCAAATCCAGGCAACAAAAATGAACTTTCATGGTAGGCCTCAGAGGGTAATGTTCATGATACACAAGGTTCCCATGGGGGAAGCCCTCAAGCTGGTCAAGCCCTGGGTAGTCAGGCGAAGTCAGTGGAATTGCTTTATCTTTCCTTACAGGAACACCCGGTTTACAAGGGATGTTTTGGTTCTCGTATTGTGCCTGATATCTTCATTGTCCTTGAGTGTCTCTCTGTCAGCCTGTGCTGATCTTGGCTTCTCTTCGTCCTTCCCTCCCGTTGCTGATTTGGGGCACTGGTGCCAACGCTGCCAAGTCCTTAAAGCAGAGAGAGAGAAGGTAGGTGAGTTACTGGGATGTGTTCCTTTCTCCTTCTCCCTGGGACACTGTCTAATTCTCCTTCCAGCTGGCAGTGATTCCCAGAGGGCCCTGGAGCCTTTTGCAAGGACGGCAGCAAGGCCCCCGTGTCCTGTCACTTGCTCTGGTCTGCAAGTCTGCTATCCGAGGAGCGCTCCCTCTCTCTCCATCTGGCTCCACAGAATTATAGACTGAGCTTCATCCACGCCTCCAAAACCATGACACACACCTGTTCCCTGTCCCCTATGGGCAGGATGAACCTGCACCTCGAGATCTTCCATGTGTTCCCTCAATTATGTCACGGAGTGGGGTGGACTCTCACCTTGGTTAGGAAAACTAGATGCCACCCAAGTCTCTAAAAGTGGGACTCCACTTGATGTATGCGAGAGCCCTACACTCATTTATAATATATTTCCAATGCAAAAAGAGCAGGTTGCAAACCAGCATGTAAAGCAAGAACTTATTTTGGTTTGGGAAAAGGAAACTATATATGTATGAGCTGGAAATTGTCTGGGAGAATATACACCAAGATGTTAGTAATGGGGTTTTGTGTCTTTCTTTTATTTTTATTTTTCTGGGTGAAGGGTCTAACAAAGGATTCTGATTTTATTTTGTTTTTTGTTCTTCATTGCTTTTTGTAATTTCCAGATTTGTTTACAATGAGCATATAGTTCTTTTGTTTCAATTAAATAAACAAATAAAGCACCACTGGTCTCAGATGCCTCGTTTGCATACATTTGCATACCATCCTACCATATGCCATCTATCAAATCTCTCCTCCACTAGCCTTCAGGAATTGAAGAGACCCCAGGCGCCCACCCTTACCTGTGGTTAGGACACCAGCATGGACAGTAGCCAGTCTCTCAATAGACCGAGGCTCCTGACAGAGCCCACCAGAGATCTGAAGCTCAGCCTCCCCCCTCCACATCCTCCACACACCATCCCAGTCTCTGGGATGGTGACACCAGCCCCGAGGCAAAGACAGCTCTGTTGTCACATCTCCAACCTCGAAGGCGAAGGCGGCTGCTTCCCCTCGCTTGGCAGGGGCTTCATGTTATTCTCAGGGCTCTGACCTTAAGTGGCTGATTTTCCTTCTCTCTCCCTTTGCAGAGCTCTCCCTCCCTCCCTTCCTCTCCCTTGGCTGAGCTCCTCTGAGTTAGGCATTGGAGCTGTCTAGAGCTTGCCTCCTATTTTTGTATTTTGTGAAACGGGGAGCTACAAAGGGCCAGGAGTACGACGGAACTCTCAGTGCTGTGTTGACGGATGTCTCCTTGCCTGGGTTGGGAGCAGATCAAATCTCTAACAGTTACAAGGTTTCATCTGGGTGTAGACTGAGCTTGCTGCTAGGTGCACATTTTACCTGAATCTTCATCATGGAAAAGTCAATAGAAGAAAGAACACATACACACACACACTGATCCATGTACACATTTAGACACACACACTTACAACACAGTCACATACACAGAGACACATAGACACACATACACAGACACACATAAACATACAAGACATACAAAATCAGACATATGCACAGACACACGGACATGGACACATATATACGTGTACATATGTATATACAACACAAATACACATATAGGGATATACAGACATACATGTACATACACTATATTCATGAACACATATACATATATACATATATACTCAAGTACATACATACATAAATACATACATACATTCATACTTACATACATACATACACCACATGACTATCTCATCAGAATCACCTGCTCTTGGATCAAATAAAAAAAGACCATTCCTGCTTCCGACGACATTTGGCAAGATGGAATCTCCAAATTTCAAGGTGGCCCTTCATCACCGAATCCTAGCTTGTTTGTCCCCTAATCCACTGATGCCACCAACAGCAGGTTCAGGTGGTAGTTTGGCTTTGCGCTTGGCAGCTGTGGCTCACACTGGATCCCAGCAGTCACCAGAAGAGGATGCCATGCAAATGCTCTATCCTCCACATGTAAGCCGGATAGAGACCCTCTGGCTTCAGTGCTCCTCCCTGCCTCCTGGGCTTCCTGTACAGGTTAGAAATGCTCGCCTGAAGCCCCTAGAAGAATATTGGACACTTACAAGTACTCAGTGACTCAGTTGTCCCAGCCGTCTTCTAGCAAGCCTGGGAAGGGGGGTTAACTTGTTACTCTAGGCATCACTAAGACCCCACACTTAGTATGACGCACTCTAATGGAGAAGAGGCTTAAATCAGCTCATGTTTAAGGTGGTGAAGTGAGTCTTGGCGGAGAGCTTACAACATGAAACGCTGTGCTTGAGACTCCACATCTTGGTGGGTGAGAAAGTAGAGAGAGGAGAATTCTGGTACTCAGCTGGGCTTCTCCTTTTTCCATCTTTCTTTGGTCTGGGACCCCAGTCAGTGGGGGTCAGAGTGGATCTTTTCCTTTGGTTCACTGGGGTGGGAAGGCATGGAGGCAGGGGGTTGAGGCAGCTGGTCACATTGCATCCATGATAGGGAAGAAGAGAGAATTGAGTTCTGGTTCTCAACTTACTTTCCTCTTTTTATCTAGTCTGTGGGCTGTGCCTCCCACAGTTAAGATGGGTCTTCTCAGCCCAATTTATCGAACCTGGGTAATTCTCCCATTGATACATCCAGAGATGTGTCTCCTCGTTGCAGATCTTGTCAAGTTGACAACCCTTATATTATTCATTCCATCTTAACTCTGGGAGAACAGGGACTTGGGCCCAGTCTTTCCTCAGTGTGTGTGTATGTGTGTGTGTATGTGTGTGTGTTGGGGAGGGTGGGGGTCAAGCTGCAGGCCTTTCTCTTTTGTTCCAAAACCCATGGGAAATTCTCTTGTGGACCTGGCCACTGCCCCCCTACCCCCACCCCATGCTATATAATGGTCCGTCATAAGTGCAGAACTCTGAGTGTCTGTCATCCTGGCCTCCTCCCCATCCCACGTTGAGATCAAATCTCTATGGTGATGGAATTGCGAGATGGACTCATGGAAGGTGGTTAGGTCACAAGTCCTCCTTGCAATTATAAGAGGCCCAGAGAGCTCCCCAGCCTCATCCACCATGGGAGCACATTTCCATCAGGCAGCATCTATGAACCAGGAAGGAACCTTCACCTTTGCCAGACCTTAAGTCTGCTGTCACTTTGATCTGGAAATTCCAATCTCCCGAACTGTGTGGATATGTCCTGACATGTATAAGCATCCCCAGATCCTGTTTCAAGTAACATTTCCTGATACAGAACCACAGGCTAGCCCCTCTCTCACCTCCCATCGTCCTTTCTGTCTCTTGAATGTTTTGTTTTGGTTTTTATTTTTTTTCCTTTTGGCTGGGAGTGGGGAGTGAGGCTTCTCCTCGTGCAGTCTCAGAGTACTCTGAGGGAAGTCATGATAAGATCAAGGGGCACCATCAGTGTTTGGGATAGAAGAAAGCAGTGGGGTTTCTCAGCTTTGAGCTACCCTCCATCCATACCTGCCTGCCTTGGCTTGGTTTTGAGCTACCCCTCCATCCATGACTGCCTGCCTTGGGTGAGGGTACCAATGGTGTGGATTGGTTGTCTTCCTTTTCTTTTATCACATGACATTTGTGGAAGGAGCAATTTCCGGGGGTTTACTGAATGTTGACTCCACCAAAGTTGGTCTGTCTCTGGAAGCCAAAGCTCACCAGAGGGGGTAGAAAGACTCTCTCTTTTCTCATACCCTGTCTCATCCAACACAAGACAAACAGCAGCCAACCACCCTGGAGACAATATTAGGCCACATGGGACAGAGGGGGGGGGCTTAGGTGGTCCCCCTGCCTCTGATTTGCAAAGGTAGAGACAGGAGGAAACAGTTCTCCTATAGGGCCATATTTTGGGGCCATGAGTCACACAACTGCTTGGCTGAGATGGGGATTCTGGGCCAAAGGTTAGCAGACATAATCTTTTGCTTTGTGAATATATGTTGGGTCCGTGATAAGAAATGTCCCTAAAGCAATATCTTTAGCCTCTTTCTAGTTTTACTGGCCCTATTGGACCCAACTGGCAGACCCTGTGTGCAGCCTGAAGACTCATGGAGATAGAGTTACCAGAGAGCTGAGGCTGGGATCATTTGGTAGTACCCACAGCCAGACTGGGCTGGGCACAACCTTGACCCCTGGTCTTGATTTCTGGATGGCATACTCTTCCTCCCCAGGCTCCAGCTGAATCACAGAGCATGCCTGCCTATCCCAGAGGTCCCAGGATGCAATATGGTGGCCTCTGTCACTGATGTCTTGGCCCCAAACATCAGAATGCCTAAGCAGCCTCTTGCAGGAGATGGTGGTGCTTGAACCAAATCCTCTCATGAGGCATTGCCATTTGACTGCTTTCTGGAACAATGTTCTGTCCTTGGAAATGAGCCATGCACTGAAGGTAGAATGGCCCAAACCCCTTGTCTCTGGAGCAGAGGTCCCTGTGGGATAGTTTGAGGCTAGACTCCTTGGAAAATACTTTGCCTGGCTGTCCTCTGCCCTAACCACCCCTCCTACATACCTTTACAAGTTTCCAAAGGCTCATTTCCTTCTTCTCATATTTGAAGAAGGATCCCCATCAGGCACCAAGCCTAGGAGCTTGTCCCAAGATGGTGTTCCATAGGCCCCAAAACTCATGGATAAATTGGGTAGGTAGACCCTCAGGGCTGCCCTCCACTGTCTGCAGGACCTGGGAGTCTGTGGAGTCAGAAGCACAGTTCCGTGTGTCTACTCTTCGAATAATTATGCTCAGATGTGAACACACAATCATACTTACGAATGTTTATGAACACACACAACATCATGTTCTTGCACAAGGATACACACAACCACACATAAATAGATGCATAACTACAGAACTCACACAAATAAGAGCATACAACCATAAATGTGTGCACATGTAATCACACATGTGCATGTATGTGAGCACACACAATTATACAGGCATGCACATATACACGAGCACAAGCACATATGCATTAACATATACATGCAAGGACACACACATAATTGCACATGCATGCATAAGCACACATAAGTCCACAGTGCTATAATTGCATGTGCACACTATCACACATACATGCACATATTTTTAAGATGAACCCACACAACCAGACACAATGATAACACACAACTACACAGTCATAAGCACATATACACACATAAGAGAGCTACAAGCACGTTACATCTTTCATGGGCTTTGACATGCTCTCAGCCCCGCCTCCAGTGCCCCAACCTTGTAGCCTCTGAAGCTCTCTGCTATTTGAAGAGTGAGAGAAACCGATTGTTAAACCTATCAGCTTGGCCTCAAGGCCAAGGTCGGTCGTGCTGAGGGCCGGGTACCACCTGCCTCCCTTCATTTTCACTTTCCAGAGAGAGGAATGGTCTCCCAGGAAGGCTCCAAGGTTGGGAATTGATTTCTCTATTTCCACATGCATTTTGCCTCCGATACAGGGTGCAGAGAACGCAGCCTTTCTCTCATTGATCCTGTGCACCGCAGCCTCTGGAATCAAAGCGGGCAGGGTTGCCGGGGGAGCCTCAGCATCCTCAGGGCCCAGGGAGAAGCTGTCTTCAGATACATGGTTCTCTGTGTTACTGTTTAAGATCTGTAAGCTGTTTTGTTTGGTTTTCCGGGTTTTTTCCCTCCCCTCACAGCAAACCGCTCAGGCACAGGGGGCTCAGGTTTGCTGTCTTTGAACTCAAATTCTTTCTGATGAGAGGTTCGAAGTTCATTCCTTGTGAATAACTGATTAACTGAGCATTGTGTTCCTTCATAAAACCCGAGGGACAGACAGCATTCAGCACCCCGCCTCCTGGTCCCACCCTGCCAGAATCAGCACAAAATAATGATGGTGGATGTTTGAATGTAGCTCCCAAAGTGGAGGTGTGGGAAACTCCCAGGAGGACCTTTAAGAGGTGACTAGGCAATGGGGTCGGTTACTGTGAATAGATGAATGTTGCTTTCAAGGGGGCTGGGTTAGCTGTCACCGGAGAGGGATTGTAATAAAATCTAGTCTCTGGCACTTTGTCACAGCAACATACAACAAAACAAAGATCATATCCCACATGGTACTGTCTGTCTGTAGTCTGCTCATGGAGTCCTGACCTCTAGATTTGGCTATTCCTAGACAAGAGTGTGGGAGGGAGTGTGAGGTCTCACTGATCTGCAGGCTTAAGGAGGTGGGACAAGGTGAGCCTGTAGGAGGCTCCTGTCACTTGATACACTAAGTCTCCAGAGATGATCTCGGCCATATCCTGCACCCTAGTGTACCTCAGAGCTCCTGGACCTTTCTTGGAGAATCTCTTGCAGGTTCTTCCAGCAGGTGTTCTTTGCTTCTGGCTGGTGGTCCTCGGTACCCTCTCAAACTTTCCTCTGCCCCCTTCCAGTGCTCGTGAGGCACATCTGCTTTCTCTGCCCTTCCTCATAGGAAGAGGAAATTCTGCTACAGCTTTGGGAGACAAAAGGAGTTCCATGCTCTTGCCGAGTCTTGCCTCAGTCCTGCCCCCACCCCCCGAAAATGACATTCTTAAGTGTTATGGTGTAAATCATGACCCTCCCTTCCAACTTCACATTAACAAATCTGGGTGTCCAGATCCCAGTACCTCAGAGTGTGACCATCTGGTGGTGAGGACATTAAATGGAAGAGCATCAGGCCTGGCCCTGATCCAGCGGAACCTTTTTGATGAGGCGCAAGGAACCAACACCCCAGGACTTGCCTTTGAGATAAGTGCAAAGCGTATGGCTTCCTCTTAACATGGAGTGTTACTGTATAGCTCAGGCTGACCTTGAACTCATAGTGATATTCTTGCCTGGGCCTTTTAAATGCCGGGGATACAGGTGTGATCTACCATGCTTGGGATGGCTGTTGCTCTTGTAAGAAAGGGGGATCAAGATGCAGAGGTGAGGGCCATGTGGGAGGTACAGGAAAGTCCAGGTGAGGCCCTAGGGAAAACACAGTCATTTGTAGCCTGGGTGAGAGGCGCTGGGAAAAGCTAACATGTGGACTCTTGGTATTTGGCTTCTGGTCTCCGACACGGCTGGTGATCAGGCTTCCGTGGACAAGCAAACGGGATTCTCTGCCTCTTGGTATCTTCATGAGCATGTGGAGGGCACAGCTGAGCCTCTCTAACAGAACAGCAGTAAGGATGAGATCACAGGCTGAGTACCTCACAGGCATCGAGAGCTGAGAGCCCTACAGGACAGATCAGGGAAGGGAAGGCATGCTCTGGAGGTTATATAATTTAGATACTTGCTCTATGGTCTGAGACCTTTCGGAAGAATGACACTTCATTATTGATGGGCAATGTTCCTGGATGTTTGGGAGTCTCACCAGATCACAGTGTGTTCCACTCTGGCTAATGTATCCAGGGTGGTTCCCGATGGGTAATTGTATTCAGTGAGGGCCTATCAATAGAGCGTTCTGTTGATTGCCTTTTTTTTTTTTTTTTGTATTCGAAGAGGACTAATGGCCTCAGGGGCTGGAGGGGCTGCTGACTGTAAGAGGCACAGGTGTGTGGGTAAATGACTGAGCCAGAGCTCAGAACTGCTTGACCCCCTCGACAAGCTGGATCCTCCGACACACTGAGCTCCTGCGTCGTATGCGCCAGGCTAGCCCAGGGGGCAGGGTGTGCCCATGGGTCTGTCTCTACTGGGCACACAGTGCGCAGCAGTGAGGATGGTGAGGCAGAGGGGAGAGAACACACAGTGCCCAGCTTCCTGTGTGCTGTGCTTGCGCCATCCCTTCAGCAAGAAGGAGCACTCGCCGGAGTTGATTGAAGTTTTATTAACCTGCCACCCACCAAGGAGAGTAAATCAGAGAAGTCCACGTTATTGAATCATTCGCTTTAGGGACACAGACGCTGTCTGTGCCCCAAGTGCCCTCGGCTGCGTGACACGGCATAAAGCAGAGTCACCTCTCTGCTGCGACAGACACAAAATCAGGAGGCTGAGGTAATTAAATTATATTTCTTCTGGGCTCCGAAATGCACGGCGTGAGCTTGGCTCCGCCATCGTCTTTGTTTCTCCTTGGTGTACTTCGCTCTGCCTGGCATTGGAAATGAGGCTCTCTTTGAGTCCACACCCACAAGTAGACAACCCCCCAAAGTTGTTGGGTGGGGACAACAGGAAAGCCACATCAGGTGGAGAACAAGGAAAGCCAAAGGTCAAAGACAGCTAGCACCCCACAGCGCTCACATTTAATTACCCTTGCATTCTCATTACACGCCCTTCCAAGAATTCCTCCCATCCTTTCTTATCTCTTCATTTTCCTCCCTCTTCCCTCCCTTCATTCTCAATCCCTTGTATCTACTTATATTGTGTATATTTATCCATCAATCCCCCTGATAGTCAAATAGGCGTGCTGTTGAAGTTCTAGTTAACAGGAGTTGGGTGGAAGGAGAACTTGTAGCCCGTCTGTGATCGTGAACCTTCGCTTTCACCTTGATCAGATTTGAATCACCCAAGAAACGGAGCTCTGGGCTTGTGTGGGGGAAGGACCCGTCCTGACCGAACGTGGCAGCATCCCAGGGGCGGGGGGCCTGTAACGAGTTTTAAAAGGAGGACAATGGGGATAGTGAGCTGAGTACCAACATTCATCTCTCTCCGTTCATGACTGTGAAGTCGATGTGAAGAACCGTCCACAGCTCCTGCCTGCCTCCCTTCCTAATCATGGTGGACTGTACTCTCAAACTGTGAGCCCAGATATTGGCTATCTTGTCGTAGCAATGGGGCCAGTAGCTAATATGGCATCTATCAAAGATGGATGCTGTGGTGGTTTAATGAAAATGGCTCCCACAGGCGCATGTGTTTGCACGCTTAGTCCCCAGCTGATGAGCTGTTTGGAAAGGATTAGGAGGTGTGTCCTTGTTGGAGGAGGAAATGTATCACTGGAGTGGGCTTTGAGGTTTCAAAAGCACACACCAGCCTCAGTCTTTGACTCTCTGTCTCTGTCTCTCTCTGTCTCTATCTTTCTGTCTTTATTTCTCTCTGCCTCTCTCTCTGTTCCTATGTCTCTGTCTCTGTCTCTGTCTCTCCCTGTCTCTATTTCTCTCTGTCTCTCTCTCTATCTCTCTCTCTCTTTCTCTCTCTCTCTCTCTTTGGTTTTTGCAGATCAGAATGCAAAGCTCTAAGCTACTTCTCCAGCAGCCTAGGAAACATGGTCAGAACATGGTCTCCTGAACAAAAGAGCTGCCATCTTTAACAGATTAACTGGGTGCCTGCCTGGGTGCCGTCATGATGCTCATAGGCTGACCATGTGAGACTCTGAGCGAGGCCTCCAGTTAAACCCTTTCTTTTATCAGAGTTGACTTGGTCATGGTGTCTCTTCACAGTAGTAGAGCAATGACTAAAACAGATGTCAAGATACCTCTCTCCTCACATTCTTGCAATGTGGCCCTATCATTCCTCAACAAGGGATGGAGTTTATGTGCTCCTCCCAGAGTCTTATCTGGACTTAGATGACAATGTAACTCATATTATAACTAGTGTGCTATAGATGAAGCCATGGGGCTCAGTGACCCCCGAAGTCAGATGAGAAAAAGCCATTGGAGCTCACGTCAAGCCTGTAAAAACTTGAGGAACCCCGAGATGCCCCTCCTGGTGGGTATATGCAATTGTTATGACCCACAGCTCACTTAATGGAGCTAGCAGCCCACTGAAGGTACCATCTTGGTTGCCCCGGACCACTGAGCCTTTGAATAGGTTATAGAACATGTCCTCCTGAGCTAAACAGCGACCATCTTCAACAGATCAGCTGGGTGTGCTTGTGAGGGATAGTCTCAATGGTGCCTGCGGACTGTTGATCTTCCCTCCGAGTAGAAGGGTGCGGGAGGATCACTGGACCCTCACCCGAGTATACAGCCACCCCTTCCAATGCAAGCCTTCTCATTTATCCCTGGCCTAAGGTAGTCTAGGCTAGAAGAATAGGAGACAGTGGTAAGAAAGCCATCGTATAGACCTTCCAGTGTGGCTACTTCAGGATCACTCTGCTCTTGCCAGCAGACCCTCACCCATGCTCTAAATATGCCTAATTGGTCCCCACCCATTAACTAGGATGGAACTGTGCTTTGGTTTGTCATTGGGACCTATAAGGAATAGGTTGATATTTCTTACATCTCCCCAGGAAATAACTTGTCCCAGTAGAATGACCATGGCCATAGTTGTCATCAGAACATACTTGGGTACAAGATCCAGTGACAGCTCCAGTTAGGCTTTCCCCCACATTCTTGACCTTCAAACTCATGAATGAGGGGTAATGACATTCTTACACCATCAAACCTGAGATCATGCATTACCTGAGATCATGCATTACCTGGCAAACGGTGACTGGGTGATGCTCTTGAAGAATGTAATATCCAACTGGGGAGATAGGCATAAGACTCTCTAGTCAGCGTCATACTTCATAGCAACAGCAAAGAACTCTCTTTAACTAGAAGACAGGCCCTGAGAGGTTGGGAGAGATGGTCTGGCGATGGTGACTCACTGACCTCTGAGGCAAAGATAGGCATTTGTTAACGGGACATTAGAAGAGTCTTCTGACATGAGCAAAGGTCCTGTGGCAGGAAGGAGAGAATGAAAGAAGGCCATGCAGAAGATCAGTGCTACCAGGGACAGCATCAGGAATCAGCCACAGCAGGTCAAGTGGGGTGGTTAATGGCCCTGACAGTTAAAATGGAGTTTGTGAAACCCACTTATCCATAATGACCCAGGCTCTTGTGGGGGCTGCCTTCCTGCTGAGGGCCCAAATGCTATTCTCTCCTAGAGGGAAAAAGACCACAAATATAGAGTTAATTGCACAACCTTGAGTCATTTCACCTCTTGGGGATTGGACTGGAGAAGACGATTTATGAGGCCTTCCAATGAATCTAAGACTCAATCTTCAATGACTTTACCATCATGAATGAGGTGGGTGCTATAACGGACTCAGTAGGCCAATCACTTGGAATTATATTTAATATGATTCATTATCGTAATGGGTCGTGTACAGAGCCATCTTTCCCCTTCCGATGCTGGCCTTAATTCAACGTTGAAACGGAAGCTGGAAAGAAAAATGGCCTGCAAAGGTACAATGACTTTCTGGGGGATATCTGGCTGTGTCCAACCACAGCAGAGGAACAAATATTTGCCTCTGTGGCCTGGATGAGGGAATTGTGTTCTTGGCAGGCCTCTCACTCTTGGGTACAGATGTTGGAGTGTGTGTGTGTGTGTGTGTGTGTGTGTATGTGCATGATGCATGTGTGTAGGCGCCTCTGTGCCTATGTAGGATGACTTGAGTCTCTTTCTGTATCACCCTATACTTTGTGTTTTGAGGCACATTCTCTTACTGAACCTGACACTCTTTGATTCATCTATGATAACTGGCCAGTGAGCTCTGGAGACTCTGCTGTCTCTGCCTCCCCATTGTTGGGGTTACAGGCAGATGTATATGAATACTGATAATCTAAACTCAGTTCCTCATGGTTGAGTGAGCCATCTCCTTGTCCTTCTGACTGTAAATACTGCTTGTCACCACTTGGTAGGGTTTAGAATCACGGAAACAAAAGTCGGGGCTTGTCTGTGAGATTGTCTCCTGAGAGGTTGAGAAGGGAAGACCTTTCCTAAATGTGGTCAACATCATACCATGGGTCCAGGCCTGACTGAAAAAAAGCATACACATCAGGAATATAGTGCCAGTGATGGAATGTCCACTTAGCATGAGTTAAGCCCTAGGTCCTAGCCATAGGGCTGCAGAAATTGGGCATGTGGGTAGATCTATATAATGACAGAGCTCAGGAAGCAGAGGCAGGAAGATCAGGTGTTCAAAGTCATCCTTGTCTACATAGTGAATTTAAGGTTAGCCTGGGCTACATGAGACCCTGACTAAACAGAGGATTTTAAAAGTGAGCTAGCCTCATACGCAGTTCTTGATTACAGACACAAAGTGAGCAGTCACCTCGCACCCCTGGCTCCTTGCCTCCCCTGCTACAGTAGACTGGATGCTCAAACTGTGAGCCAACAGAAACCCTTCCTTTTTTAAGTTGCTTCGGCAGAGCATTTTGTCACAGCCAAAGAAGACAGTAACTAACAAATGGAGAGAATAGTGGTATACCTGGGGTCAAGGTTCTCTGCTTGTCCCCTGTTGATTTCCGTCTCCTAGTAGAAGTTCTGTCTAGGGTGGAGACAAAGCTACCCAGCTCCCCCCTCGGAAGTAGTGATGTTAAGGATGAGACATGATAATTCCTGCAAATTGGTGTGGCCCATGAGCTCGGCACATCATGTGTGCCGAGGAAATGTGGGTGGTTATTACTCCTGCCCTTCATCCCTCTTCTCCAATAATTGAAGCTGCACATAGCTGAGATTAGAAATGCCAAACCTGCAAATATCAAGGGCCTGCTGGATGTATTTGTGCTTAAATGAACTTTCAGAACACGCAGGGTACATTTGGGCTCATCTTGGTGATCCTTTTTACTGTTTTTATATAGTCCCCGGGTAAAAAAAGAAATAAAAGAAAAGAAAAAACAACAGCATTGTTAAAGAGAGGTGGCCCAGCCCAGGGGTCCAAATGACATTTGAAGTTATCTCTCTGAATTGCCCAGGAGACTCTCTTTCTGTTTCTGGATCTGGGCTTGTGGCTGAGTGGCAGGCATATGTATGCACACCAAAGCACAGACACACACACACACACACACACACACACAGATATTACACAACATGTCTGGAAATCACACCCCCGCTTCCTTGACACAGACAGAAGGAAGCCTTCAGTGCCTGGCTCAGCCAAAATCTGGCTCCTGAGCTGATAGACCTCCAGCAGAGCTCAGCCTCTGGCTGCAAGGCCTCCGCTAGGCCAACGCTAGAGCCACCAATCTTCAGGGCAGGAGAGATAAAATGGTTGCGTCTTTGATCCATCTAGACAGTAAATTTTTTGAGTCCCTATAAGCTAAAATCAATATTGGCACAACTGTGTGTCATTAACAACCACATGAGCATGGTGAAGCCGAGCCGCTGCCTATTAAACAAATGAGTCTTCTCCCTGAACAGGCACAGCGGGTTGTTAGATTCTTCATTACAGGGACAACGCCAATGGAAGGAGGTAAAAAACAAAACAAAGAACAAACAAAAAAAAACTTTAGGACTCATCTGTATGTGAGGAGCCTTGTACCCTTCCTGTCTCCCCTAACGACAGTCCAGGAGGCAGTGATCTCCTCTGTGAGGGCATGGGGCAGCTGAACACAGGAAGTGAGGGAGGAAGGGTACCCCTGGCAGCAGCATCTACAGTCAGGTTCTGACCATTCCTATTGCTAATGGGTCCTCACCAAGAACTTACTGAACACCAATGGGGAGTCAGGTGTTTTGCTGGGTCCTGGAATGGATGTTTGAACAATGGTGCCTGAGACTGTATCTCAGAATTCTTAGGTGTCAGAGGACTAAAGTCCAAGGATGATTTAGTTTCTCCATTAAGAGGAAACACGAAGGCCATATGGATCAAGGTGACCAGACTCCAAGCTCTTGACTCCAAATTCTGAGCCCTCTCTCTCCCTCCTTCCCTCTCCCTCTTCCTCTCTCCCTCCCTCCCTCCCTCCCTCTCCCTCTTCCTCTCTCTCTCCCTCACTCCCTCTCCCTATCCCTCTCCCTCCCGCCCCCTCTCTTTCTCCCTCCCTCTCTCCCTCTCTCCATTCCTCCCTCCCTCCCTCCCTCCCTCCCTCCAACCCTCCCTTTTACTCCCCTCTCAATACAGCTTCTCTCGTAGCACACATTGGCCTAGGTCTCACTACGTAACCTTGAGTTCCTTATCCTCCTGCCTCCATCTCCCAAGTGTAGGAATCAGTCATGTACCGCCATACCTGGTTTTGGGGGGCCTGGGGATCGAGCTCAGGGCTTTAACCATGCTGGGAAAGAGCTCTACCAAGCAAGATACAGCCCCAGACCTCTGCTGAGTGTCCTTACTGCCGTACTTTCTAGTCTCTGCTCTGACTCACCATGGGGTCTACCTGCCAAACGAAGGGTATCAGTTTAACAGATATTGTGTGTGTGTGTGTGTGTATGTGTGTGTGTGAAAACAACCAGAATTCATTAGTTATGCCTGCCCCTGGCACAGAAATGGGACCAATTAACCAGAAATAGGAAGCAACCAGCCCAGACATAGGCCTTCAGCAGAAGAGCAAAGCTGATTTTAACCCGAGGTGGTCTTGACGTCTCACAAAATGATAAAGGTGAAAGATAGAGGCCCAGATGATCTCATTGGCCCTGCCTGCGCTAGGCATTAAAGAGGACCAGAGGGTGCAATTTCAACATGCTTTCAGATGGCCTTAACAATGACCAGGTTGTTTCTACAAACCTTGAGTCCTCATGGGGCAGTACCTTGGCATGTGTGAAAAAAAGCATAGCTGGCATAGGCCAGCTATCTTTCTTTGCTGAAAGACACAGATCTCTCTGACAGTAACAGCTGTGGGAGCACTGGAGAGGAAAGGGCTGTTTGCCACTGTCAGCAGGGAGATGAAAATAGGGGTGAAATGCCCCATGGAAATGGAAGGGCACATGGTGGCAGTGCCTCCTACTGGCCAAGAGGAGAATGATGTGAACTCACAGATAATTCTCACTGAATTTAGGTGAAGGATGGGGGTGAGGGGGTCAGAAGTGGACTGATTATGGAAACCGTCTAGTGACTCATCTTTCTAGTCAACACCCCCAATACTGTCACAGCTCTTGGAGGGAAGAAAAAATATGTGTAGGAAGTAAGTCCATGAGCTTGATGTGGAACATTGTCAAAGCCCATCACATAAGGGAAAAAAGGCAAAGAGTAGGGAGAGCCTGCCCTAGAAGCCTCAGGGACAATGGAACATAAATGCAAAGACCTTGGGGGAGAGTCACATGTGTGTCTTCAGAATTGTCATAGAACTCAGCAGCACTCGCTCCTGGAACTCCATTCCCTGTGATAAACCTCTAGGGACTATCTCTAACATCTTTGGGGACAGTGGCTGTTGTGTTTTATAAAACAGCGGTGATGCCCTGCCAAGATGTCCCCCTGAGCAATCAAGCCATGAGACAGGCCTAGTACAAAAGTAAGATTGTTGGGGGAAGGGAGCCAGGGAGAAGAACAGGGAGCTGGAAAGAGGTAGAAACAGAGAAAGAGGGACAGGGACAGAGAAGAACAGAGAGAAAGAATGGAAGAAGCCAGAAACACATGGGGAAGAGAGGGGGTAGATGTAGAGAGAGAGAGAGAGAGAGAGAGAGAGAGAGAGAGAGAGAGAGAGAGAGAGAGAGGAGAGAGGAGCCCAGCATCCAGCAGTCCTTATATTCCTGGTTTTCCTGGCTCCTATCTGGGATCCTGGGACAAATATGCAAGCTGTTGCTAGGCAACTATTAGGTGGAGCCTAGAGAAATTGCAAACAGTAGGTAGTGGTCTTGATTTATTTGTTTGTTTGTTTATTTATTTAATTATTTGGGTTTTTTAATTATTTGGGTTTTTTTTTTTTTTTTTTTTTTTTTTTTTTTTTTATCAACTTGACGTAAGCTAGAGTTATTTGGGAAGAACCTCAACTGAGAAAATGCATTCATCAATATTGCCTATAGACAAATCTATAGGGCACAGTCTTGGTTGATATGGGTGGCCTTGAGTTGTGTAAGAAAGTAGGCTGAACAAACCATGAAGAAGAAGCCAGTAAGCAGTGTTCTTCCATGGCCTCTGCTCAGGTTCTGCTTCCAGGTTCCTTGAGTTTTTTCCATGACTTCTTTCAGTGATGGAATGTGACAACTGTAAGCTAAAATAAACCCATTCCTTTCTCAAGTTGTTTTTGCCATAGTGTTTTATCATAAAAGTAGAAACCCATACTAAGACAGCATTAATTGCAATGGCATTAAAGATGAAAATTCTGGAAGCTGGTATAGAACAAAGCCCTCTCACTGGCCAACCTCTGGGTTCACTTATCACTTCTAATTGGTTTGCAAGCTTTATCTGCAGCCTTCTGCTTTACCTACATCTTGGTATATCACTTATCCTCTTTGATACCCAAATGACCATTGATCCCTAGATAACCATGTCTTTTTTCTTTTAGCCATCTGGTCTACCTCATCTATGTGACCATAATCTATCTTATCTTCTCAGACTGACTCAGTTTTTCTAGACTCTCATCTTGTCCTCACACTGAACTAGTTGCTTTTTCCTCTCTGCTTCTACAGTTCAATAGTTATTCTGAGCACATTGTGTTGAGGTTATTTATTTGTATAATAATACCAAATATATTGAAAACAAAAGAAGTCAAACATGGCTTGGTCACATCCACTGGGAGGGTTCTGTGTGAAGGCAGCAGTGAAGACATGCTTATTACCCTACACAATGATATGAAAATGGAAGTTAAAGAAGAGAAAATCACACCATTTCAGAGTCTCCTAAAAGATTTGTGACTATTGCCAATCTTCATGAAAAAAAAAAAAAAGTTCCAGCAATCTCAGGCAACTAACATTTTAATGGGTTCATAGCCTTCCTGAACATTTTGTCTCTGTCTTTGTGCAGGGAAATGGCTGGGTTCTTTGTGTTAGCAGCCTCCACTTTCAGGAAGTAGAGGGCTGGCTACTTCAAGAGCAGAGACTTTTGTTTTTCATCACCTGCCTGCACAGTGACTGGAGACTGGAGGTGTTAACATTTGCTGAAATCATATAGGTTTAGTGAGCAGAGTGGACCAAGGGCAGAGGATGGTAGACAGAGGGTCTCAGTAGAATACCTTAACTTATGTAGACACTATCTGAGAGGCTCAAGCCCCTTTCCCAAGTCCAGAGAAAAAAGGAGGGGATAGAAGCCTAGACAGGAAGTTCCTGGGCTAACCACTGCCTCCCCCAAAGAGGTTCTGAGCTGTAGCAAGTCAGGTCAGCAGAAGCCCCGAGTGGGGAGAATATATCACCTCTGGGTATGTGGCAGGATGAAAAGCCAGGAGAGGTGCAGATCCTTTCTTGTGTGACCTGCTCCCATGATCTCTGTTACCAGGTGGGACCCAGTTTTCATAGAGTAAGCAGAGGGGCCTCTGCAATCCAGACAGGGACCAATGATCATGTCAGCATGACCAAGAGGGGACCAAACAGGTGGATAAGATACATATATTTTGACCATGTAGAAGTTCTGAGGGGACACAAGGCTTCATCCCTATAGATAATGTGTATCTGAGGCATTCCAAAGGCTTGGACGAGGGTCCCAGAGAAGAGACTGAGTCTGAAAGGTACTGAGACTTAGAGTCAAATCCAGGGAAGATGAATAATGGAAGCCATGCACTAACTCTTCACTAAGCACTTCCTGAATTTGAGAAAGGAGGGCCCATCTTTGGAGATTTTATAGCATCTGTAGGATGCTATGAACTGGGAGGGTGGTGATTAGAATGTTCTAGACTCCAAGGATAAACCTTAGACTTCTCTCTTGGCCCTGAGGGTTATTTATGGAATCCTTGGCCTGGAGACAACCCTTAGCAATTTTCCTGCCCGGTGTGGTTGCTCACTGATCTGTGTTGAAGTCTACCCTGATGCATCTGCACTGTTCCTCTTGAAAGAAGCAAAGAGACTTGATCCAGGGAAGACATGGCCCTCTGAGTTCACAAAAGGCTTTGGAAGATTCAGGGACTCCTTAAGGCTGTGTGTGAAATTTAGTGTGTACACTTCCCCCAACTCAGGGGGATCTGTATCCTTCATCAAGTTCTCAAAGATTCTGTGAACCCTTCAAAAAGGATTTATCAAAAGGATTTGTCTGATGGGGGGATTATCCAATAAGTGTTTTGGGATATCTGACTAACTCTTTGGGGGGAAAAATAAAGCCGGATTCCCACCTAGCTCTTTCTACCAAAATATATCCCAGATGGTTTCAGGATCTAAAAGTTTTAAAAAATAAAGCAATAAGAATTATGGGAGAAATCTGGGTAAATATATTTATAACATGAGAGTTGAAAACTAGTTTGCAAATTGGGAAACAGATTCTAGAAACTGTCTAGAAAAATACAGATTAGTCTACTTGAGGAAAAGCCAAACTTTAGTGGGGACATAGAGGCAAGAAAGGGTGAATTGGAAAATGCAGAAGTAATCACAGATAGGGAACCCATTCATTAACTTGTGAAGCATTAAGACAACCAATGAGGGAAAAAATGGAATAATCAAATGTAGGGGCTGGGGAGATGACTCAGTGAGTAAACGTCCCTGGCGCACAATCCTGAGGACCTGAGTCCAAATCCCTAACACCCACGTACAAAGCTAAGTGAAACCTTGCTTATAACCCCAATATTACTTGAAAACAAAACTGAGGGATCCCAGGGGCTAGTTGCCAGACTAACTTTGGATTTAGTGAGGCTCTGTCTCAAGGGAATAAGGCAGCGCTTGATACAACTGGGCATCTGACATCCTTCTCTAGGACCTGAAAATGCCTGTATGCATATAGTTCGCATGCACACACCATTCTTGCATGCAGACATTAAAAATAATGGCTGAAATAAAGATGAATCTATCACATGACCAGGGTTATACCAAACAAATGAAAAGAACACAGGAACTGTATATAACAAGATGGCTAGCTATCACTGAATCATTAAAGAAAAGCAAAACCCCCCCAGGCCGACAGAAATTTATATTGGTAGCCATTTGTCCTGCATGGATTTGATATTTTATTTATTCCTTGGCAGCTGGGTACCTGAGTTGCATCTGTTTCTCAGGTATTATAAACAACACTATCAAGAGCCACTTGGCAGCCAAATCCCTGATTATTTATTTAAGTAAAAACTACAGAGGCCCAGCAATATTTAGCTTCACCTAGCCAATCTGTACTTTTTCAAAGGGACCGTCCGGGGGACCTTGGTGCGATCAGCCTTCCTGGGAGTGACAGCCTGGATCCATAGACAGGGAAAATATAAACAAATAACACTGGCGGTCCTCTGTTGTGTGCTGGGCTGTATCAGCATCTGCTAAGCTTATTTATGTCTGTGTGGAGAAGAATAAGCAATATTGTCTGTGATGGTTTGTATATGCTCTGCCCAGGGAGTGGCAATATTAGAAGGTGTGGATCTGTTGGAGTAGGTGTGGCCCTGTTGGAGTGGGTGTGGCCATGTTGGAGTAGGTGTGGCCTTGTTGGAATAGGTATGGTCCTGTTGGAGTAGGTGTGTCACTGTGGGTGTGGGCTTTAAGACCTTCATCCTAGCTGCCTGGAGGTCAGTATTGTGCTAGGAGCCTTTAGGTGAAGATGTAGAACTCTCAGCTCCTCCTGCACCATGCCTGCCTGGGTGCTACCATGCTCCCACCTTGATAATAATGAGCTGTACCTCTGAACGTGTAAGCCAGCCCCAGTTAAATGTTGTCCTTACAAGAGTTGCCTTGGTCATGGTGTCTGCTCACAGCAGTAAAACTCTATCCAAGACATAGTATTTGACTCATTGCACAGTGAGAAAATAGGATTAGAGATGTTTATTGACTCTCTTCATGCTATAAGGTAAGGAGTGTTGGGGTGGAAGATGCTTCTGTTTCTTTTGTTTGCCTGAAGGCAAGAAACAGCAGGTGGTTGGGGCTGTGCTTCTGGAAGTGAGGGCCAAAGAAGGAAAGAATGTTATCAAGGAGGTTGGGGGCATTGACAGAAAAATTCATCCCTTCTGTGACTGTTCTCTGAGGTGGAACTTCTTCACGGTGCTCTGCTGAGCATCCTTGTTGGTGGTGGTGGGGATGGTGAGCATCCTTATCTCTGTGATACCCCTCATGGGATACTGTCCGTGTGGCAGTGAACAAGAAGTTACCAACCTTCTGCTCCTTTCTCTGACTTTTGTATGTATTTAAATGTTCCAGTTTGTTCAGGGATGTGTTTCAGCACCCATTATGCATGCATGTTTTAACGCGGCTCTGTGATAGGAGGACAGCTTTCAGTCCAGGGAGATGGCTTGCCACACAAGCAGGAGGATCCAAGTTTAATCCCCTAGAATCCACATTTAAAAGGGCAAACATGGTTGCATGTACCTGTAATCCCAACTCTGAGGAAGGGAAGACAGGATCCTGGGTCTCATTGGCCAAATGGCCTCATTAAACTGATGAACTCTGGGTTTGGTGAGAAATCCTGTCTTGAAGACATCAGATGTTGACCTCTGACCCACACAAGTGTGTATTCTTCTGTACACACAAGCATGTGTGTGCAAGTGTGACATATATACCACTGTGCAGAGCTATCCTTGGAGGCAAGAAAATGTTAGATCACCAGAATCTAGTTATAAGCAGCGGTGGGTGCTGGAAACCAAACTCTAGTTCTCTATAGGAGTGCTAAGTATTCTCTACTGCAGAGCCATTCCTCCAGCCCCAAACATTGTATCCTTTATGGTCCTATAGAACTTACAATGTTTCCTTTTCCAATTGCTCTTCTTGACTTATTACTTGCTTCTTCCTTATTGTACTTCCCACCTAAGCATGCTTTCTTCCTTCACCTTGACCATGTGGCTCCTGCCTTCCTTAATCCAATGAACTACATATGTTCAGGTCAACATCTTGAACAGCAAACAGTAGGTTTGATGTTGCCTTGAAACAAATTCTAAAGCACCAAGAAAATAGAAGGAATTTCAGAGCTCAGAGATTATTTCTTGAGATGATTTACTACCCCAAACCATAACTGTATCTCCAATATGTTGTAGATTACCAAATAAACTACAGCTCTGAAAATACCCCCAAACAAGCACAGCAATGAACTGCCCTGCTTAAACCAGGATAGACAGTAACTAGTTTTTCTTCTGATGCTGTTACTCCAATGTGGTTCCCAGTTAGAATTATGGCCCCAGTAATGTAGTTCTTTACAATGACACACAGGAGAAGAGACAGTACAGAAAATACAAAAAAAAAAAAAAAAAAAAAAAAGGCTTCTAAAAATATCTACATTCTTTGACCTGGCACAAAATTGTCCTCCCACAAATTTATCTTGAAGAAATGATCACATTTTGTACGACTAAAAAAAAAAAAGAAAGAAAAAGAAAAAGAAAAAAAAAACTACAATGTGTGCTAACCACTGGCATCTTTTACGCTGTGAGAAAAATGGAAGCAAACCAACTACTCAGTGAGATGAACTGGCCAAGAAAATTAATGTGGCTATTAACAATTAAACTATGCTGTAGGAAAGATAGCAATGTGGATGAAAGACCAGGAAGGTAGAGCTAGTGTGTTGGGTGGGGTGCGGGAGCAGTTAGACGATTATGTGGTGTCACGTATTTACCAAATGAAGCATGGAGAGAAGCAAGAAAGAAGGGGGGGTAGCTATTCCATATTCTAAAAATATTAAAGAGAGCTGAGAAGATGGCCCAGAGAATAAAGTACCCATCATACAGGAATAAGGACCTGGGTTCAGATTCCTGGTACCCACATAAAAGTCGGGTGTGGTGGTTGACATCTGTAGCCCTAGCATTGGGCAAGGTGATGGAAGTCAAGCAGATTCTTAGAACTCGCTGTCTAGACAGTCTAGCCAAGTGGTGAGCTCTGGGTTCAAGGAGAGACCCTGCCTCAAAACATAAGGTAGAGAGTAACAGAGGAAGACACATCTAACATTGACATCTGATGTCCTCACCAAACACACACCTATGTTGTGCACCTGCATGTACATACCACATATGCATGCATTACACACACACATAGTGATAAGAAGCTTTCTTCTTGGTGATAGGATTACGGGTATTTTCCCCATTTCCAGGAACATCCTTAGCAATTTAGGAACCTTGTTTACTGGTTCCTAAGGATCCTGTGGCTCCCAGTCTCATGACTACATGTGGTTGTGCTGGGTATCTGGAAATGCCTGTCACTGAGCTCACAGTTACTAGGTGGAGTTCAAGGTGCAGGCTCTTTGTAAAGCCCCTGGCCTGCAGGAGAGGTAAGTTGGGTTCACGAATTCATCTCCTGTGATCTCTCTCACTCCTTTGATCCCTCAGAGGACAATCAGTATCTCAGCCTGTTAGACACAGTGTCTGATGGAAGAACCAGTTCCTCAGATTAATGCCGGGTTGAAAAATGACCCATGAATCCCCAGAGATGGAGCCAAGCTGGAGCCGAGCATGGTATTTATAACTCAGCCTCCCAACGCAGGCCCAGCCACCATGTGATGTTGACGGATGAGCCTCATGAGAACCTTGCTGTTTCCATTTGATTATGGGCTCATAAACACAGATAGCAATTGAGCAGAGTTAGGGCTCAGTGTGGATTGGACCTGCCATGGTCTGGGAAGCCATTCTCAATGGCTCTGGCCTGCCTGTCCCTGATGGTTCTGAGGAGCAGCCACATCAGTTATGTGTATACGATAGGACTATTGCGTACTCTGTATGCATCCCAGGTACCATTTTCAGTCTCTCCTTCATACCTGGACAAGGATACAGTTTCTTGCTACATCCTACTTCTCTTCAGGGCTCTAGGAGGGAGATATAGCCAGCAGAATGGTTTAGCCATCTTTGATTGGAGTTTTCCTCCCCTGTTTCATATCACCATCTATGCATCTACCAATTCATTTAACCATCTGTTCATTCACTTATCCATTCTATGGTCCATCTACCTTTATATCCAAGAAAATATTCTCCCATACCCCCTAATTCAACCATCAATCCAGTTATTCTCTTGTTCATCTAACTATCCACCCATCCACTCATCCATCTAAAGATCCACCTGTACATTTATCCATACATCTATCCATACATCTATCTACTCATCCATCCATCCATCCATCCATCCATCCATTCATCCATCCATCCATCCATCCACCCACCGAAACATCTACCCACAGACCCATTCATTCACCTATAGATCTATCCATTTGCTCTCCCACTCAATTATTAGCTAATATGTTGCTCTATACTTGTCTACCCAACTACAGAGCTCATCTTTTAACATTTTCTCTCATTTATCTAACCATCTACTAATCAGTCTATCCATTTATCCAATCATTCTCTGACAATCCATCTATCCAACTGTCCACTTCCATTCATCTATCCATCCATCCATCTATCCATCCGTCCACTTCCATCCATCCATCATCCATCCAATTGTCTATTTCCATCCATTTATTCATCTATTCATCAATCCATTCATCCATTTATCCATTCATCCATCCATCCACCAACCCATCCATCCATCCATCCATCCATCCATCCATCCATCCATTCATCTATGCAACTAACAACCTGCCTTCTATTCATCTATCCATTTATTTACCCACATTTCTATCCATTTATCATCTACTGGTTCACCTATCTATTGACCCATTCCACCTACTTAACCATTCACTTTATTCACCCATCAAATCATTCACCCATTCATCCATTCCTTATCCATCCACCCATCTATTTATCCATCTACTCACACATCCACCCACCACAAATCTACCCATCCATTGACTGATCTATCTACCTACTACCTCCCCTTATACCATCTGGTTCTCAACAGCATCTGTGGGTGGGAACCGGAACCTGGAAGCACCAGGTAGACATGGGGATACAGATAATGAGGTCCTGTTGCTACCCCCATGCTCTAAGACAATTACTGTCAGAATCAACTCAGAGACAAACTCAAGGATCATGAAGGCAGACTGGCCTATGAGATAGAGAAGCTGCTCACTCTCTTCATCCTCCAAAGCTCCTGTTCTTGTATAGACCCCAGGACAGTTTGCTGAAGACAGTGAAGAGGTCATGTCCCTATGGCTTATGATCATTGAACCTCTCTAATGTCATCATAGGCTTAGGTTGTAATCATCCCCACCCGTGAGGGCATTAGAAAATAACATTCGTCCTGAATAAGAGGTCAAGATGAAACCCACAGAATGGTGATACCTAGGCGTGAAAAACCACAGGAGTGAAAACCCATAGAGAGCAGGGCAGTGCCATGAGTCTCAGGCTGAATTAATTTAACACACACTGCTCAAAGCAGTGAGGAAGCATTGGAGGCTCAAATCAAACCCACCTCTAAGCTAGAGAAACAGCCATCAAGAATCAGGGCCAGGGGAGAAGTCAGAGCAGCGGTGGTCTAAGTAGGGCAGGCACCTGGGATTTGTGTCCCACACATATACAAAGATGATGGCCACAGGAACCAGGTGGTATTGGAGGCCAGGGCTGGAGCTGCTGCGTTTATGGATTCACTTGAAAAGCAGATATTTTCGTGGAAGGTGTATAGGAACTAGATCCAGAGGAAGTGCCTGGTTTTTAGCTGCTTGTGGAAGGGAGACATGGAGAGAAACAAGAATAGAGAAAGTCATTTCTGTCCCCACCTTGGACACTTTGCCTCCTGTGCTATCAGTGTTAAGGAAAAAGTGAAGAGAGTGTGTGTGGGGGGGAGTCGGGAATATGCTCCATGGAGGTGTGGTGAGGCATGGGGGTAAGGGGGATGCCTCTGGGGGACCCATGTTGGGAATTCCTTCCCTTTGAGGGACCAGCCACATGATGGTATAGTACAGAATATCGTTTATTCAGGGCGGGGGAGGGGAGTTAAGAGGGAGTAGAGGCAGAGAAAGAGAGAGGAGTAGAGAAGTAGAGGCCTGCCATGAGCACGTGGAGGGGGGATGGGGAGAGGAGGAGCAAGGAGGGTAGAGCAAGGGTGAGAGACCAAGAGAGCAAGAGAGAGGAGGAGGAGGGGGCAAGCAGCCCCTTTTAGTGCCAGGTAACTGTGGAGCAGAGCATACCTGGCTGCTGAGGGGTTAAATTTTCAGAATTCCAACAATCCACACGTCCCCATTTCTGATACCTTCAACCTGGGGCTGTGCTAGACACGCTGTTTATTTAACTCCATAGGTCTGCCTCTTTCTCCCTAGCTTTTGTGGGTGAATCATTCATTTGCTCTAGACTTGGTCTCCAATGAAGCAGCTGTTAATGCCGACTCTCTTGTTGCCTCCCATCTCACAAGAACCCCCATGCAGTTGGGTTATTGCTGTTTTGGATTGCTGCTGACAATTTTTTTTTTTGGACTGGCTCTTGTTCTTTCTGCAATGGAACAGCCCAACCTACTCTGGTGTGTGAGGTCTCCTGCCCCAGGCCTGGCTTGTTCCCCCAGCCTCTTTTGTGCACCAGCTGCTCCTGGGTAGCTGCTCTTTCATTCTTGCTCTTGGGAGGCCCTGGCTCTTCTTCCTGCACAAACACATCTGGACTTCCTCAAAACACACGACAAGAGCATCTGCTGCCACGGGGAGGAGGACCTGACAGAGGCCCTTTTGTAATCACATCTAATTGTCTCCAGCCCTAGGGCACTTGCAGTTTGGTTATGAATCTCAGGACTTCCAAGATATTTCTAAAAGCATTCTGTTGCCCCGGAGCTAGCGAGCTTTCTATCTGTCCAGGTAGCAGGAGGCAAAAGCACAGAAGACTACAAAGGCTCCTGGGACCAACCTACATTTCTCAGCTCCTTTGAGAGCAAGAGATGGCATGACTCGAGTTAAGGGAAGGCAAAGGGAGCCAATGTCACCAATATTGTTAAGTCCTGTTGCTTTTTAACTTCCAGGATCTTTTCTTGCCTCCCAGATGCCACTTCTTTGCCTTAGGGCTATTCTTTTTGTTTAATGTCAGAGTTTGATTTGTTTGTCATGAGTGGACTTACTGGAGCAGCCCCACTAATGCCATAGTCTCCCCTCAGATGGGAGAACCAGGGACAACTGTTTACAGGTCTCTGGAACCCCTGGGCAATGGACTGATGATTCACCCTTGTGTTATATATCCTCCCTGAAGCACTTCCAGCCTCCCTAGATTGGTCCTGTATCCTCTAGGGATGTGCTGGGCCCGCATCTTAAGACCCACCCCTTAAGAACTCCCCTAACCCGTGAATATTTTGAGGACAGACAGAAAATGCCAGCATCTATGGGCTCATAGACTGTCCTTAAAACCAACTGTGTTAGTTGGGGTTTCTATTGCTGCTGTGAAACACCAAGACCAACATGCAAGCTAGTGGGGAGTGGGAGTGGGAGGATGTATTTTGTTACACTTCCGTGTCACTCTTATTCATAGAAGGAAGCCAGGACAGGAACTCAAACAGGACAGGAACCTAAAGGTGGAAACTGATGCAGAGGTCATGGAGGGGTGCTGCTTATCGGCTTGCTCCTCATGGCTTGATCAGCCTGCTTTCTTACAGAACCCAGGACCACCAGGCCAGGGGTGGGGACACTCAGGATGGGCTGGGTTCTTCCTCAACAATGACTAATTAAGAAAATGCCTCACAGGCTTGCCTATAGCCAGTTCTGATGGAGGTATTTTCCCAACTGAGGCTCTCTACTCTCAGAAGACTTTTAACGTCAGGTTGACGTGAAACTGTCCAGCACACTGTTCAAACAGACACAAGAGGCTTCAGGGTCTGGTAGGCCTCCGGACAGAAAACGAGGAGGATGAAGGAAAAGGAAGTGTGTGTACCTGTTTGGGGTGGCTGAATCAGCTTTGGATAATGTTCAACTCCAAAAAAGGCGCATATTATCCACCTTGAGTAAGACAGTTCAGAGTACCCCAGAGGAATTCTTCCTCTGTCCCCAAGCAAAAAATATGCGTTTTTTTTGTCAGTTCCTAAGCCATCTAAACTTCCCCTCCTTAGCCAGAGGTCAGAGCAGAATTTAAACAGATAACTTGACATCCCTTAAGGCCGTATTACCAGAGTCTAAAGGAAAAAAGCATGCTAGGCTTAACCCCAGGCTGCTCCCCAGACATGGTTCATCCATTGGTGACACAGGACTGTGGGGCTGACATCACAGTTGAGCCAGTATGCTTATATCTGTATGTAAGGGCAGCAGTCACCACTCAGCCTATGAAGACATGGGAGGCGCCTTCCGGTCAATGACATGGGAGCCTAGCTCCCCGTGACTCAGTCTGCAATGCTCACCCTAACCTCATGATCCTTGGTGATGAAACCTTGGAAATGCAATTTCAATCAGTTAACACCTCACTGTGTCTGTTCTATATATTGTTGATATTACAGGTTTTTTTTTTTTTTTTTTTTTTTTTTTTTTTGGTTTGTCATTATCCTCTATGTGATACAGGCTAATACTACTTACACAGCATTTAGACTGTGTCAGGTATTACAAACAATCTAGAGATGGTTTGAAAATATATGAGAATTGGAGAAATGGCTCTTGGTAAAGAGTAATTGTTGGTCTTGCATAGGCTAAAGTTCAGTAGCCAGCACCCATGCCAGGCAACTTACAACTTCCTGAAACTCCAGCTCCAGAAGACCTGGTGCCCTCTTCTGGAACTGATGGGCATTACACTCATACACATGTTCCCACACAGGCCCCATACATATGTATACATATATACACAAATCAAAAATAAGACAAATATATAATGTATCTTATCAATTATATAGTCTATATTATTATCTATTAAACTATTATTATATCAGTTACAATTTAATACATTAAATACATAATGCATAATATATTGAATATGTGTATATATTTATCATATAATATGTATTATATAGTTAATGTATGCATGATAATAGACAACATATATAATATATTGCATATATGATACATCATATGTAGTCTATGAATACATGCACTATATGAATATAATTACATATTTAAGATATAATATGCTGTGAAATATATTTATATGTGTATATATATATATATACACATGCTTATATATGTATACATGAGAGGAGGTAGCTGTGGTTATCTGTACAAGATTAAGCTGGTCATTATCCCAGCATGGTTGGGGAGGGACTCCTGAGGCTTCAGCTCTAGCTGAGGAGCTACTGGAAATTAATGGCTGCCAGGCGAAGAGACTAAGGCTACTGACAGGTTGCCCTGCTCCTGCGGGTGACCCACACCCAAAGCCACATGGGCAACGTTACCTTGACTCGGCAGGCTAGAGAACATGTTAGTTTGTCTCTAAAGTCCCAGGACTCAGGAGGCAGAGGCAGGCAGATCTCTGAGAGGTTGAGACCAGCTTGGTCTACGTACTGAGTTCCAGGTCAGTCAGGGCTACATAGTAAAACTAAATCTTTTTTTAAAAAGCAAATAAAGAAATTTTTAAAAATGTGTGAGATGATGTGTTTAAGTTGTACACAAACACTGTGTTTGAACACCTGGGAACTTTGGTATCGTTTAGGGGTACTAACTAGTAGCTAACCCTCAAGCTGTAAAGGGGTGACTATAACTCACCTCCATTGTACCCATTTTATGTGACCTGCATGGGTACATCAGGCCTGGCCAATGTGTCGACTCCTTTCAAGTTCGAGGGTAGCTTGGAGTTGAAAGAGGGCTTGGATGGAGCCCGGGTTGTGCTCTTCCGTTTGCAGTTGAAAGGACAGGTAATAAGCCATTGAGACTGAGCCTCTGCCATCTTCAGCTTGGTGACATTGCAGGGGCTCAGGAGGGGCAGTCTGTTCTCGTGGGTGACAGATGGGCCTGTTTGCAAAGACTTCCTTGGAGGCCCTACAGCATACGTTCTCTCTGGGAGTGGGTGGTTGGGATTGAAGAGGCTGCAAGAGCCTCAAGGACACACCTGTCACACCGAAGCCCTTCGCATCACTGCCTCTGTCTCCTGGGGGGAATTCCCTCACTAGCAGGCTGGGTCTGAGGTTCTGAGGGTGGAGGCCAAGCCAGTGCACCTGTGGTTCTGATTTAGATGGAAGCTTCTTCATGCTAAGACCTAGAGGAAGGAGGAAGAGATGAGAATGGGCAGGTGCCACAGCATCCCATACTGGATGCGTCACAGGCCTGTTTGGAATCAGGCTGGTACTGACAGTCTCCCCAAGAACCATCTTAATTTGAGAAGGCATCTTGTCCATGCAGGTTAGCTCCTGGCCAGCACGATGCTGTCTGCACAAGGCTAAACTGCAGCTGGAAAAGGAGCCTGCTAGGCATTGCAGAGTCCCCAGGGGCATTTGTGAACCTTCACCAAACATAGCACTGGGTTGGGACTCTGCAGAGAAAGATTCTGAGACAGCTACTCCCTCCTGGGGCAGGAGTGACAAACGGATCTCAGCCACCTGTCTCCCCAAGCAGAAGTCGTTTACAGCCCTCTGTTGTTGACTTGAACCACAGCTTTAGAACGTTTCTTAACACCCCGATCCAGCAGGCAGCCGCTAACACCAAAATCCAGAGCTGGCTACTTTATGCATCCCCCCAGGGACTCCCATTTTAAAACGGGTTCACAGATACAGGTAAATGTGTTGGAGTTATGAGGAGGTCTTGCTAGGAAACATCTAGTGATTTCTAACAGTCCAGACAATCACTGCCTTAGTGCAAAGGGAAGGGATCTTGGCACGCTGGGAGGGTCTCAAATCAGAGGCCATGTGGGTGATCCAAGTCCCTGAGTTTGAATAAAAACCATTTTTACATGAGACAATAATGCAGGATTTGGATGGAGGCTGGACATTGGCGAGGCTGGCAGGGTTTGCAGCCCTGTGCTGGAGAGCGCATGTTTTCTGAAGCATCCCCCAGGCTGCCTTCTACCTCACTGGTTCTATGTTTTATTAAAAGGTGTGTGTGTGTTTTGTGAGGAGGGCCTGAGGGATGGCTCAGTGGCTCAGTAGTTAGGGGCTTACCACACAAGTTGGCAAACCAGGACGAGAGTTTGGATCCCTGGAAATCTTCATACATGACAGGAGGTAGACATGGCATGCAGCCCGGAAGACAGAGATAGGGATCCCTTCAGAAGGCTGGCTAGCAAGACTAGCCACATGACGAAGTTCCGGATTTGAATGAGATACCGTGCCTTGATGAATGAATGAGGCAAAAGAGAAATCGAGGATGATTTCTGACATCAGCCTTGGCCCTCTATCCATTTGCACACACTCAAAAAACAAAACAAATTATGCATACACACCAAACGCATGCGTGAAAAAAAATGGAGAAGAAAAGAAAATTGAAAAGGAGAGGAGCATCATGGGACAGGAAATAAAACCAGATCCTCCCCTTTAATCCCTGTGACACGGCTAGTCATTTCCTCAGCTCTGGGTCCCTTTGGCTCCACCCAGCCTTGTTCATTGGTGAATGCAGACCTCTGGGCAATTGGCTCAGCCAATGAAGGTACAGGGGCTGGACTAGTGAAGGAGACCTCCTCTGTTTTAAGCCCCTAGTAGAGACATGGTCCTACTGAGGGCTTCTATTTGCACTGTTCTCACTAAATTTCCCAAGTGGGCCTTGAACTCTATAGAGTAGGACATGAGGTCCTTCAGCCTCAGCATCTCGCATAGCTGTGTCCATCTTTTATGCTGAACTGGTTTGGGTTTTGTTCTTGGGGTCATATTTATTTGATTGGTTTGCCGAGTTAGGGTCTAGTCTGGCTTCCGATTCATGATCCTCCTGTATCAGCCTCCTAAATATTGTGGTTACACCTATGTACCACGACATCTAACTTTTTGATTGGCTGGTCATTGTGAGGACAGGGTTTCTGCCTCCTCTCTATGTGGAGACCCAGCTCAGAGTGACTGCACAGGCAAGTTGGGTGTGGAGACACTGAGTCGTCCAGTCCAGCGGGTCCTACAGTCTGGTGGACCCCGGGCAATGCTCCCTCCAGCTGTTGCTTTATTTATATGGCCACTTGGGAATCTTATTTGGGAACAGTGACAGAATCTAGATAGACACAGAAGTCACTTCTGAGATCACAGAACCAGGATGGAACTTGTAGAGGGGAAGGGCTGTGTGTTACCTCAGGTTCTCAAGAAAAGCATAAGTGTCTCACCCTTGATCCTGGCAATGTCACCAAAAGTAGAAGAGAACGGGACAGCTGCTTAATAGGGGCTGGATGCTGTTGGCTCTGGCTGGGCTTGCAGCCCTGCGTGGGTGTCTTGGCTGACAGGTAGAAGAATAACTAGCAGGCAACGGGTGGAGTCCAAAGGGCTGAGAATTGAACTGCATCAAAAGCTTTAGTCAAAAAACCAGGAGTATCAAGCCCTGGGAAGACAGGACGAGAAGCATCAGGGCCCAGAATCATGTGGCCAGGAAAGACAGAAACTAGAAGCATTAAGCTTTTGGAACATGCATCCAGGGGAAGCAAACCCAGAACAACGTTAGACATGAAAACGTGGGGTAAGAGCATCTCCGGCCCCAGGAATATGGATGTAAAAGTGTTAGAGCCGGGAGCATAAGGCTAGGAGAACGGGGCCAAGAGTGTTAGGATTTAGGAACACAAAGACCAGGAGCATAAGACCCTGAAAGTAAAGGGTTTACAAGTGTCAGGCCTTGGGACCACAAGGCCAGGAGTGCTAGTCCCTGAGAACATAGTCCAAGAGCATCAGGTTGACCTTGAGCAACATCTTAGAAACAGCCAGGGGTGAAGCAACCTAGGAGTACTGTTCCCTGCCTAAGGTGCTGGACCATCACTCTGAAGAACTGAAACCCAGCCTCAAAGCCTCCTCAACTACACCCTCGCCCTCACTCCACCACGGAGGAGGTGGCAGGGAGACAGTGCCCACAGCCAACACTGCAAACACCACTTCTCCTTGGAATGCATTAGGATTCCAATTTGCAACTGATTTCCCTTCCAAAACCCAGTCTTGGCAGGCTTTGGAACGCTGGCAGCAGGGGGGAGGGTGGAGCCCCGGCGTACTGGGCCAGAAGATGTGCACGTTTATGCATCTTCAGGTGAGAGAATATTCTAGGAGAAATAGGCATGAGTGTTGATATTAAGATGGAATGCTCTGTGTGTGTGTGTGAGAGAGAGAGAGAGAGAGAGAGAGAGAGAGAGAGAGAGAGAGAGAGAGAGAAGGGAAGGGAGAAGGGATGAGGGAGGAAGGGAGGGAGAGGGAGGGATGGAGGGAGAGAGAGCCCTGTGCAAGCTACTTCTGATGGTGCCAAGGGATGAAGTCTTCCCGATAATCAGGGAGCCCTCGGTTCCTGTGTTGTGTCATCTCTGTTTCTTAGGTATTACTATGGATTAGTAATCTTACAGATGAGAATGCCCAAGACCACAGAGGCCTGATTTATAAGGTGACTGAAGTCACTAGAGGCTGGTAAGATCGCTCAGTTGCTAAAGTGTTTGCCACACAAGCATCAAGATCTGAGTTTAGTATTCCAGCACATATGTAAAAATGGGGCTGGTGGCACACACTTGTAATCCCAGAGCTGGGGAGGTCGAGACTCCAGATCCCCAGAGCTCAGTAGCCAGCCAACTTAGTCCAACCAGTGAGAGCCCCTGTTGTGAAGTAAGTGGATAAGTTCCGAGTAGTGACACTTTTGGTTTTCCTCTGCCTGCTGGAAGGACATTGACATAAGTAGTATCTACACACCAAGGTGCCTATGTGTGTGTGTGTATGTGTGTGTATGCTCACATGCGTGAGCACACGAACACACACACATTTTAAAAATTAAGAACAAGATTCTCAGTTAGCTGGTGGCATGCCAGAATCAGAATGTTAGGAGGCTGCCCTGTGCTTTTCAAAGTCTTATGCTGACTTCCCATGAATTTGTACTCAGGAAGAGTTGGATAGGCAAGAGAAACTTGCAGAAGTTCCGTGTGATCTCAGCCACGAGGCTAGGAAAGGAAGGCGTTGTGATGATAGTGTCCCCTGTGCCTCCTGCTACCACGGGCTGTTATTTCTTTGTCCGGCTGCAGGGATGCACAGCAGCCTCCAGTCCTGGTCCAGCTTCTGATTCGTGTCTCCCGGAAGGCAGCGGGCTCTATTCCTTTGTCATCTGAGGACTTTTGATAGACATCCCAGCACTGTGGTGGCTCTGCTCACAAAGATCTCAGCCAGCAGTCGGGAGCAGCATGCTGGATGCCTCGGGGCCTAGAGTCAGAGTTCTGTGACAGGAGCTTCCCAGGGGACCCAGCAATGAGAGCCAGAGCTGCTGGGAAGGCTAGCCATATGGAGAATGTGGCTTGCTCGCTCTCTGAAGATAACCGCCACTTTAGCTTCTGGTGGCCAGTGGTCATGTCTGGCCTGGGCTGAATGAAGAACAGATGAACCCCAGACAGCTTCCAGACACCCCTTTCTTTAGCACCCATACAGCTGGGGCCCTCACTGGCCTGTCTCACTGTTTACTCTTGGGCATTACTGGGCAGCTGTTTCTCTGTTTGGAGACCAGGCTAATACGGGGTTAGTAGGGTGGGTCATTTTGGTTAGGAGGGGAGCTAATAGATACACAGGGGGAAAGAATCCTAACCCATTCTCTTGGTCAGAGGTGACAGACGACGTACCTCTAGGTAGCTTTAGCCAAGCCAAAAAGTAGGAGCATCTCTTACAGGGTTCTTTTTCTATGAGAATGCCCACCCTTAGCATGTGGTAGGGACCAACAGTGCCATTAGGATTTGGCTTCTCTGTGCCTTATTATGCCCCTCTGACTCCAGCTCCTTGAAGGGACACGGGAGACAAGATGAACTTGTGACTTGGGCCCGCAGAGAAGAGAGACTCCTTTTCTAACGAATGGAAGCATGGACTGGGTTTCTTGGGCATCCTCCTGCTAGACCTGCGCCCACCTCCAGCCACCTCTAGCCACCTCCAGCCACCTCCAGCCACCTCCAGCCAACTCCAGCCACCTCCAGCCCCACAAGGCACTTCCCACAGGATGGTGGGACGGACAATGTAGCTCCAATTCCAGGAATGGAAAGGGAAAGGACTCTGGGTGACCCCAGGGACAATTGCCACTCATTAAGAGGTACAGTATTTAGCTGTATAAGCCAAGAGCCAGTAATTCTTGGACAGAGAAGTGTATGTCTGAGGGAGGGGAAGGCGAAGGTGCATGCACGTTGACAGGTGAACACTGGAGGCTCCACTTAGAGCAGCAGGTCTCAGCCCCTGTGGGTTGTGGTCTCTTTACGGCCGAATGCCCTTTTCACAGAGGTTGCCTAAAACCATCAGGGGGAAGAAAACTACAGATATTTACATTATGGTTCATAACAGTAGCAAAATTACAGTTATGAGGTAGCCACGAAACTTTTTTATGGTGGGGGGGGGTGTCACAACATGAGGGAGTGTATTAAAGGGTTGGAGCCACTAGTGAGGTTGAGAATCATTGCTCTCAGGGGAGATTTACTGCTCCCTAAGCAGAGGGCAGCCATGACTGTCCTGGACTCAAAATGGCATTGGGAAAGTCAATAGAGGTACATCATCCTGGTGTGTGTGGCAGGGGTCCACTAGCACCCTGGGATGCCTGCGGAGGTACCTAACCCACATGCCTAAGCACATCGTAATTGAGGGTCACAAATCATGCATTTTAGCTATTCTTAGACCTTCCTCCATCCTTTCAGCAGCAGGTACCACTGCCATTCTTAGGACCTCCAATAAACAGGGAGTGCCACACATCAGGAAAAATGGGCAGCCTCTGGACCCAAGCCCTGTGGATTGAACTGTAGGATCTACTGTACATCTGTGGAGATGCTCAGCCTCCTGATGCCTCAATCCACTCAGGTCTAAGGGGAGTAGACCCAGAACCTAGCACGCAGCCTGTGGTATAGATGAGCTGGATGGTATGGGGATACAGCTTTGAGGCTGCCATTGTGGCGAGAAGGGAAACCTTTGAGTCTGCGATCTTGGCCTTTGGGTCTCTATCCTCTGACTGAGGCCAAGATCTCTATCCTCTGACTGAGGCCAGATCCAAGTTTCTGGAGTTCATGGCCATGCCTAAGCTGCTCTCAGTTTTCCAGTGGAAAGCTCCATGGCTCTCCTCTGGGCACCCTCCTGCAACCTGGAATAGAAGCAGGCCCCACGGCCTATGGGATTCTGTCTGGCACTGAGCTGATTTGTTATTTAGCAGCTGGGCTAATGCTGCAAGTCTGAACTGGGTCAGGCCTGGGGCTCTTCTTCCATCTGGGTAGTCTGGCCAGGCCTCTGGAGGACAGGACATATGCGTGTGGGCACACACATATGAGGCAGGGGTGGGGTTCATGTGTACCGTAATGTGTCTCACCAAAAGCCAACTCTGGATGTCTTGACTAGGCCAGCTGACCAGAAAGCCCCAGGGATCTGCCTATCGGTACTTCCCCAGGCCTGGGTTGCACGTGTGCACCTCCACGCCTGGCTTTTCACATGAGTACTGGAGATAAAAGCTGAGTCTTCGTACTTGCTCAGACAACATCTCACCTACGAGTCACCTCTTTAGCTCCTCGGTCGGCCTCCTGTGATCTGTACGCAAGTGTGTTTGCTACCTGTTGCCATCCTGGCAAGGGTTTGCTTCCCATAGCCATGATGAGCAGCTTCTGAGGGTACACAGACTAAGAGAGAGACTCCCTGGTAGCAGCTAGAGGGGATGCTCCACCCCACCTTCCTGTATCACCTGTCTCCTACCCCCCCCCAGCAGCCAGTAAATCAAATGCAAATTAGTGGAGATGGTGCAATGAAGTCCATTGGTCCCTGAGCTCATGCAAGCTTCCAACAGCTCATGTCAAGCATCCAACAGCTACATGAGGCTCCTAGCTATGATGCTCTTAAGCACTGAGCCATCTCTCAAGCTGAGCATGGTAGGCTGGGTGTATCTGGGAGGGGAAATTACTGAGAGGTTTACTTGAGTCAGGGAGAGCCACTCGGAAAGTGAACATCATCATCCCATAGCCTGGGGTCCTCGGGTAAATGAAAAGGAGAAAGCTTACTGATTACTAGAATTCTCCTTCTTTAGCTTTCCGACCGCAGACTTCGTTTGCCTGGCTGCCACACACCCCTGTTGCCATGGCCAGAATTTTCTTCAGTGCCATGCCTCTCCCACCAGGATGGACTATAGCTTTCCAAACTGTGAGCCCAGACAAACCCCTCCTTCCTTAGGTTGTTTTTGTCAGCCATTTACTCACAGAAACAGGAGAAGTCAGCTAGTAAAGACAGGGATCTGGAGATAACCTGACACATCCTCCAAGGCCTTTGGGGTTGGAGGTAGGGCAGAAATGGCCCTGGCCATTGTAGATTAGTGAGCCTCCAGTATATGACAGCTCTCTAAAGCCTTTATTCCCAAGACTGACAAATTCCCACACTCCATATTCTGTCCACGCAACTATAAATATTAAAGTGCACCAGAGGAGAGATTGCAAAATTGGGCTGTGGGCGAGAGCTGAGGACGCTAGCTTGGGAGACGAAAAAACGTGTGAATATTCACTTCCGCTCCTTCCCACTTCTGTGCCCTGATTGCTGAAGGTATTGTGGGTGACAAAGGGCAGGAAGCTGCACCTCCACAGAGAAGATGGCTCCTGTGGGTCCCCTATGGAGTTAAGGATGCTTCCTTATTCCAAAGCATTTGAGAGGTAGCCCCTCCCAGTTGCTACTGCTATGTATAACAGTGAAGCTTTGTAGTGATTATTTTGGGTAATTTCTGCAGCTGTGGTAAAACACCATGACCAAGGCAACTTCTAGAAGGAAGGGTTTATTTGGGCTTCTGGTTCCAGAGGGATTAATAAAAAAAAAAGGTCCAATATGGCAGGGAACTGTGGCAGCAGATGCAGACATGAGTTCAGGCACAGCTGAGAGTCTGCATCTCAAAACAGAAAGCAGGAAGCAGAGAGAACTGCGGGTTGATGTGGGTTTTTGAGTATTCAAAGATGCACCCCAGTGGCTTACTCCCTCCAGCAAGGTATTGCCTCTTGAATCTACCCAACTGGACCGCCACCTGGGGACCAAGTAGTCAACTGTCCAAGACTATGGGGGACACTTTATTCAAACTACCTCAGGCCCCAACCCTGTTGTTACCAATCTTGAGGCAACCGTTCACACACATAGAGAAGATAAGACTAAAGTAAACAAAGTGGGTCCTGTAAGGTGGGCAAGGCTGGGGTCTGAGTTCCCCAGCAGCGGATGGAGACCACCTGAGATTTCCCTTCCCTCTATCTGCAGACCTCAGTGTCCCCAGAAACTCCCATCAGCAGGTTTCTTCTTGCTCTGTGACTGGCACCTTCATATGCATGCTGTCTGTCTCCTTTCCCTGAAATGGTTGCTGTGATTCTCCCAAGATCCTGCCCACTCCTTCCCTTCACCTCCCAAATCCATCCTCACAGTGAGGTGGCTTCAAGATACAGTTTTAGAGCCATAACCTCCTGTTTAAAAAGAAAAGTCTTCTATTCGGGCCTGGCAAGATGGCTCAGCAGATAAAGGTACTTGCTGAGTAGACCAGATCATCTCCCGCCCACACCCTTGCCTATACATTGACTACCCCCTCCTTCTTAGAAACCTGGGTCTAATCTTATTGCTCAGCAAACCCATCCCTAACAACTGAAGCCTATGTGCTCTCTTTGTCCTCTGAACCCCATTCAATTTTAGCCTGTGCAATTCATTTGTTAATTAATTGTGCACTGTGATGCCCGGAGATATTTTTTGAGTTATTTATTTATTTATTTATTTATTTATTTATTTATTTATTTATTTATTTTCTCAGTTGCATGCTGGGAATTAACTCCTCAGGGGCCACTCAACTTTGCTGGGTTATATCTGGGCCTTGTGTTTCAGATTCCAGGATAGAGCATGGTTCTAGGGGTACAAGGTGCTTTTATGCATTTTGTTCTCTTTCATTTTCATTTTTCTTTTATAATTTCACACACATATATAATACTCCTCTCCTTCCCCTTCCCATCTCCTAGGGTGGCAAGACCTCTGATGCATAAAACTCTCATGTAGGTAGCCACTGCTACTGTTCAAAACCTCAATGGCCACACGAGAAACAGAAGACAGCATACTATAACACTGTCCCATGGTAATTCAGCAAAACAGCAGTAATAGTTTATCCTTTAGGACTTAAGAACTCCCCCAACTGGATGTTTGTTTGTTTGTTTACTAGGTTTACAGTCTCAGGCATGTATTTCTTTCTGTAGAGTGGCTTCAAATCCAAGCATAAAGCATTGGTTATTCCACAAAGAGTTGTGCCACTATTGTGTCTGTGGATATGTCTTTCCTGACAGGTGAGCAGGATCCACAGCTGGGTAATGGCTTTTCTCCTTCAGCAGGCTGGGTAGCAATTTTTGTCACTGTGACTATTACCTGACACAGAGGTAAGTTCCAGCCTAGTTCCTGGATTTTTCTGTGTCCTGTCTTCAGTGTGCAATGTCTTCAGAAATAGTGTCCAGTAAACAACCAAGAGAAATTGTTATAGCTTGTACTCTCATTCCATAAGTCTGGGCTACTATTCTCTCTAGGTTCCTCATTCATTCATTCATTCATTCATTCATTCATTCATTGGTATCTCCCTTGGAAAATTCTTTTGTTTTTTGTTTCTTCCAGATTCATGACACTTCTTTGGGGTCAACCCTGAACTCTCAGCATTTCTTGAAAGCACTACTCTTATCAGAAGTGACTCGACTTTGGCCAGTCTTTCCTGTGGGCATAAATTTCTTTCCAACCTACTTCAATAAGGTTTCAGTCTCTCCTGTACTCCACTATCCATTGGAAAAGAAAAGTTATTAGGACACGGGAGAAGTAGAGATGTTTAGAGATAGTTCTTTGGAGGCAAGTCCAGTCTTGGGTTTTGGGATATCAGCAGTTCAGTCCAATAGCAAACACCACACACAAACCAACAGCTGAAGTCCAGTCCTCTTGGCAGACACCACATACGAACCAGCAAGGGCAGTTCAATCCAGAAGAAACTGCAAGGCTTACCAACTGGCCCAAGCCCGGGGAAGTGGCAGGAAGCAACAGGAATCTCACAAGAAGTTATCTGACTATTTTCTCCCTATGGTGTCATCACAAGCAGATTTCATTCAGCAACACAATATAAGGTGAACCAACACACATGTGTTGTTAGTGAAGAATAGCGAGGTAGAACAAAGCAAATCAGTGCTGAGCTCCCACTGTCTGAGGGTCATATTTATATTTCTTCATCATGTGTCCTTTCACATGTCTGCTATAACAAAACATCCTTTCACCTGTGTCTGTTTCAGGAAACGGTCTTTCATGTGTGTGCGTTAGCAAAACAGCCGCTAACCTGTGTGCCCCGGTAAAACATCATTTGATATAATTGACTTCCAAAAGAAACCAGAAGTTTTTATCTTGCAGTCTGCATGCTGATGAATGTCTCTGAATCTATCTCCCTGGAAGACCCCTCAGCAGCATATCTCATAAGCCCCTATAAGCTACTTTATCTCAAAGCCCCAGAGAGGTTGGAACTGCACCCTAGCATCCTCTCCCCCACCAGTTGCTGCTACTAAGGCTAGTCATGAAGCCTTTAGTGATTACTTTGGGTAATTTCTACAGCTGTGGTAAAACACCATGACCAAGGCAACTTATAGAAGGAAGGGTGTGTTTGGGCTTTATATTGTAACTTGAGGCCCTGCATAACCCCAACAGAACCCAAAGATCAGCCATTTATGAGTACCAAGGCCAAGTACCACAAGCTGGTGGCTAAAACCAAGACACGGATTCTCCCATAGCTTTGAGTCTACAAGTCTCAAATCAAGGTTCTGCCAAGTTGTACACCCTCTGGAGAGATGTGGGGGAGGGGCGCTGCAGGCAGACTTTCCTTGTTCCTTCCTAGCTTCTGGCTGTCCTTGACATTCTTTACCTTATAAGTGTAACCTCTGTCTCTTTAATGACTATTAGTGTATATTCACTGTTAAAAAGAGAGAGAGAGATAGAGTTCACTATGGAATTTTAATACATGAATATTGTGGACTTTGATCATAATCACACACACCCCTTTATGGCCTCTTGTTCCTCCTCTTTTCTCCCAATGGTCTATCTCTACTTTCATCTCTCTCTCTCTTTCTTAAAAAAAAAAATCTAGATTCTGCATATGAGAGAAGACATTCTGCTTCTGTTTCCACAAGACACCCTTCCCGGTCCTCTGTGTCTTCAAGTGTCTTTTTGTATCTTTTTTACAAAGTTGTTAGACTCCCGGGGTTCCTCTCTGTTCCTGTGACCTGGCTGTCCTTCTCCTCTACCCCACTCTCTGGATTCCAATCGAGCTCTGGAATTCTCCCTCAATGCTCTTCAGACCAAACCCTTCACTCACTTCTTTCTTTAGCCACTGATGCTTTCTTTAGTGCTGGCCCCAGAAGAGCTCTGTTCACTTCCTCCCCTAAGTCCTTCCCAAGGTATCTATTTGTTTCATCCTCTTAGGGCTCTTCTTAGCTTTCCCTGGTTTCTGGGTAGCCAATGGCTTTCCTTGGTTTGTGGCCCTGCTTCTGTTGCCTCACGATTCATCTCTACTGTCTCAGGTTAGCAGTCTTCTCTCTCTCTCTCTCTCTCTCTCTCTCTCTCTCTCTCTCTCTCTCTCTCTCTCCCTTGTTCATTTAGGTTCCACTCAGAAAAAGCAAAGAGAGTCTCCCCATTTTAACCCCGAGTGATGGTTCGCTTTAATTGTTAACTTGATTCAATTGAGAATTACCCGGAAAAGAGTCTCAGTGGGAGGTCATCCATATTGGCTAGGCCCGTTGGCACGTTGGCACGTCTGTATGGAACTGACTGAATTAAGTTAATTGATGTAGGGACACTCCACCCAGGGTGTGAGGCACCATTCCCTAGGCAGGGTCTCTGAAAGTTTCGAAAGAGAAATCAAGCTGAGCCCCAAGCAAGCAAATGAGCGTGTGCACATTAGTTTCTTTCAGCTCTCGACTGTGGGTGTGACTCGGTGTCTGAGGTTCCTGCCTCCACTTCCCCCCTGGGTGTCTGAGGTTCCTGCCTCCACTTCCCCCTGTGACAGTGAGCTATGGGATGAAATGAGTCTGTTTCTCTCCAAAGCTGCTTGTTGTCTGGACACTTTATCATGGCGTGTAAACGAAACTAAGATACCACACTTGCAACATCTCTTTATAAACCACGTAAAGCAAGATGCACGGTGTCTAGGGACGGTGGTACACTTACCTTCCAGGAGCTGTTCTATCTTGTACATCCTCTTCTCTTCCTGTGGTCCATGACTGAAGATGGAGATGTGTCTACTACTCTCATTCCCGAGGCCCTGTGCTCATCAGCCAAGGTTTCAGGGAGATGCTGCCCACCTTTCCCCTACTTCCGTTTGGGCTCCACAGTACCATTAGGTGTAGAGACTGTTCTTATTATAATAGGAAAAGCAAAGCAGGCCCCAGCTCTCCCATCACTACATCTGAAGGATTGTCACAGAGGCTTTAGTAAAGTTAGACAGCTGTGTCCTGTTGTGTCAGGTCTCAGATCTCGGCATCTTGGTTGGGGTTGATGGATACACTGGGCTCCTGGACTCATTATCACAAAGAAGGGACCCAGACTTGAGCTCCAGAACTTATCAGACTAAAGATGGGCCGGTGTCCCTGTCAGCATCCCCTGGGGAGCTACACTCACTGATCACAGCTGGTGTGATCCGGAGAGGAAGAGGGCAGACCGATGACAACCAGTGTCCTTCGAAAGACAAGCAAGGGCAGTGACAGAGTCCAACAGCCCCATGTTTCATGCGGGGAGTGACAGACAGCCAAGAAGGAGCACGCTGAAGAGAGAGGAGTCTGGGGAAGAATGACCCTGAGGAGAAAGGGGTTTGTGATTCTGGAGTCAGAAGGACAGGCTGCAGGTGTCAGGCTGTAAACTGCCACAAGGACCTGAGTTCAGGTTCCAGAACCGGGGACGCAGAGACGGGGGACCCTTGGGTCTCACTGACTGGTAAGTCTAGCTGAACGAGCGAGCTCCAGGTTCAGTGAGAGAGCCCGTCTTTAAAAATAAGGCGGGCAAATGTAGAGACACACAACCTGCTCAGTCCTCCGTGTGCGTACGGTTTCAGAGCTGACCACGCTGCACGGGTCAATCAGTAAGGAGTGTGGGCCTGGAAAAGGCTAATTCTTCTTAGGAAGTCATTAGCTGTGCGTGCTTCTCTGTCTCGGGGCAGAACTCCGTGAGCATTTCCCCCTTCCATGTTAACATGATCACTGATATTGGCGTTGTTCTGGTCATGTTCATGAAACCATGTACATAAATACATAATACATGCATACGCATGGAACAAAAATAAAGAAAAGGCAGCCATCAACTTAAGAGTAGGGGGATGCAGGAAGGGTTTGAGGAAGAATAGTTGGGAGGGAGGAAAGTGGGGGGGCAGTCAGGCAATTTCAATTAAAAACACTAATAAAACAAAACACTAATAAAACTATAAACACAAATAAAAATACTAATAAAAATAAAATTTTAGATGTAAAAAAATAAGATTATTTAAGAAAAAAATGAGGTGGACAATGATTGAGACATTGGCCTGTGAGCGCCACGTGACCATATGCACACACGCCGCGGAACACACACGCAGATACACACACATGGAACATGTTCACACAAACACACTAACAAAATAAGACCCCGGAGAAGTTATTTTAACCTCTCTGAGCCCAACTCAGCCCATCTGCCAATCAGAAAATAATAACACGAGCTACCTTTCACAGGGGCAGCAACGGTCAATGGAGAAGGTAAAATGTGGTCTGCGCATGCTTTCTACATGTAAAGAACTGTTAACTCCCACATCTGTATTCACCTGCTTAGGGTTTTGTAAATCCACAGTGATACTGAGAGGCTTCTAGAACTATAGAAGGGTTGATGAGTAGCTCCAGACTCTAAAGAAACAGAGGGGGAGACACCCGGGGAGTGGGACTGAATTCATTCACCTGTAAGGGAGCCATAGGGTTGGACAGAGGCCCCTCCAATTGGGGCTGTTTGGTTATTCTTGGGCAGAAAATCCCCGGCCTGATGGGGCTTGAAACGCTGTCTGCAGTGATGTTTGACAGAATGATGGATGGCGACAGGGCTGGGTTTCTGACGCACAGCGCAGACTCCGCATTCTTTATCTGGGACCGCTGGCGGCGCAGGCTGCAAATAAGCAATCCAGTTACAGAGATCCCTGATAAAATTCCATTAGGGGCCCGGGAGACAATCACGCTGGATCCAATAACACAGGCAGGCTGGGGAGGCGAGGGGCATGTTGGGAAGGGAGCGCTGCCACTGGGGAAATTTTCCTTGGGCCCGGAGGCTTCCGCACTGGGAATTCCTTGAAAATCCCTGGTCTGATCCGCAGACCCAAACCAGCTCTGACATCCAATTGTCTTTGCCATTTGAAATGCCGGGGAAATCGCCTGGGGAGGAAGGGCTGCACGGCCAAGGAAAGAGCCTGAGTCCTGGGTGTTGAGAGTTTAATTCTTCAGATACTCTGCTCCACCTTTGGGGGACTTGTCCTCAGGGAGCCTGGTTCATTTTTGACCTTCTGCTGATGGATGGAGACCCAGGATATCTAGTGAGGACTGGGTAGCTTTTGCGCCCTGATGGAAAAGCTCTCTTCCCACTTTCAGTGTCCTGGCTATGAACCCGCAAACAACATTTGGGTGTATATGGTGATGGAATGACCCTTCACCTTTCTGCAGAGCAGTTCTCTGGAGTGATGTGAAGTTTGACCAAACACAAGAGACACAGAAGCCATTTGCCTGCCCTCCACGTGCTCCTCAGTACCTGTCCTCCTCCTCTTCCAGGCACTGGTGACTTCCAGGCACTCTCCTTGCTTCTGGACACTTCCACCCCAGGCTCTGAAGCCCCAGTTCTACTGCAACTGGCCTTAAGAAGGAATTACTACTTTTTAAAATTAACATACATTAATTATATTATAGAAAGTAAAGGGTTTTTTTAAAGGAGTTATTTATTTTATTTATATGAGTACACTGTAGCTGTCTTCAGACACAGCAGAAGAAGGCATCAGATCCTATTACAGATGGTTGTGAACCACTATGTGGTTGTGGGAATTGAACTCAGGACCTCTGGAAGTACAGCCAGTGCTCTTAACCTCTGAGCCATCTCTCCAGCCCCAAAGGCAAGGGGTTTTATTAGGCTATTTCCATGTAACAGCATTCCTGTTACCAGCTCCACTCCTGTTTTTTTCCATTTCCAGTCTAAATCCCCTAATATTTCCCTTTTTAGTTTCATGTCCTCAGAGCAAAACACTTCCTTGTCTAATAGGAATCTTCTAGAAGCTGCCTGTCGTGCATGCTAATGCCCGGCAGTCTCAGAACCTTGGCATAGCTCATCCAGGCCCTCCTGAATGTCTTACATGCCGATTCCTCCATGTCTCTGAGACTTAAGCCCCTGGAGAAAGTCACGTGGTGTCTCATGGAGTCTGTCTCCTGTCTTACTGTTCTGAATGAAGATGGCTCACCACCCTCCACAGGCCCTCCAAAGCAATCCGGTGACTGTCTCCTACCCCAGCTTCTCCCAGTTCCTAATACGAACTTCTCTCCCAATCGCTCCAACATGGTGTCCCTTCCAGGGGACCCTCACAGGCTGGCTGGGGCTAGCTGAGCTGAGTGTCCACCCTTAACTAGTTATTAGCATTCACTGTGACCTTAGATGGTCTCCTGAGAGAATGTTTTCCTCCATACAGATGTGGGAGTCTTCCACACTCAGAAACATGTCCTGTCCTCCTACCCCCAAGATCAAGAAGGAGACTAAGCAGTCAGCATAGCCTTGGCGTTCTCTGCCGGGCCCTTGGAGCCGGAGGACAGCTCCGTTGGGGTGGGGTCTCCTCAGATGAGGCTCGAGAGCATACTTCAGTGGTTGGGTTACACCACCTTTCTGCCTTAATTCTGGAGGCTGTCAGTGTACCCAAACATCCCGTTACCCTGGATTCCAGGATGTGGGCTGGTTGCAGACGCCCAGCTTCTACTCGTCACAGCGCCCTGATATCAGGGCTGAGGTTGACATGCACAGCAAGAGGACCGAACCTGGAGCGACAGCAGGAAGGGAGCCAGCCAGCTGGAGTCCACCACCGGAAAACTCTAGGCCTCATCTCTGCTAGTTACTTCTATGGGGGCTCCTTCCTCATTCGTGGTCTAGAGATGCTGGAGGTCTGTTGAGCCTGACACAGCTGGATGAGGGTATAGGTGACCTCCACTTCCTTTCTGTGGAGCAGGCTGGCTCTCCTGGCCACCTCTCCTTCCTCTGCTCTTTGCTTCCACAACTGAACCTGAGTATCCGGGTGGAGCACCATTATCAACATCAAAGTTTCCCGCCTCCCTCCAGGAGCCCCGATGTCTGATGAAGGGAGCTGGGACAACAGCCTGGCTGCTTCTTCTGGGGCGTCTGGGCCACTTCCTCCATAGGGCATAGGGTGACAGGGCACAGCCGGTCGTGTCAGTGAAGGAGTGGAGTAGACACGCAGCCTGGGAGGCACGCAGTGAGAGCTTCGAAGTCTGAGCCCTGATGACCAGCCCACTATTCAACAGGGCTTGAAGGAGGGGCTCTCCACATTCATTCCCACACGCCATCCAGCCGGGAGCGCCACTCTCTGTGTCCTGTAACAGACTCAGTGACACCACCTCAAATTCACATGTTAGAACCCTAACCCCAACACTGTGAAGTGCCTCTGTGTTTGGAGACGAAGACATTAAAAGGGTAATTAATTTTAATTGAGGCCACTAGGGTGGGCCCTAATCCAACATGACTGTGTCTTTATAACAAGAAGAGATTAATTCACACACACACACACACACACACACACACACACACACACACACAGAGGGGGGGGGGAGGTGGCTATCTCTAAGCCAGGAGAGAGACGGCAGAAGGAACCAGCCCTGCTGACACTCTGGTCTGGGACTTCCTCACTCCAGAGGCACAAAGAACATTTCTGATGTGTAAGCCACTTCAGACTACGATACTCTGCTACATGGCAAACAAAATCCACGTATGGAGCCCACTGTCCCGCTCAGGTGACTCACAGGCTTTTGCAGATGGATGGCCATGTCTATTGCCAGGTGCCCAGGTAGCCACTGAAGGCAGAATGGCTGGGAGGGAGGAGGGAGAGGAGAAAGTGCTGCCAGGTGCCTGTTACTTCCCCTTTTACTGGAATAGAAACCCAAAGGAGGACCAGGGAAGAACAGTTAATTTAGCAGAACCTTAATGAGCTGGAAGACTGTCCGGTGCCTACAGCCCAGACCTGGCACTAGCTAGGTTCTGTTGTCCCTAGAGGGTCCTGGCCCTCACTGTCAGACCCTCTGGGGTAAAGCTAGCAAGAAGCAGCCTGTTATAGCATCTATCGTGCCCCCCCCCCCCAGAATGAGGCCCCTTTTATGGGCTTCTCTCCTATGCCCCAGCTCCCTGCCCTAAACGTGCCATGGCCATCCCTATCATAAGGGCCTCTCTCCTTCTTCCTCAGTGTCTTCCTTCCCCAGCCTTTATCATGTTATTCATATTGTCAAGCCACCTCCGTGACACAGCCTCCTCTCTTTAGCCTGTTGGAGGTCCCAGTTCCCCTCAGCTGCTCCTCCATGCCCTTCCTGGCTTCAACTTGAATGTGGGTGTTTGGCTCACATGTCCAAGGGGCTTCTTAGTCTGCCCTGCGTAGGGGCAGCCATTGCTCTCTGCCTTCTGAAGTCTTGGGCCGGAGGTTTCCTGGAGTTGATGTCTACCAGCCCACTCCCTGCTTCCTCCCTTGAGGTCCCTGAGGAGCAACAAACTCAACTGGGAGCACTTAAGCATTAGCTCTTGTAAGGCTTGCATCTGATTTTACTTCTCCATGTTTTTATTTTTGAAGAAACACATGTTCAACACCATTCACACCGCTTTGTTCTCCGAAGGAGTATGAAAGAATCAAACGTTGTCTTGCGTTCCCTCACAGAAACAAGTTTAGTGCAAATTGCTTTTCAACACTGCCTCCTTCGCTCCCTTCTCCCCCTCCTCTCCCTCCTTCCTCCCTCCTCTTCTTCTTCTCCCTCCTTCCTCTCCTTCTCCTTCCTTTCTCCCTTCGCTTCCTCCTTTCCCTCCTCCTCTCCCTCCCTCCTCCTCCTCTCCCTTCCTCCTCTTCATTTCCCCCCTCTTCTCCCTTTCCTTTCTCCTCTCCCTCTCCTTTCTCTCCTCTTCCCTCTCTCTCCTCTTCCTCCTTCTTCCCTGTCCTCTATTTCCTGCCCCTTCCTTCTTCCCTGCCCCTTCCTCCTCCCCTTTCCTCTCTTTTTCTCCCTCCTTTCTTCTTGTTTAGAGAAAGATGTGCCTGCCTCAGACATATCTTTCAGGAGATCAACAGCCCCAGGATTAAAATTAATAATAAAATAAAATAAAAGCTGCCCAACTTGACAGGACACACCCATTTCCACTTGGCATCGTCCCCAAACTTCTGCAGCACCAGCGACTCTGGCATTTCCAGGCATGGGAAAAATAGAACTGGGTGTCTGGGTGGGCTGGGTTGGGGGAGTACCATACCTGTGTGACTCTGGGGAGTTTCCATGGGCAGCTCTTCCCCAGTGGAGGTCACTTCCTTCAAAGTCAGACTCTGTCTACATTGGCCCCATGTACTGTGTGAGTTCAAGCCACTGGAGCCCACACTCATGGAGTGTGTCTCTCATATGCTGTTGGCCAATACTCCCTTCACTCCTAGCCTCTGAGACTAGCCTTTCCAACTCTGAGCCTAGTCTAGTTAGAGTTGACTTTCTAGTATGCTACCGCCGCATCCATCACTCAACTGTCCCCTGGACAGCCAAACCACTTGCCTATACTTCTGTGCCTCCCTGGCCATCTCAAGCCTTGCCTTAGTCCGTTTTCTGTTACCCAAAGAAGACCCAGAGCTGTGGGTGATTTATAACGAGGGGTGTTGGTGTGGTGGCTTACGCCTATAGTCTTATGACTCAAGAAGCAGAGGCAGAAGGGTCGCTGCAAGTTTGAAAAGCCAGCCAGGGCTAGGTAGTGAGTTCAACAAGGAGAAGAGAAGGGGGAGGAGAAAGAAGAGAAGGAGGAGGAGAAAAAGAGAGGAGGGAAAGGAGAGGAGGAGTAGCAGGAGGAAGAGAAGGGGGAGGAGTTGGTTGCTCATATGACTTCCAGCTTGCAGCTCAGGAGTCAGCGAAGTGAAACACACCGTTCAGCATCTGGAGAGAGCATCCGTCTTGTCTGTCTCTCTTCCTCCTCTGGTAAAGCCACTAGGGGACTAATGTCCCCATGATGGTTCATCTTAACTACTGATTTTACATATAGAATCACCTGGGAAGGAGGTTTTAATTCAGACTCGTCTCGGTAAGGTCGGCCCGTGGACAAGCCTATGAGGGACTTTCTTACCTAGGTTAACTGAGATGGGACCCACCCTGTAGCTGGGAAGCACTACATAGGCAGAGCCCTGAACTGAACAAAAGGGGGAGAGTGAGCCGGTGCTGGTGTGGGTGAGCCGGACGCTGGCATGCAGTCTTGCGTTCCTCTCTGCTCTTTCCAGTGGCTCCAGATTGACCAGTTTTCTCCAGCCCCAGCTGCTGTGATGTCCCTGCCAGGACGGGTTGTAACCAGGAACTGTGAGCTAAAAATAAACCCTTTCTCCCCGAATCCATTTTGTTGGGATATTTCATCACGGCAACGGGAAATAAAACCAGAACCGTCCTCATGACGAAGAATTCTCCGCACCTCCAACCCCAAAGCCAGACCCTCAAATACGACTAGTGTATTGGATAAATTTGGGGGAATGCTTTTTCAACATGTGAACTCTGAGGTGGGGGGGAGCAATAATGAAGGGTACACTCAAACCACGGCAACCCTCCCCGTTTTCAACTGTAAGAAATTTCCCAGTCAGAGTCTCCTACCTCAGAGAGAGGTAGAGGCAGAGAAGGGCAGCCAAGGATGTCTGTATTCAGTTAAGTCAGCGGGTGTGTTACTGTGGGGTGATCTCAGATCAGCCCATGGGCACCTCCACCCCCTCTCCGTGCTCGCCCGCTCTCCTGTCACCAGACTATGCAGAGCACTGTCCCGCCAGGTCTGGAGCAGGGGATTTAATCAGCTCTCGGCTATTAGTTCCCAAGTTGTAATTGAAGTGGGCTGATTGGACCTATCTATTAGGCCCCGGGAGCGGCGCTCTGAGTACTTCCTCCGCCTGCTAATCTATCTGTCTGGCATTTTATCTGGAGCCTGGAACTCATGCGTGAGCACTGAGGCATTTTACAGTATTATTATTACTTAGCACTTATAATGCACTTCATCAAAGAGAGGGCCGGGCGGCCGTAGCCGCAGCCATGGAACACTAGAGATTGAGTGATAGGAACCTGGAGCCACTGTGTAATATTTGATGCTCCTGTCTGCGAGTTCCTGTAATCTGGTTATTAGTTCTATCTCTCGCAGAAATCGGCCTTCTTTCTTCTGACAGAGGACAGGAGGTGAAGGGACGGCACAGGGAGAAACACACACTGCAGCTCGGATGGCAGGTCATAGGGACAGGTTTGCTTGTTTCTGGGGTGCTGGGGATTGAACCCTAGGCCTTGGGCACCCTGCCCGTGAGATGCATCCCCAATTCAAAGCAGGAGGTCTTGCCCTTCAGGAGCAAGGCTCCTACCACAACTGAGAGAAGCCCCCAGTTAGACAATTGTAGGTGCTGTAGTGGAGCACAGGCTGGCTCTGTGAGCTGTGTGGGAGCAGATGACAGTGGCTGTCTCTGCCAGCTCAGGCCCAAAGCCATCCCACAAAGTCCATGCCAAGGTGCCCATGACCAACTGAGGACTCTGTCTGGCCGCCCCACCCTTCCTAGACCTCACTCTAAGGGGCTATTGAGAAAAGGAACAGTGTATTTGTATGCCTACTAGGCTCCTTCAGTGCTGAGGACTGTCTAACCCTTAGCTTCCTCATCTGCGAAATGGCAAGACAGTGGGGTAGGGCTGAATGGAACAGTATCGTTCAGTGCCCATTTTAAGGGCTGCCATAAACCAGCTCTGTAGCTGTAGCAAGTGTTGTGTTCTCGGGGTTGTGGGCCTAGGAGGTAAACCTCTGCGCACATCTGTGAGGAGTTTCTAGCGTAGATTAACTGAGGTGGGAAGGACCCTCTCTCTAAACCTGGCTGTACTCTGGAAGTGGCTGAAGAGGAGAAAGCCAGCTGACCAGTTAGCCATCCCTCTCTCTCTGCTTCCTGACTGGATGAAATGTGACCTGCTGCCTCAGGCTCCTCTTGCCACGCCTTCCCAGTTCCCGTAGACAGTACCACCCAACCGTGAGCCAATGCAAGCTCCCTTCCCCCTTTAAGGGCTTTCATTGGGCACTTGGTCACAACAGAAAATGAACATTACATGGCCATATTCCCCTCTTCTCCTTTCTCCACCGACGGTACCCACTGATGACACACTTCTTTTTGGGACTTTGAGTGATGAGCATCTCTAAGGTTTACATTCCAGGTGTGTTGGGGAGGGTCGGGGGTAGAACTCTCATTCTAGAACATTCTGAATCTGTCCTAGGCCCAGGGCAGGAAACCTTCTCTATTAGCCACTCCCGAAACCTTCCAGCCTGGGGTGGGAAATATCCCTGTAGCCACTGGGCTGAGGCAGAAACACATGCATCCCCTGAGGGGCCAATTTATACAGCAGCTTAAATATCTTTTAAAACTCCTTCCCACTCCTGAAGTTGTGGGAGGCAGCTGGTGCTGCTCAGGGCACCAGGCCCTGCTTCAAAGGGTGTCTGTCCCCTTGGGCAGCTGGAAAACTTGCTAGGAAAAGCTCTTTTTTTTTTTTTTCTTACATATGTTTTTCTTCTTGATGGCAGAATTCTTACTCCTACTTCATCCCCTGACTTCCACAGAATAATCAGGGAGCCATGGGAATTGGAGACCTCCAGCCCCTAGGGCCTCCCAAGACCTCCTGTAGAGAGGATTCCCAATCACCGTGGGCTATAGATTTTTCTCTGCCCCTCCTTTCAGTTCCCCTTGGTGTGATTTCCCCCCTTCAATGGCCAGCCGTCTGCTTGATACAGAGAACTTGTCTCAGAGATTCAACAGGTACCTGTACGTCTTCCCAGAGGGATGGGCACAACCAGACAGCAACCTTCAGAATCCTCTCTCAGCCTGGGTTGAGACCTGGGGGGGGGGATGCTTCTTCCTGGCTAGGAGGGAAGAGGTGGTATCTGAACTCATCATTAGGTGACCTGACCAGCCCAGGAAGACTCTAAAGAGTGTCTGGTACAAAGGAGGTAGACCAGAGGGCAGCCCTTGATCATCTTAAGGGCTGATTCAACAAAAATTAAGAGGGCACAGCATCCATTTTCCTAAGTCCCAAGGTCATGAATTCTCAGGGTAGCCTGGACGGAAGGAGGGGATGAGGTGGAGAATTCTGAGGGACAGCCACTGGGAAAAGCCTTGTCAGAATCCCTGTAGAGAGACCCCATGTACCTCGGTATGCAGCCATCTATGTGGGTCTGGTCTTCTCCCCAGTGCTCAGAATTCTGCCTCTTAGGACCAGCAGCCAGGTCTCAAGAATATTCAGGACCTCTTGCTGTTTCTCCCCTCCCCCCCCCCGTGTGTGTATGTATGTGTGTGTGTGTGTGTGTGTGTGTGTGTGTGTGTACTTGCACACATAACCCCAACACATGTGACATCAATGTTCACACTTTTGAGCATGCATGTGATGTCAATAGGTTTTTGTCTGTCCGTCTGTCTTAGTTTTTGTGAGAGGGCCTCTCACTGAACTGGAAGTTTGCCCTTCCAGATGGGCTGGCTGCCCAGCAAACTCCTGGGATCCGCCTGTTTTCTCCCACCCCCACAAATGCCAGCATTTCCTGGCTTCCACATAGATGACCGGGATTTGAACTCAGGTCCTCTTGATTTCACAGTAATCACACTTACCACTGAGCTATTTCCCTGGCCCTAACTGGTTCTTCTATTTTCCAGAGATCAACTCATCTACTATCCCTGGAAGTCAGAAACCTTTACTGTGCGCATCGGCAGCCTCTTCCCCCTGTGCATGAGCTTGGCAGCATCACAGTCTAGGACTATCTGGGGTAACAGGACTGAGGAGCAAGCGACACCTCTCCCTGGCGATATTCGGCTGACCAAGAGTTAAAACCAAGGGACTGAAGAGGGGACAAGGATCCGCTCTATTTATACTTCACCTTGTGGGGGACATTTTGAAGCCTGAGTTTCTGGATGCTGCCCAGATGCTGGAGCCAGGATGGAGGGCAGGATATGTCCACCGAAGGAAGGAGACACAGAAACAGGCATTCATCGATTTCCTCTTGAATGGCAGGCACCAGGCCAGGCTCCCTGGTTTCTATAATGTAAGTGGAGTGTGATAGTTGAGGGACCTGGTTCTGGGGTCCACGGAACTGCGTGAAAATCTCCATCACCGTGGCTGGGTGGCCTTGGCTAAGGGCATTCGACAACCTAAGCCTTGAAGTATGACCAGTTGGCAGCCTTCCTCCATGAGCTACTATAACAATGCTCACCCGTCTATTATGGAGGACCATGTGGCACTGAGACTGTGTTTTTATTTAGGATAAACGTAGCAGCCTCCGAGACTTGACAGAAGTCTGTTCAGGAACTATATAGAACAGCAGTAGTATGCCAGGGTGCTTGGCAGGAGGTGCCTTGGTAGGGGGCACGGAGCTGGTACCATGCCAGCTCATCTCAGACATCCTTTGACCTCCAAAGGGGAAGAAAATAAAATGAGCCCAGGGCCAGAGAGGTGCCTCCTTGCCCAACCACACTGGCAAGGGCAGAGGGGCCTGGCTGCCAAGTGTCTGCCAACAGGCAGAGTCGGGTGGGGCTTTTCTTTGGAGCTGAGGGAGGAGTCCAAGATGAGTCTCACAGGACAAAAGTCTGCTTCTCAGAGGCCGAATGACATCTTTAACCTTGCAGGAGCTTTGTCCTTCAGTCTCCTGGAGAGGTCGGGGCTGGGGATGGTGAGAAGACGCTGAGGATGCTGCGGCCCCCACCTGCACTCACTCACGGAAGGATTGACTCTGGATAAACAATTACAGTCTATTTACCTCGGACCATATGGTGTTGGGGAACAGGTGTGCGGTAATGAAGAGCCCAGCTCCAATTAAGCGTCTGGGAACCCGGCCGGATTCCCGCTGAATCTTTTGCTTGGGCTGAGGCCCATTTACAAATTCGAGCTAAAAGGAATGAGGCTCAGGGCAGGCAGAAGTGGTACAGTCAGGCTCTTGAGATGCTGGGCTGGGCTGGGCTGGGCTGGGCTGCAGAGAAGCCCAAAATGAAGTCTGGGATAAGGGCAAGTCTTTTTATTCCTGCTGAAGAGGTAGACAGAAGAGTTCAAGGATCTCACTGGTTTTTTGATTTGTTTGGGGTGGCGACATTGGATGCATTTAGGAGCTATGGAGGAAAACTTTATAGCCCTTGCTCTCTTGGCAAGACTACCTTACTGTCTGGGGAGGGGAGTCTGGAGAATTCTGGGAGCCTGGAGCTTGGTATATGTTCCCCTGGGCCCTGTCCCTGGTCCTCTCTCCCCATGCCTTGATTCCCAAAACGTGTGTCCACTATGTGCTGAGAAGACACCAAAACTGTCTGGTGAGCTGAAGGGTCCACGCTGTTTATATTTCAGGGATGTAGACATTTAGATGTTTTAGTGAGAGTGGAGAGCAAATGCTTCCCTCATGAGACTGTAATTTCAGGCACCTGAAAGGCAAGCAAACCTGATGAACTTCCCAGCATGCGCAAGTCAAGTCGCCCTCTCTTTGGACCCTTCCCAAAGGACTCTGGGAGTCCATAGCTATCCTCCCAGGGCTGCAGGTTAGTCCTGCTCATTCCCCATGACTGGAATCAGATGATTTTTTTTTTTAAAAACAGCTGCTTCTGTCCCTTCCCCCCAGGACATTGACCTTGTCCAGGGCAAGGAGCTTGGGCTGTCTCATCTGCTGTTCACTGTTCACAGCTCAGGGTCAGTGACAGGGAGGAGGTTTGCAGAAAGATGAAACAGATGGGCCTGATCCTCTGCAGCCAAGGCCTCCTGGGAACTTCATCCTGTGGCCTGCAGTGAAGACATTGTCCACTCTGGCCCAGCCCAGCCGGAAGATACTGTCCACTCTGGCCTCTGAAGGTAAATGAACAGACAAAATGGAACTTGGGAGGGTGCCAAGTATTCAGAAGGGCCCGGTGCTCGTCAGATCTTGGAGCTAGGCAAAGTGCCCCTCACAAGTGTTCTAGAGGCTGTAAACTGAGCCAAAAAGATGAACAGCTCACGTCCTTGTGGTGGGTTGATGTGGGAGGGGGATGGAGACACATGTTCTGATGAATCTCTGTGTCAGGTTTTACTGCACAGAGATAAATCCGTATGCACAAGGAGGATGTGGGGGCATCGCCCTCCCCCTAGAAGCCCCAGGGTTGGTGTCTGTGACTGAGGAGAGAAGCAGAAATGGGGTGAATTTCTTTCATGCTCTTTTGTTTTATTCGTATCTTGGCTGCCCGCTGGCTTTGGACTTGGCCAGTCAGGATTGGTACCTTCTGCAAGGACACCCTCTGCAATCCTTCCCTGCGTCTCACTCATGGCCTGGCCTTCCAGGGTATGTCTGTCCTCTCAGCCTTGGGAACACTGACCCACTGCCCAGGGGATACCTCCCAATAAAAGCACCCCACTGGGTTGCAAGCAAGCAATGGGTAGCTGGTGGATTCCAAGAAGCAAGGGTGCTAGAGGGGTGAAGACATTTCCTAGGGGTACTAAGTTTCTAGGAGGCAAGAGTCTAGAAGCTTCCTGCCCTCCCTCCATAACATAGAGAACAGGAAGCAGACGGAATGGGTTTCGAATCGAGAAACAAATTGGATTTTTAAAAAATGCTCCAGTTCTAATGATCAGAGGGGTTATTCATAATCTTGCAGTAGAACGTCTGTCTTGAAAAATCTATGTTTCACGCTGACAGCTTTCCCCTCATGGGCGAGATCTCACACATGATAGGGCCATAAAACACGGAGCTCAGCCAGCCCCGCTGCATAGCTGATAAAGAAGACCCACTGGGGCCCTGTGAGGCAGGGCTATGGCTGCAGAGAGCCCCACAGTCCTCTCCCCACCCAGCATGCGTTAGGCTCCTGGTGCTTTGCCCATCCTCCCAGTCTGCTAGAAGTTTCCAGAATGTCTGAGGACTATTAATTCCATGCTTTGCAGTGGGAGGGGTCCGTGACAAGCAAGTATAGAAAACACACGGAGACTCAGAAAACCCATGAGTGTGTCCCAGCTGGGAGGAGTCTTGCACCCGGACAATTTCCCCGGGCCGCTCTTTGCACAGTGGTTTTTACTTGGCTTGGTGGCTATAAAATGCTGGCCTCTTCTTAGTGTTTCCCAAACACAAGGTTGTCATGTAAGCACGTTCATTCACTAGTGTTACCAAGGTCTTAATAACAGAAATGTATTCTGCCCAGGTTCTGGAGATGATGTGTTCACAATTCAAGCAACTGCAGGGCCCTCTTCCCCTTCTTTAACTTCCTCTCCCTTCCCCTCCCCCTTCCCAGCCCCCTCTCCTTCCCAACCCCCTTCTCCTCCCTAACCCCCTCTCCATTCTCCACCCCTCCCACTTCTCCAACTCCCCTCCCCCCAGCCCATCCCCACTCATATAACACCACAGGCCAGTACCAAGTCTTCAACACAGGAAGTTTTCGAGGGTCATTTAAAATCCAAACCCTAACCTTAATAGAGGAGTGTGCCCACCCTCAAGCAATGGATCATTCAGTAAACAACACATTCAAGAACTAAATGCACACAGACTAAAAAGCCAAGTCTGAGGACAGCTGGCAGGACTTCCTGTCCCCTGTAGGATGGGTACCACTGAATTTCAGGCCAATCAGAGACCTTGTCTCAAAAGCAAGGTGTCGGGGCTGGACACAGGCACAGATGAGAACATGGGCTGCTCTTGCAGAGGACACGGGTTTGATTCCTAGCATCCATATGGAAGGAGAGGCAAAGACCACACTGAACAGCTAAGGGACCCACTGTCTGGAGCCCGAGTACCTACAGGTGGTACTTGTCCTGGTGAACCGTGCCGGCCCAGATGGAGAGCTGTCATTTGGAGCAACCTAAGTGCTTTGGATGAGCAGTTTCCGTCCAAGGCACCCGTCTGTTAGAGCTGGAAGCGAATGGAGGGCCAGGGTGGGGGAGGGGTTCGTGTCTCAGGAGTCTGATCTGGATGGGGACGGCCGACTGGGGAACACAGAACTCTGACTAGGAAGCAGAGCCGTCTGGAAGCATGTCCATCAGGAGAGTCCCTGCTTCAAAGGTGGGAGAGGGTGGTGGCTGATTTAGCAGTCCCTGGAGAGAAGCACACACTGGCTTGTTTGGCCTGTCCTAGCCTGGCCACCTGCTGTTGGTTTCTGTGGAGCCTCTCGGGCAGATTCAAGGACCAGACAGCAAAGAGCCGAAGGAAATGTTTTGGCCAGTAAAGTCTTCGCCATGGAAGTTGAGGTCCTGAGTTCGATCCCTAGAATCCATGCCCCACCCCACCCCCAAAAGTGCTTGTTATGGTGGCAACCATTTGTAAGCCCAGCACTGGATGGGACAAGACACAGACAAGCAGATGCCCTGAGGTTCTCCGAGCAGCCAGTCTAGACTATTTTGATCTCAGGCCAGCGTCAAAAGGAAAATAGCCAGGCTGGATGGATGCACAGATGAGAGCACGCACTGCCCTTGCAGAGGACATGGGTTCAATTCCCAGCTCACAGCCATTGGTAACCACAGTCTCAGGGGATCCAATGGACACACGTGTGGTGCATGGAAAGGTGGATGATACCTGAGGAGCAACCTCCAGGGTTGACCTCTGACCTCTACCCACAAACAGGCGTTCACAAACTCACAGGAAATTAAAAAAAAAAAAAATCAAAAGAGCAAACAGGTTTCCTTCCTGCCAGTCTGGGAGCTGATGTTCACTGGTTTTTCTTCTTGGGCAGAAGAGAGATGGCGTTCTAGGCGACTAGGCTACACACCCATGGCCCGAACCTCCTCTGGACCACTGGGCATTGTTACATGGAGACACTGTGTAACAAGTCTAAGATGCTTGGCTACAAGGAGCAACAGTAATAGGTAAGGCTGGATGGGGAACCTGAGGAGTCCAATGCTGACTGTTGAACCCATGGCAGCTTATTCAGTATCCGAGCCTGAGGCTTAGCCTTGATCAAAAGAGCTAATGGATAAATGCCAAGGGCATTGCAAAGGTCCCTTGAGACGGGTCTGGAAGAAGGTTTTGCAAAAGAGGAATTCTGGGTAGAGGAAAGAGAGTGACAGGGAGGAGAGAGGCTAGGGGAGCTGTGTGAATCTTTTGACCAGGTAGGGTGACAGCAGGTGAGTTCCTGGAAGCTGCTTAGGGGGTACCATGCTGGGTAAGGCTCAACCTCATCCTCTAGAAGCTCTTAAACCTGGATCCACTGAAAAATTATTATAGAAGCATATGCCATGCTTAGGAAAACCTCAGACAACTGCAGAGCCTGGCTATCCACATCACCTGCCATGCCTTAGGGAGGCTTCTTGAAGGTCTGCTAGTTCCCCTACCCAGAGCTGTCACTACCTAGGAGCAAGCAGAAAGGGTTGCAACTCTCCCTGACCTGGTAGAGAAGCTGTGGGGACCAGAGCTGTGGGGGAGATTCTTACTCCCTTTCTAGAACAGTCCTCAGAGTAGACCTTGAGTTGTGAACTTAAGTAGCATTTGTGTTCTAGATTTTGCTTCACCCCACGAAGGTGAGCCTTCCTTAAATCTCATGCCTTGGGTATGGCGGGCACTACACTCTAGCCCCATATCTGCTGGAGAGAAGTTCCTAACTCTTCAGATGATACTCACTGTAAGGAAAGATGATGGGGCACCAATGAAAGGAAAAGTCACTGAAAGGAAAAGTCACAGGGCACCAATGTTGTGAAAAGATGACATCCCAGGTTTTGGAACCAGTGTTAGGGGAAGGATGAAGCAAGTGGGAGGCAAGGGAGATGCCTCTGTGTTGGGAATCCCTTCCCCCTGAGGGACTAGCCACACAATGGTATAGTAGAAAATAGAGTTTATTCAGGTCATGGGAGAGTTAAGAGGGTGGTAGAGACAGAGAGAGAGAGAGAGAGAGAGAGAGAGAGAGAGAGAGAGAGAGAGAGAGTAGAGGCTGGCCATGAGCACTGCGGAGAGGGGGGAAGGGAAGGGAAGAGGAGGGGGAGGGGGAGGAGAGGAAGGCTGCAAGAGCACAAGAGCAAGAGAGAGAGGAGGGGGTCAAGTAGCTCCTTTTATAGTGTCAGGTCACTGGGGTGGAGCATACCTGGCTACTGCTGGGTAATTGAGGGGTGGGGTATACCTGGCTGTTGCTACAGAGGTGGGGTTTACAGAATCCCAACACTCACCATTTACCATAGCCCACCCAACATCTTTCCTTCATCAGAAGGGCAATACTCCGCTCATGCCCAGTGAACATGCCAGCTCAGGGATCTTGAAATTTGGTCCTCCCTGGGAAACAGGAGATGGCTGAAAAATGTGTCTGTCTGTGCCCATGGGCAGTGTGGTGGTTTTAAAGAGGATTCACTCCCAAAGACCTGTCAGAGTTTTAACCACCAGAACAAGCTCCCCAGTTTGAGACAATTTGTTACCACCATAAAAGGAAAATGGTAAGAAATGTTACCTTAAGATTTGAGGGTGACTTAGTAAGAATTCTTGCTACCACTAGGCTCAATCTTCTGGTCCCACTTGGTATAAAAAAAGAACCCGCTCCTTTGAATTGACTTTTGTCCTCCACATGTGTATTGTGGCCGACCTCCCTCAACACACATACAAAAACAAACACTATAATCTCTTTTAAGGAGCTAGGCTGTTCTGTGTGAGATTGGAGATTGAAGAAGGACCTTTGGTTAGAAGTTTTAAGAGGTCATCTTTCAGATGACCTCCTTCATTTTAAGCAAGGAAAAAATTTCTAGGAAAAAAAAAAACCAAACCATCCACTACAATAGATGTGGGAGAGTGTGTTTCCTGTATCGTTTGGCTAAATGACTCTTGGGGTTAGAGGTGTACTTGTGTCCCCTGGGAAAGAGTGGGTCTGACAGGTGACCTACCTCAGAAGACGTTTACTGACTGGTCACCTGGGCATGTGTACCAATTTCTATGGTGGTTTAAATAGGAAAGGCTCCCAAAGGCTCCCAGATTTGAGTGCTTAGTCCTCAGAGAGTGGCACTGTTTAAGAAAGGTTAAGAGCTGTGACCCTGCTGGAGGAAACGTGTCATTGCCAGTGGACTTTGAGGCTTCAAAAGCCCACCGCCCACCATCTTCTCTCTCCTCTCCTCTCTCTTCTTCTCATCGCGTTTGGCTAAAATAAAACTTCCCCGACATTTGGCCAGGGTATCTTATCACAGAAACAGACAAAGAAGTAGCAGGGAAGTCAGCGTGGAGGGAGGGCAGGGCAGGAGGATCTCAACAGGAACAGAGCAGAAACCATGGAGGGACACTGCTCACTGGCTCATTCACCTTGCTTTCCTCTACAATGCAGAACCACTAGGCCATTGGTAGCTCTATTCATAGTGGCCTGGGCCTTCACACATCCATCATTAAGAAAATGCCCTACAGATCTGGCCTTCCAACAGAGGCAGTTCCTCACCTGAGGGGTCCTTCCTACACACATTTAGGTTTGTGTCAAGTTCACAAAGCCTGAACCACAGGCTGTGATTGGATTCTATAAGCCAAATAAACCCTTCCTCCTCAGTTTGCTTTGGGTCATGCCTTTATCACAGCAATAAAAAGACTACCAGGACAGGCTCACATATTACAAGCTGGCCTGGACCTCCCTATGTCGCTGAAGATGACCTTGAATTCTTGGTTCTCCTGCCATATCCTTCCCATTCAGGGATTCCTGGCCTATATCACCCTATCTGACTACTCTGGACACCCTCCCACCCCCGACTAAATCATCTTTTATTAGGTCCCATGTCCTGAAAGTGTTTCCAACGCATGCTGGGCCTGGGGCCCCGGGCCTGGAACCCCAGCTACTCAGGGGTCTCAGGCAAGAAGATCAAAAGTTCGAGGTCTGCTTGGGCTATGAAGTGAGTTGAGCCCCTACCTGGATCACTCTCTGGAACTTGGCTCTAAATAAAAGTAAAAACTGGGGCATAGTAGAATGCTTGCTTAGTGTGCATAAGGCCATGGGTTCAATTCCCCAGCACTGTAAAAGAATGTCTGACACATGCCCTGGTGGAGGTGGGCACATGCCCAGAGGAGAGGAAGGGGTACATATGCCCTGGGGGAGGGACACATGCCCTGGGGGAGGAGCACACACGCCCTGGGGAGGAAGAGAAGGGTCACACATTCAAGTTGCAGCAGTAGCTTTCTTTGTTGGAACCACTATTGAACAATGAAATGGTTCTTGGGGTAGCTAGAATGGGCATCCTGGAGGACCATGGCTAGAAAGACCTGGAGCAGATCATTCTTTGGAGTAGTGTAGGTCCTAACAATTGGTGAACTCATCCTGGCTGGGACCAAAGTTCTTGTTGAGAAGATAAAGAAGGAACCCTAGCCCCTCTGTGCCAGGCCCTGATATTCACTGTCACCTTTAGTGCTCATGACAATCCTGAATAGAATTCAAATATTCCTTCAGTTGTCACTTTGCATTTAAGGAAAGAGACCCAAGCAAGGTCAGGAGTGTCACACAGACCAGTGGTCACACCGCACTATGAGGAAGCTGGAATTTATGTGAGGCTGGATTGATTTACGCAGAGCCTGACTGACTGGCACAATGCTCTACAGACCTCCAGAGTCCTGCAGGCCCTGGAGAGGGTATCCTGCCCTTGCTCAGGACTCCCGACCCTGTCAGGATACTGTAGGAATCCCAGCATAGGCCAGGGTCCCTAGTCAGAGTCACCTTTTAGAATCTGGCCCCCTACTATGACTGACCCCATTCTTCAGAATGAGGTCTGATGCTCCAGCTGATGGGTGGATGGACACAGGCTCTTTTCAGGCTTGTAATGCAGAAGAACTGTTGAGCAGAACGACCCAGAGGAGAGGAACATCACTGCCCACATCTGTAGGCTTTCGGGTCGCTGCTGGTTGGAGGGAAGTACATGGAAGAAGAGGCTCGGGTACCAGAGAGAAGGAGGAATGGCCCCCCTTTTGGGTAGCAGTGAATACCTTCATGATGGGATCTGCAGTAACAGTGACCCATTTCCACATCACCTGGGCTCTAAGCAGGTGATCTAGTTATCCTGACTCCCTTCTGTACAGTGCTGCCTCCTGATCATCCATCACCTGTATCACCTGCATCACCTGCATCTCCTGCATCTCCTGCATCTCCTGCATCATCTGCTTTTCCATATCCCCGGAGCCTCCCTCGGCCTTCTCTGGCTACCCAGTGTTGAAAAAAAAGAACTTTTTCCTGCCCTGGCAAGTCTGTCTCTTTGAGTGCTTTTGGGGTTTGCAGCGTGCTGTTCAGAGTTGAGCACAGTGAGAAGGGAGGACCAAGGATGGAGGCTCAGATGTGTGAACAACTAGGGTTGATCCAGCTATATACTGAGTGGCTCTGAGGAGCATGTGTGCACATTCATAGACCACTGAATAGGAGGCCAGGCTTCACTCATCACCCCCACGCCCCTAAAGCATCACTGTAGATCCTAGTCCCTTAGGAGCACACACACACACCGAGGCTATGTTTGGTGCTTTCCGAGAAGGACAATCCTAACAGTGGTTCAGCCATAGCTCCATCCCTGGGGAAACAGGACAGATTCCTAGAAAGGCTTATCAGCCAATTAAGAGTGCGGCCAGTCCACTGCTGCGGCTCTAACAGCAGCGGCTCGCCTCTTGCCAGGCAGCTTGGGCTGCTGGGAAGGTAGAGTGTCCTAATTATACAGTCCGTCGTGACAGGCGGTGTCAAAGATTAAAGGAATCAAACCCAGGGGCTCTCCAGTAGTGCTCTCCCACCCCAAGAACCAGAGTGTGGTTATGGTATCGAGGTAGAAGTTAGGAAGATACTCTTCCCTGGGTCCAAGCTACATGTCAGCATCTTGTCTACCTTGCCTTGGCTCCTCCGGTTCATTTGCTTTTGTTGTTGTTGTTGTTGTTGGCACAGCTGAGCAGAAGAAAACAAATTAACCCCCTCTCCTGGTGTTGGCTTCCCCAGCTCCCACCCAGTGCTCCACTAGATCCAGGACCTTCTCTCTTCTCTCCTTTTCTTCCCTCTCTTCCTCTCCCCTTTCTCCCTCCTTTTCTTCCTCCTCTTTCTCTTCCTCCTCCTCTCCTTCCTCCTCTTTCTCCTCTCCCTCCTCCTCTTCCTTCTCCTTTCCTCCCCCTTCTTTCTTTTCCTCCCTCCTCTCCTTCCTCCTCTTCCACTCCATTTCTTCTCCTTAGTTTGAACTCTTCCCCTTTCCCCTCTCCCCACACCCCTTCCTTTCTATTCCACTCTACCCCTTCCCATTCCCATTGCTCTATTCTCCCCTTTCTCAAATATTTATCAGGGCGCACAGAGACGAACGCTACCCTGGGCTGCCATCTCTATTTCTAACAGCAGCACTGACCAGGCTCCCTCCATGCAGCCCTAGGCACGTGCTTCCCTTGTATTGCCTACTGACCCCCATGGTGTTACCATTAAATGGGAGAGCCAAGGGTCAAGGGCTCAGTGATATCTGGGGTCATGTGGTGCACAAGGTTGGAACCCACAGAATAGTTCAGATGGTTGTCTGCAGAGTAGCTCTGAGCTAGCCTCCTCAGAAGGAGAGGGGATTCTGAGAGCATCTCCACTGAACAGAACACTGGATATCAGTGAAGTGAGACCAGGGTGCCAGGCCCACTGCTGATAACTGCTGGGCCCTGTTGGATTTTGTAACAACGCTGTACATCTTCTCTGACTTGCTTCTGCGATGAAAGTCATGCACTTTAGGTGCCCTGGGGTAAAACAGTGGCTGGGAAAGAGACCAAACCTCTATATCCAAGGACAAACTGGTACACTGCCCCTCCCAGAGGTCATGTGACTTACACGGAGTCATCTGGCAGAATGGGACCAGAGCCTAGCTCCCTTGCCTTCAGGCTTGGGAGACCTTGGTCACTTCTCTGAGCCTTCAAGTCTACAAAGCCTTGGGCAAAATCCACACCTTGGGAGCTGGGTGCAGCTCCATGGTAACACATGGGATGGACAGACGCAACCATGGTAACAGATGGGATGGACATACGCAAGCCCTGGGTTCCACCCCAGAACAGCAAAAAGAAAACAGCCCAAAGTTCTGAGAGAGGAACCCACTGGTGACAGAGTCCATTTGTGAGGAGAGGGGCTCAGAGAGCGTCGGAGGAAGTGGCCACCAGCCCAGACAGTGACTTCTGTTTCTGGGGGCTGTGAAGATGCACTTTGGAATGGCTGAAGTGACCTCTGTACCTCACCTCTTGGGGATGCTATCCATGTGGGAGGGGCGAAGCAGGTAGGAGGAGCTTCAGGACCCACCCCTTTCTGACCTGTTCCCTTCTATTTCTATTCTGCACATTTACAATAGAGCATCAGGGAGGGATTCAGGGCTGGAAGTGGCCATTAGAGGAAAGCGAGCAGCTGCCCCTGTTAATGTGGAGTGTCTCCATTACCCTAATAACTAACCACTTAATAACTGGCTTCCCCGCTAATTCTAATTGAAACACAGAACGATATTTCCTGGTAGAGAGTGGCAAACTCCAGGCTCAACAGACATCTCCAGGGGCCCCCCGGCTTCACGTGGAGAAAGCTAGGGGCTCCTTGGGTATTCTGTTGAGAGGGACGGAGGCAACAGATAGCAGCTTTTGTACGGCTGCCAGGAACCGCAGTTGATGATAAAAGCTATTAAAGGTCAGCTGGGAATAGAAAACTATTTATGTTAAATGTCACAGATTAAGCTGCAGAATGGGTCTCGGGTGGGGGCCAAAGGGCGAGGTGAGAGGCGGTGGTCACCCAGCTGCCTCTTTAGGGGCCTGAAGAAGGTCAGGTGTTGGTGGCAGGGAGAGTGGAGGCAGGGTGGGGCGGCACTTGATTTGCAGCTCTCTTTAGCTTCTGGAGGCAGGTGGAGTTCAGCAGCCGCCGCCGGTGACTGGCCAGGCTGGCTGCCTGTCAGGGTTGCTAGGCGACCTGAAGTTCCATGGAGCCCATCTCACTCATTGCTGAAAGGTAACAGGCTGTTTCCAAGAAGGCAAATGAGACAGGACCTCAGCACATTGTGAAGAACCTCGAGCAAATGGCTGCGGGGGGGGGGGGGGTCGTGCTCTTCTAGAGCTATTTAGGACTATAGACGGGGGGGGGGGGGGGAGGGGAAATGGGCCAAACTGTGTTGATCTGTTCAGTCAGAAGGGACTGTCCACATGTTACCTTTATCACCTCCCCGTTCTTGACGCTGAACATTGAAGGATTCTATTGGCTGAGGCTGTAAGGCTTTTGTGGGCCTGGGTCAGGTTTTCAAGGCAGCACCAAGAGATGCAGGGACCTTGGTAACATCCCACCTCACATGAGTGCTGGGTCTCTTTATCTGGGCATGAGCATCCTGCACAGATGCTCCCACTGTGCCTCTTGGCTGAATCCATCCTCAGAACCGGCAGGTCTGAGATGCCCCCTACTTCAAGTCCAAAGTCCAAAGTATGTGTGGTACCATAGGGCGAGGTGAAAACCTTGCTTCTCCGTTCTTCAGCTGCCCGCCCCACTTCTAGGTTGCCGGAGTCATTGCTGTGGGTGCAGGAAATGCAAGGTCCTTCTAAAATCCGAACATAAGGAGGAAGGTGAATCTAGTCAGGGAGGGAGCTAAAAAGGAGGGTAAAGAAACACCACCTGTAAGTAAAGTCACTGGAAGGTGGCCATCCATCAAAAGTACCCCACGATACCTCTTCCTTTGTTAGTGGGATCCATCTGAAGGGACGTGAAGGGGGATCCTGAGAATGTCTCCCACCAACAACCTTTGCCTGCTCACTCTTCCCACATGAGATCTGCCAGCAGAACGGAAGTGACGTGGCACAGAAGGGTGATTGGATGTAGGTAGAGTAGTAGACATCCCAGGGGGCCCTAAGTGGATACTGTATCAAGACCATAAAGTGAGTTGGTCAGTAGGAGGTGGAGGAAGGACTCTAATAGGCAGATGGGGGTGGGTGGGAGCAGGGGGCAGGGATGGGGGCAGGGGCAGGAGGCGGGGCCATTATGGGTAGGTATGAATTTACATCGGATCTGCAACACCTCAGTGGCCAGCCTGGGGCTAATGTTAAAATACACCATGAACACTACTCCTGATTTGAAACCTTACTGGGGATAGGAAGGAAAATGTGTCTTCAAACAGTTATGCTCTGATAAGGGTGGCCTCAGAGCAGTGAGAAGCAGGACCTGGTATTTGGGTAGGACTCTCTTGGGAGTTAAAGGGAGGCACGATTTGATGCACAAAGAACTGGGCCATCAGGAGAGGGCAGGAGGCCGAACACAGTGTCTCCACCAGATGCAAAGACCTCAACTCCAATATTAAAGGAGTTCATTCTGAACAAAGATGGGAGAGGGGGAAGGAGCAATGGAGAGAGAGGTGGGGGAAGAGGGAGAAAGGGAGAGTGTAGGAAGGAGGAGATGATGGGAGGGGGAGTGAGGAGGGTAGAATTCGGGGACTTGGCTTGGACTTTGGAAAGAATATTCTTGAAGCTTCTGGGAAGATCTGCTAGGCAATGCTTCTCGGCCTTGCCAGGGCCAACATCATGCTGGAGGGCTTGTACAAACAGATCCCTGGCCTCCACCCTGAGTGTCTGACTCCTTAGTCTAGACTGTGGCAGAGAGTTTGGATTTCTTACCAACCAGCTCCCAGGATCTACTGTGTTCAAGACAGAGGGAGAAGACAAAGGGCGATGGGGTGCAAAGAGACCAGCAGGAGAGAAATGGTACTGGGGTGACAAGGAACTAACTGAGGACCTTGATATTGGAGTCTCTGCTTCAGCTGGGCCTGGGCACAGAGGTCTGAAATACCCAATGGAGCTGGGGGGACAGTTCCAAGTGCTTGCCTCACGCTGAATGTCACCCTAGACCCCACATAAGACAACAAGAATGACATGCTGGTGCATCACCTTGTGCCTGTCAGTCCAGTGGTGGGGAGACAGGGGACAGATAGATCCCTCCGCTCACTGGCCAGTCAGAGTTCTGGGCCAGTGAGGGATGCTGTGTCAAAAAAGAGATGAATGATGCTGGAGGAATGGTCTCTGTCTGTCTGTCTCTGCCTCTCTCTCTCTCTCTCTCTCTCTCTCTCACACACACACACACACACACCATGCAAGGGTTGTATATGTAACAGGCCAGGTCTAAAGACAGCAGAAGTGGAGGTGACAGCTCTAACCTTATGATCAGGAGGTACGAGGACTTTGTTGCTGGCTTCTCATTTTCCAGTCCAACCTCACTTAGAACCAGAGCCCTGAAGGCCCTCTACAGCCTGACCCCAAAAGGCCTGGTTTATGACCTGCCTAATGTCCACAGGAGGGGGCCTGGCCCTGGGAAGAGTGAGACTCCCCAGGGACAAGACAGCAGGCAGCTCCTACCACTGCTTCAGATAGGCACTCAGGAGCGGACAAATTGGACAAGCAGACAAAGCCTAAGAGACAGTTGGGAGGGTGTGCAGCCCAAACTCATCCACAAGTTCCCCTAGTAGATAACCTCCCATTGTGACTTCCGTTCCCAAGGCCAAGTTCTGATCTTTCTGCTGCCCAGATCTGCTAGACCAGTGTTTCTCAACTTGAGGGTTGCAACCCCCACAGGGCCAGATATTCACATTGTGATTTATAATGGTAGCAAAATTACAGTTATGGAGTAGCAATGGAATAATTTTATCATTGGGGGTCACAACAACATGAGGAACTGTATTAAAGGGTCGAAGCATTGGGAAGGTTGAGAGCTAGACAGTATTTAAACCCCACAATATATTTGACTGGGGCTTAGAGGCAACTCTATCTAGACCTCGTGTTGTTTAGTCATGTCTTAGGTACACACTGCTTGACTTATACTGGAATGGTTTCCTGGGCACAGCCTGCATCTGGGTCTTGGGCCACTCACTAACACATGGGCACAAGCATGACTCTCTACCCTGTTCCTCACACACACACCCTAAGTTCTCACAACTCTCCCAGAGTACCATGCAAACACTTGTGTAAGATGAGATATCTATTTTCTGAATGTTCTGAGCCCTAGCATGCAGCTCCCTGGGACCTGGGTCTCGAATAGTTCTGACTGACTTGGTATGTGTGTGTGCATGCATTCATGTGTGTGCATGTGTGTACATGTATGTGTATGCACGTGTATGTGTTCATAAACACATGTGTGCATAGGCCAGAGATACATGTCAGGTTTCCACCTCAATCAACCCCCCACTTTATTTTTTGAGACAGGGTCTAACTCTGGGATCCAGCGCTCACCAACTAGGTTCCACTGACAGGTTAGCAACCTCCAGGAATCCTCTTTTCTTGACCTCCTCGCCCCTAGGATTACAGACACACACTGTAGTGCCCAGAGTTTTTATGTGGGTGCTGAGAACCCAAGCTCGCACCCACAAACTGAGCCATCTCCCAGCTCCCTAGCTTCTTTCTGCAGTGGGAGTTCCAGTCCCCAAGGCTCTACCATCTCCAGTCCCTTGTCCTGGCTGGAGTCGCCCTCCTGTTCCCTCTACTCCCCACACTGGGCTGCCTGCTGGCCCTTAAGCAGGCACACCGTCTCTCCCACCTTATCCTAAAGTCTGGCTTCATCATGCTGTAACTTTCACACCAAACCTCCTCCCTAGGCCATGGGACAGGGCTTTGGAAGAGGAACCACAGGCTTTTGGCAGTCAGGGGTGTTGTCTTGGGGTGACCTTGAAGGTGAGAATCGGGTGGAGAAAGAGGAGAAATGATGAAGGCAAACCTACGTAGTGTCGCTAGTGGCAAAGACCGGTGCTACTTCCCAGTAAAGGGTTTCTCCCTTCCAGGACAAGGCTCACTGCCAGCCCGGGACTAGCTGGTCAGAGTGGGTACTCAAGAGCACAGTTAGAAGGGAGATGAGCGGGGAGAGAAGACAGACCTCTTACAGGGCTGTCCCACTTTTTGACTTTTCTGGGCCATACTGTCATCAACAAAGTTCACACTTGAAGACTATGCGGTTGGGCTAGCTAGACGACTCTGAACCCACTGAACAAGCTGGATGCAGTGGCCCGCATCTACAACCCCAGCATCCTGTGTTGGGGACACAGGGTGAGGTAGGAGACTCCTCCAGGAGCTCTGGGCCAGCTGGAGAACAGAGCAGCAGAGAAGCAAAGGCCCTGTCTCCAAAATCAAGATGGATGGAAGAACTAGCTAAGGCATTGTCTGAAGTGGAGACTTCTGGCTTTCTTGGAAAGTCAACTATGTCAAATCACGCTCTCCTGAAGCAGACACAGATGAAAAGATGTTTGGATATTGCAAACATGTGAAAGGACACTTGATGGAGGAGTATCATTATGACTCAGAAGACAGTAGGATCTCAAAGACTGGTTCCTTTTGCTCTACCTTGCTAATCTTCACTGAAGACATACATGTATCAGTTCGCCTTACGTTGCATGGCTGAGCTTTACTTGTGGTGACTCCATAGAGAAAAACTCGACAAAGAACTTGTGACATTTCTGCGGCTTCTTGTGGCTTCAGCAGTGGATCCTGGCTGATTGGTGAGCCTTGTGGTTTCTTCTGGATCCAACTGTCACTGCTGATTTATGAGTGGGGATTGATTGCTGAGCAGGCTGGACTGTTGCTGCTGGATCGTATTGGTGTTTTGCTAGAAGACTGGATTACTGATACCCAAACAACAAAGATTGCATTGCCCCCAAAGAACTAGTTCTGGCTAGTTCTACTTCCCATGTCTACTTCCCCATTACCTCTGGTGGGCGGTGGGCTAGAGGAGAGGCTGAACCATCATTAAAGAGAAAAATGTGTGCCTACAGCTGTCTTCTGATTTCCACATGCACACACACACACACACACACACACACACACCTGTACTGAAACACCTCATATAGACACACATTAATAATAATAACAATAATAATAATAATAATTCTTAAGAAATAACACAATCAGATAATTAAAAGAATTGCAAAATAAACAATCAACCTGATACTGTGACAACCAAGTTTATCATTTTGTCATTTTGTGTTGGGCTGCATTCATAGCTATCCTGGGGTGCACATGGCCCCTGGACTGCTGGTTGGACAACCCCCTCAGCTCTCTTACAAAGAGCATTCGTGGAAGTCCAAACACTTGACACCCAAACTCATTTCCTCTAAGTCCTGCTCCCGGAAGCCTGTACCAGCCAGCACAAAATGCAGAGGCACTCCTCATTCCCACGCCATCTGAATTCATTACCTTCGTGACCCTGGCAGGAAGGAGCGATGATGATTATCCATTTGGAGACAGGAAAATGAAAACACTGAGAGTTCAGTACCTGGCAGGAGATCACATCGCAAGAACTCCGTGTTCTTGCTCAAAGCCAGGCACAGTCCCTGCTGGGAGCCACCTGGGCTGGTGGAGGGCTGGACCATTCCCAGAGGCACTGAGAACTCTTGATCTGACACAGCAGCTGTGACTCCCAAGTCAGCCTCTATGCTGGCAAACCCGGTGCAGGGGTCAGCGCTGCCCCACTCCCATGCCCATTTTTATCATCGTTTCTAGGAACACAGCTGTGCCCTCCTGTGGGCACACTGTTCATGCCTGCACTCTGCGTGGCGCCCAGCTGAGTAGGTACAGCGGGTACCGGGCAGCCCGGAGGACCAGGATTTTACCATCAGTTTTCACAGTGTTGTCTGAGCCAGGGTTGTTTAATAAAATACCGTAGGCTTGGGTCTCAGGCTTAGCAGCTGACATTCAAAGCTCAGTGTTCTGAAGGGTGGAGTGTGACAAGTGCTGGTGTTGGGTGGGGGGAGGGGAGGGAGCAAGCAAGGGGCAGCTCTTCCCTGAAATGTGGTTGCAGGTGTTTGCTTTGTGTATCTATGGGTGTGTGCATCCGCACCTGTGTGCACGTGTTGCACGGCACACACGCCAGCAGCACGCATGTGGAAGTCAGAGGGCGACTTGAGGGAGTCAGTTCTCTCCTTCCATCAGTCAGAACCTGGAGATGGCATAAGGGTTGCCAGACTTGGTGGAAAGCATCTTTGCCTGCTGAGGCATTGAGCCAGCCTGAAGCCTGCCTTTTCGTAGAAGGTCACAAATCCCACCTTGAGGGGCCCACCATTAAACTGAAATCAGCTTCGAATGCTCTCTCTCACCCTCACACAGAGCATTAGGGTTTGGACAGGCAGGCATTTAAACGGAAACTATTTGATCCTAACTCATGTTATCTTCCTGCCTTTAACAAAAACAGCAGTTTACCAGCTCCCAGCAGAAGCTGCTGGTTAGGATAATGTGTGCGTGCATACACGATGTGTGTGCATGCATATGTGTGCGTGGGTGGAAGGCCCCTGACACACAGCTCCTTCTCTCTCCTCTGTCCCCTCAGAGAAGCAGCCATGGGCGTGGTGTAGGCAAAGCTCTTTTTTCCGAGGGAACCGGATTCCAAGCTTTTAGGACCATCACTGCTGCTGCTGCTGCTGCTGCTGCCACTGAAATTTAAGTAATTTTCCCCTAATTAAGCAATTATCTCTAAAATAGCTGCTCTCTCAGCTCTGGGAACTTCTCGTAGAGGTTGGGGAGCAACAAGACGGGGGTGTAGCATTTGGAAAGCCCCAGATATAGATTCACCTTGGCTGTGTGTTAGTTCCTCTGTGGAGCTAGGGCTACAGTGACATCATGTGTGACAGCCACAAAGGTGGGTATAAAAACTGGCCCTGAAGGTACTCTGGTGTTCCTGCACGCACACTCTCGAGCACGCGCGCGCACACACACACAAACGGGCCTAGAGAGTTGGATTCTAGGGAGAGGCTGAGGAAGCTTAGGTGTGAGGGGTTCTAGGATAGAAGGGGCAGGCAGCTCTCTGTCCCAGCGGGGACAGCTACCTCCATATTCCTGGACCACAGTCAGAGGAGTGATGTCATAATCCTCTTTAGTAAGCAGAGTACCCACACCCCACAGTCTCTCCTAGAAGACCAATCTGTGGCCAGGGCTAGGATTGGCAGGCTGACAACAGGACCCAGCAAAACTAGAGAGACAAAGAACAACCTGGAGCTTTCTACATAGACCAGGCTGGCCTTGAACTCACAGAGATCTGCTTTGCCTCTGCCTCCAGAATGTTGGCCACTTTAGTTTTTGAGGAAGCTTCTCTCACTAAGACCTGGAGCTGACAAGTTAGGGTAGGTTGTTTGAAAAGATAAAAAATATAGCCTAACCCCTCCAAGGACCCCAAGCTAAAGGAGCCTTAATCCCACGCCTAAGAACCCCTAAATAACTTGAATTCCAGACCCTGCTCTCTGCCAGTAAGTAGATATAAGGCCACACTCCTTGCTGTTCCGGAGCCTGCTTTCTGTATAAACTGGGTGAAAGGGCATAGGACAGGCCCTTGGATACTCAAGCTGGGCCTAGTAAGTTAACAGGAGATAAGCTGACTTAACCGCTTATCTGGCTTCTGCAAACTGCTTGCACCATAGAAACCCCCCCCCCACCCTAGTGACTTATCCTGAGTGCCATTGTCACCCCACCCAGGAGACTGCGCAATTGCAGACCTCTGAGACTATAGGGAATTGATTGGTCCATGGAGCGCAGGCTTAGACGGTTTGCAATGATTGGCCTAGAAAGCATGGGCTTAGATAATTTTAAATGATTGGTTTATGATTCGTGGGCTTTGCCATGATTAGCTTGGGATTTGCAGGCTTTGTTGTGAACCCTATAAAAGCTGTCCCAATTCTACACTCAGGGTCTGCAGTCCTCTACCCCTGCGTGGTGTATGACTGTGGGCCCCAGTGCGCTGGAAATAAGAATCCTCTTGCAGTTTGCATCAAGACCGCTTCTCGTGAGTGATTTGGGGTGTCACCTTTCCTGGGACAGAGCGTGGGGGTCCTTGCTTGGAGGATCTAACAGTCTGTTCAGTGCACCCCAGGAATTTTCCTGTCTCTCCCCAGGGCTGGGATTACAGCCATGCCACTATACCTGGCTGTTGTTGTTGTTGTTGTTGTTGTTGTTGTTGTATGATTTCAGGGGTTCAAACTCAGGTTCTCATGATCTTATGGAAAACACTTTACAAACTGAGAAACCTCTCTAGCCCAGGAGCTGCTCATAAAAAAAAAAAAAAAAAAAAAAAAAAATGGCAGTTGGCAGAGGTAAACTTTGCAAAAGGTAGAGATCACAAAGGAATCAGCAGGATCCACAGGTGGGTGCCTCCACCCCTACCACGGAGCAGCCACTTGACCTGAGCAGGTCTTTCTGTGGGAAATAGGACAACAAAGACATCCTCCCATTCGATTGGTGGAAACCACTATGTGTGCAAGAGATTCAGAGCAAGCAGGAACAGAAAGTGGGTACAGAAAATCTGGGCCCTCCGGGGGCAGAGCTAGACACAAACAAGACCCGGAATTCGTGCAAAGACTATCGAACTCCAGTAGGAGGCTCACTTCCCAGTGTGCTTATAGACATCAGCACCTGTGTCAGGTGGAAGCCCCAAAGAAATGCTCTCTTGTGCTTTTTCCTGGGGGTGGAAAGGGAAAACACAGATGCACCATCTCGGCCTCTACCAGGCCGGGGCTGGGGCTTGGCGCTATGTTTTACCACGTGGATAACTCCTTTCAGTTGCCGTTCGGTGGATCGCCAGGGGGGAGGGGCGCGGTGGGGGTGGCCCTGCTAAGAGAGCAGGAAGTGAGGCAGAAAGAGGGTTAAATAGTTAAAGGGCGTGGCCATGCAAATTCGGGGACCTGAGCTCAAAGAAGGTGGTATCAGGGGGAGGCAGATTCTTGGGGCTTGCTGTCCAGCCAGCCTAACCAATCAACCGAAGATAGGATGGCATCCTGAGATCTAGAGAACTTCAAAGCTTGGAAGTCAGACACCCAAAATCCTCCCTGTGCCCTTACCTTCCCTGCACCTGGCTACAACCGCTGGGCTTCTGTGTAAGGCCAGACCCAGGGAGTCTGCAGCCTGCAGTAAATAAAAGCTGTGCAAAAGTTACACCGTATTTATTTATTCTCCAGCAGTGCGGTGGGGCCTGCATAAAAAGAAAGGGCATCACATGCAGAGACCATAAAAAGAGAGTTTGGTTTTTATGCAGTGGTAACTTGGGGAATTAATTCCCGCCTGGCAGAGGTGGAATAATGGTAACTGAGTGTTAAGCAGGTGCAGAGAGGACCCTGGGGAGGGGAGGGAGAGAGGGAGAGGCCTCTGGGCTGACAGAGCTGAGCTGAGAGGAGCCTGGGAGAGACCTGGGCAATAGCAGAGCCCAGTGGAGATGGGGCCTTGAAGAGCGGCCACCCCAGTTCCAATTTAATTCAGACCACACTTATTGACCACCCACTGTATGCAAGGCTTGGCTGGATGCTCTTATTGGCTACCCACTGTATGCAGTACCTGGCTGGGTGCTGTGGGGATTTTAGCAGGGGATGGAACTGGGGCTCCGGCTCACACTACTGTCTTTGAGGGATGTCAGGGACACCACGGCTGTAACTGAGACCCTTGGTCTTCAGGAGAGAGCTGGCCCGGAAACTAGACGCCAAGGGCCCAAATCCTGCTTTCTCTATTTTTAAACTTTTTCATCTTGGCAAGATGGTTCATCCATCCCTGTGTCGGTTTCCCCCAAAGAAATTAGGAATCATCCCAGTAGCTTACCAGTAGTGTTTTGGAGATTATTGTACATACTCATTTCTCTCATAGAAGGCCCCTGTCTATGGCTAAATAACATTTTGGCAAATTCTGATGGCCCAGGGTGATTGATCTGTGCATTGGAGGTATTGTGGGAGTCAGAGAGATAACACAGTGAGTTAGGGTCCATGATTGGCAGGCATGGGGATCTGAGGGCCTGAGTTTGAACCTCCAATACCCAAAGACAAAGCTGGATACGGGAGCTGGTGGGATGGCTCAGTGGTTAAGAACGCTGGCTGCTCTTCCAGAGGACCCAGGTTCAAATCCTAGCACCTACACAGTAGCTCACCACTGTAAAGTCCTGTTCAAAGGGATCCAGTGCCCTCTTTGGGCCTCTGCAGACACCAGGCTAACATCTGCTACACTGACAAGCATGCAAACATCCAAACATATGAAATAATAAAATATATCGAAGAGATATATTGTTAAGTTCTGTTTGCATAATGCTTGCAACCCCAACATTATTTAGGGTACCGACAGGTAGGTCCTGAGGGCTCAGTAGCCAACTGGTCTGGCTAAAAAGTTAAGCTTCCAGTTCAGCAAGAGACCTGGTTCCTGGTAAGGAGAGACAGAGCTGTAAAGGAAGACACTCAAGTATTGTTATGACTTTTACCCACATACATGGTCACACACATAAGTACACATATGCACAGACACAATACACATATACAAAAAGAGTCTGGGGAGGCTTCCTGGAGGAGGTGACTTATTTTGGGTGGCCTTGACCTGGGGCTTGGCACTCTTGTGGCGCCTGGACAACCTTAAGGCTCTCTCTCTTCCAAGTATATAAGGCCAAATTCAGGGTTCTGGATCCCCTATGAAGTGGAACTCAAGCAGTTCTACCTGTCCAGCTGCACTGTCCCTTCCTGACGCTAGAGCAGGGATGAGTGGGTACTTTGTCAGAAGGCAGCAGCCCTCAGTTTGAAGGCGCTGTGCTAACTGGGTCAGAACCCGGGGAATGGGAAGATCAGTGAACACACTTCAGAACTCAGTCAGGCACCAGAATAGAACCACCCGAGAGAAATCTAACAGGATCCACGCATGTGGTTTTAAATCTCTGATAACCAGCTCATAGGAGTAATGGGAAGCAGGTGAAGCTATCGGTAATAGCATACTTTTAGTTGGCTCAACACACGAGAAACATTATCAGCTTGATGCATAATGAGTCCCAAGGAATTATTCATAAGTTCTCCTGCGTCCTCTTTTCCATACAAATTCACCAAAATCCAGTGTGTACCTTGCTGACCCAGTTCCTGGGGCTCTGTGGCCACCACGTGGGACGCAGGAGCCACAGCTCACCTCTGTCACTGAGTTCAAAGACGCAGTCTCCTGTGCACGCTGTCAGCGCGCACATCTGGAAATCAGGCAAGGGCGGGTCCATGGGCATCTTAGGGTGGCATTGATTGTTGTCCTTGTGGTAAATGTTCAGTCTCTCTGCCTCCATTTCTCTCTCTCTCTGTCTCTGTGTGTGTGTGGGGGGGGGGAAGCAATGAGAGAGATAGAAACAGAGACAGAGGGAGAGGGAGAGAAGAGAAGATGAGAGGAGAAAGGAGAGGAGGGAGGGATTGCACCTTGACCTTGAATGGCTGAGCTAGCTCCCTAACCTCTCTGGTTTTGAGACAGCCTCTGTCTGGCCTAGGGTTTGCTGGTTAGGCTAGGCTGGGTGGCCAATGGGCCTCCAGGAGGGATCTACTTAACTCCATCTCCCCAGCGTTGGGATTAAGAGAACGTGTAGGTTTGTAGGCTCTGGGCATCAGACTAGGGGTCTCCTGCTTGCATGGCAAGCCTTCACTGCCTGAGCCATCTCTCCAGCCTGCCTCAGTTTCTTCACATAGAAAATAAGGGCAAGCCCAGGAGCTGCCTTGAGACTGTGTGAGGAGGAAGGCCACACCCTTCTGTCCGTAGGATGAGGGTAGGCGGGTGCTTGAGCATCTCAGCTGCTTCACCAGTACCTGCCTCCTCCCCATGCCCTGGTTCTTCCAGCATCTGCTACCGTTCACACCTGCAACCCCAGCATTTGCTAGGTGGAGGCAGAAGGGTCCAGCCGTCCCAGGTCATCCTTGGCTACCTAGCAAGAAATGTGTCAAGGAGACTGAGATAGCTCCCTGGCTCCAAACATGAACAGCACAGAGAAGACCACAGTCACAGAGCAGAAAATATACAAAACTAGACCCTCTGGAACATGGGGTTCCTAAGACAGGCCTGCTCCGTGTGTGGACACTTGGGGTTCTGTGCTCTACAGCATGAGCCTACAGAAGAGAAAGCCCTCATTACTGTCTTCCGTTTAAGATGAGAAAGCAGGCACAGAGAGGTGAGGTCTTTTGTCTGATGTCACACAGCTGGAACAGCTTGGGAAGAGCATCATCAAGATGCCAACCCTTCTGTGCCATCCTTGAAACTTCAAAGTCTGTTGTCACCTGGAAACGATATCCAAGGAGATGGGGAAGTTGGGAGGCCGTTCGGTAACTGACAGTGGGGGGATGAGACGAGCCGTCTGACACCATCACGATCAGCCGGTCCAGATGGTGGAGAGCCTGTATCCAGTACCTGGCAGGGTGGGAACGGGACAAGGTGAGGACAGACAGGGCAAAGTTAGTCATGGTTCTGTGAAGGCGGGGTGGGGGTGGGGCATGTCTCTCATTCCACCCAGAGGGGAGGGCTCAGGGAAGGGAAGCCTGTGACTTCATCACTGGGCCCACGCCAATGACATCACCAGGAGGGCAAGGAGCCAGGTTCAGCAAGTTATTTATGGAAACGGCTGGCGGCCAGGCACAGCTCCTGAGCTGTTTCAGATGTGGTTGGATAAAGCTTCCAGCTGGCCCAGTGGGGCCTCTAAGGCCTGCAGGCAGGCGGAGGAGGAAGGCTGGAGGAATCCAGCAGATGGGGGCAGGACTCCTTGAAGCACATATGGACTCCAGCAGAGATTATCCGAGTCCCAGGCTTCCCTTCTTGGGATCTGCCCATCTCCACCATGCTCATCAAGGGCTTCGCTGCAGATCAGGCTAGCTAAACTCAGAGAGGACAGCTGGTGCTGCAGCCGCCTTCGTGCTCACCGACGGCATGTCTGCGCACAATGTAGTGTGGGCTCCCCGGCAGAGGGTCGTACAGTCTGCTCCCTCACACACTGGTAACTTGAGTGGTCCTGAGTGAGTATAGAGATCTGTGCCTCCTTGCACGTGTGTGTGTGTGTGTGTGTGTGTGTGTGTGTGTGTGTGTGCGTGCATGCATGCATGGGGGATGGGAGGCGGAGTGCCCAGGGAGAGTGATGGAGCGGGGAGGGAGAGAAGAACCCCCTGGGAGCAAGATCGCAGCAGGGAGCTGGGAAAAATATCATTTCAGCCCAAGATCCAGAGGCACTTATAGAAGCTTCAGCAAAACCAGACAAAACTTCCTTTCAATCCATTTATCAAAACTGCCCGCAGCTCCGCTTTGGAGCAGGTACAACAAGAATAAAATATTGAGCACAGGCAACAACCACGAGACTGGAGGAGGCCAATAAATAAGAAGTTACTGAGGAGCTCACCCTGACCCTGAAGGTTTGCTCTGCCGGTCCCTCCACCCATCTCGTTCTGTGATCTTATGGGCGATGGTAGAAAGGAGGGTGGCAGGGGCCCCACTGGCCAGCCCGCTGGTGTTTTCGGTGAGCTGGGGATATGAGAGTCACTTAGCCCTGTGCAGACAAGCTTCAGGGAGGCCGCTGCACAAGCCGACACTCTTCTCGCATTTTTTGGTCTGGCTAACGCCTTCCTTCTCATAACTCCCCTCACGGTGGGCTGGAGAGATGGCTCAGTGGGGAAAGATGCTCGCAGACAAGACTTGCTCCCTGAGTTCGATCCCCGGGAGCTTCATAAGAGAACTGACTTCTTGCCTGTTGTTCTCTGACCTCCACACGCAGAGGATGGTGTGCGCGGTGACACACACAAGTAATGCAACTTTTTTAATCCTCCAAAAGGGAACTGAAGCCATGTGATCTTGGAGGCCTAGTTGTTCAAGAAAACATTGGAAGTGAGAATGGGGTGAGGGAGCAACCGAGGGGCTTGAACTCAGTCCCCAGGCTAAGACACTCCATTCCCATGTCCCATGTACCTTTTAGACTGTAGGTGGAAGGATAGACCTGCACCTGAGTGAGGGTCCCTCTCCTAGGTTCCCTCTTACAAACCACCTGTTCTCCATTCCAGATAGAGAAGCCAGCCATTTTATAAATGTTCCTGCATGGGGCCTGTGAAACAGAATGTCTCAATTTCTTCTTCCTCCACATCCACAGATTTATGGGACCTGCCTTCTCTCTCTACCTGTGTCCCAATTACCCACTCTTACCAACCTGCTGCCTGCCTTCCCACCACCACTGTCACCCATGACCCCACCAACAACAGTCCAAATGGTTGAAGGCTACACCTCAGTGCTACAATCTCAGAGGGCAGGAGAAAGAAATGCCTGGAAGGCCCCACAGGGACACTGTTCTCTGAGCCACCTCTATTGTGATCAGGGTCAGCAGAAAGGTACAAGCCTATGGGTCTCTAGGTCACTGGGGTGAACTCTCAGTGGAAATGCTGATGATAAAGGTTGACAAGGGAAACAGGAAAGGGGATCCCTGCTCTGTGGGGGCAGCTGAAGTCATGGACTTGCCTCCCCCTGTTTTCTGAAATACAGCCATGCCTCTTCTAGAACTTTTCTAGGAAGTAGATGATCTATTCATAGATTGCTTTGCAAAGGACCTCGTCTCCAGCAGGCTTTGTGTTCCTTTGTGTTTTCCTGCTCACTCTGAACTGCTTGAATTCTCTGGATCTTTTTGAAGTGGGATGAGCGGAGAGACTCTGAGATCCTTTGGCCCCAGCTATTCAACTAACCCATCCCTTCTTCTGTCTCTCCCTACTTTGGCATCTCTGGCAAAATATGCACACTTGTTTGCATGCAAATAATGCACATACACATCTGTGTGGGCATGTCCTACAATAGCCAGAGGTTGAAGCTGGTGTCTTCTTTGACTGTTCTCTACCTTTCTTTTTAAGGCAGGGTCTCTCACTGAATCAGCTAGGCTGGCTGACCAGTGAGCTCCCTGAATGCTCTTATGGTACCAGAGGGACAGACAGACACTGTACTTGTTTTATACATGGATGCCGGGGGATCTAAACTGGTCCTTATGAGGCACGTTGCCAGCTGAGCCCTCTCCCCAGCCCCCACCAAATTCTTTTGACAAGATGGAGGCGGAGCAGTATGGTGAATTTCCTAGCTACCATTGCTCGGGAATTTGAGGGATAGATAGCTTCATCCTGCGATGGCAAACTGCAGAATGGAACAGGCAAGGATTAAAGGAGGCTGCAGTTAGAGTCCTAAGGCAATTACCATTTATTGCATTTCTATAAAGCTGAGAAGTGCCATTCCAGGAACTGCTGGTCAGCCCCAGTGCCCTTCCCTCACCCTCCCCTCCAGCTCTGCCTCCATAGTGAACTGGCCAAACTGTGTGTGTGTGTTGGGGGGGGGGTTCCCAGGAAGAAAGTTACCAAGGCAACCATCCCAGATCACTCTTCCCTCCAACTTTGCGACAAGAGGAAACTACCATATTTCTTGTGGTGCTTGAGTACAAAAGGATCAAAATGACGTAAGACACAGCACCATACTGAAAGACCTGATCCCAGCAGCCTTTGCTCTCCAGCAGTTTGCGGTATAGGCTCCTTTAAAGACTTCCAGCCAGGCTCCAGCTAGGATCCCTGGCTCCCATGGCCCAAGAGCTCCTGCCATGCATGGAGGGAAAGCTGTCTGCCCTCCAAGTCTTCGGGGTCTTCCTCATCCTCAGACTTTCTCCATAGTGTCACTGAAGGGCTCTCACACTACATAGGGTCGACTTGCCAGTGGCCACAGGTTAGAAAGGGACATATTTGGGACTCAGGCTCCAAACCAAATGACTGTCCAGCCAATGTTCTTGTTGATGTGTCTGCTGGCTTCTTTGTGGGGAGTGGTGGAGAATGGACTACTCGAAGCTAGCCCGAGCAACCAGAACAGAGCAGGTGCAAGGTGGGTAACTCGGCTACTTGCATGGGACTTTGATGGCTTTATGCCCTGTATCTAGAGAATACACTATGTCTTAATCCAGGCACACTGAGGTCCTTGGGTATGCAGGAACTGACATACAGTGGGGAGCTTTGGAATAGAGGTTGGACCCAGAGGAACTCCTACTTGCCCTGGTGGTTCAAGGTGGTTTAGGGCTGAAGTCGGATGCAGAAACAGGTCCAGGAGTTTTAGTGTCCTTCTCTGTGGCTGTGATGAAACACTGACCAAAATCAACAGAGGGAAAGACAGTTTGTTTCAGCTTACACTTCTAAATGATGGCCCATTATCAAGAGAAGCCAAGGCAGGACTCAAGGCAGAAACCTGGAGGCAGGAACTGAAGCAGCAGACGTGTGGAGGAATGCTTCTTACTAGCTTGCTCTCCAGGGCTTGCTCAGCTTGATTTATTATACCACCTAGGACCACCTACCTGGGGATAGCACCGCCCACAGTGGGCTGGGCCACCCATGGAACCTCCCATGTCGACTGTTAAGGAGATATCCTATTGACATACCCACAGACCAACTTAATGGAGGGAATTCCTCTACTGAGGCTCCTCCTTCCAGACGACGCTTTGTCGGCTTGACAGAAACTAGTGAACAAAGCAGTCAAGCCTCTTCCTGAGGGGTTGCCTAGGTTCTGAGGCTCACCCACTTGCTCTCCTTCTCCACTGAAACAGTGTGGAGTGCCATCAAATCCCTGACCTGTTTGTTTTCTCTTGACTGCAAGTGAGCCCACGACTCCACTTCCTGCCATGCTTCATGCTGACTTTAGCCCAGATGCTGCCCCTGGCAGGACTTCCTGATGTCCTGGGGTCACAGAGTTAGGCTGAACACAGGAAGTGGGGCGGAGACCTGCGTACCAGCAAGGGACTCTGATGAGGTGGGTGAAGTGTGAACAAAGAGGAAGAGAGACGAACTCTTTGGGAAAAACAGAGGTTCAATCTGATTTGTAAAGGGCACGATTTACAAATCCGTCACATATTTTACTAGGCTGGGATTTACGGATTAGCCTGTAATACTTAGGCGGCTTTTTGTAATAAAACCCTGAGCCGAGGCAGCCTTGGGGAAGTGAGGAGGAGGAAGGAGACCTCTCTCTCTCTCTCCCTCTCTCTCTCTCTCTCTCTCTCTCTCTCTCTCTCTCTCTCTCTCTCTTTCATTTGCCCAGAATTTTTTGATCTAGGCAGCCCCATTAATCTGTACTTTATCTGCCTATGGAGAAGGATTGAGCTCTTTATTGGATTTTTGTCAAGAATAAATGATTTAGTTTGGGATATTGTGGAAACGATTTTTGTGGTATTACACCATCTAATAAATGAAACAGCAGGGATCAATTCCTTTCTTGCGATGTGTTCAACAGGCAGGGTGAAATATGTCCCACAATTATTTGGTATTGCACTCTATAGATATTTATAACAGAGTGTGACTGTGTAGTCGGGGTTGCCTGGCATGGACCCCGTGATGTGTTAGCCCCCAAAGCCCCCAGATTCACATGCCGGGAGCCCATGAGAAAAAAAAATGCAGATGGAGTTTCGTGGGACTAAACACCCGAGAGGAAAGCACACACCGGGGCAAAGGTCGGGGTTGAGAGGTGGTGTTTATCCAGGCCTGCGGCTCCTTGGCTTCTCTATAAGCTAGCAGAAGGGCAGGAGACTAACCTTGGCAAGGCTGGCAGATGCTGGCGTGGGAGGGGTGCTCCCCTTACAGGCACCTGCAATTCTTGCTCCACGGCTATCCCTCTCCCCGGACAATGCTTCCAGGAAAATTGCTGGAAGTCCTCAGAGGTGGGAGCTGGCTTTCTGCCCAGCGAAGGCTCATAAGGTTTATATCCCCAAAGGCTCACAAATATTTATTGAGAGCATCTCCCATGACGGTGCCTAGCAGGGACCTGGTACAAAACGAACCATATAGAGATGTTTGCTCAGGTTGACTGCAAAATCCCACCCATAAGCATACACTGTACTCAACAGAAGCAGGGGCTGGAGAGAGTGGGTGGTAGGACTTGGGGGGTACTCTGCTGTGGGGACCCTGCTTCTCCTTCCTCATGTAGTCCCCAGCACCCAGGGCCAAATCTCAGAGTTACCTGGGCATGGATGCTCATCAGGTTTCGACTCTTGGACTCCGTCAGAAGGGATCTCTTCTTGGGCAGATGAAATGATTCCCACAAGCCTGAGAACATGAACTCAGATACCCAGAACCTGCTGAAAACACAAGATGCGGTATCATGAGGCTGTAACCTCAGCATCCCTACGATGAGACAAGAGGCAGAGAGTTGCCTGGAAACTCTCAGGCCAGCTAGCCTGAGAAACATGGGAACAGAAATGAGAGCCGCTGCCTCAAAATCAGAGTGAGGGCCTGGGAGGTGTCTTCTGTAAAGGTCAACAACCTGAGTTCACTTCCTGGGTCCTTCAGGTGCAAGGAGAGAACTGACTCCCTACATTGTTCTCTGACCTCTACAAGCATGTGTGTGCCCACAGTCACTCCCACACATCACACACAAACCCCCCCCCACACACACAGGCACACATGTACAGACACACATACACACACAGGCATACATGCACAAAGACACAGGCACACATGTTAGACACAGACACACATACAACACAGAAACACATAGATATACACACAAAGACACAGACATATACATAGACACACACATACATATACACAGGCACACATGTACAGACATAGACACACATACACACAAACATACATGCATAGACACACATACACAGGCACACATGCACAGACACATACACACAGAGAGACATACATATATACACACACAAACCCAGAGACACAGACACACATACACAGACATACAGACATACACAGAGACAGATATACACACAGACACACACATATCAGAGATACACAGACACACACACAGAGACATACAGTTGTACACAGAGATAGACAGAGACACACAGACATACCCACAGACATACATACACAGAGAGACACACAGACATACACATAGACACATATATACAAAGAGACACAGAGACACACACAGACATACACACACACACACACACACACACACACGCACACACACACACACTTTAGTTTTAAAGTAACCCCTCGGTCTATGAGCCTAAATTACCATTAGAGAAAGTATCGTTTGTGACGCCACCCTGCCATGGACTCTGAATGCTGGTCACTAGGCACAATCTCTAATGAATGCCTGTGTCATAAGCCCCGGGAGCAGCAGGCATGGACGTCTACCACAGCTCTCTAACCCAAAGCTTCTTAACATTGTTGACAATATCCACCATTTCCTGAGCAGACCGGCCTCCTGGTGATGGTGGTTAATTGGGGGTCCTGTATCTTCCCCCCAAACCTGTCTGCTCTGTCACTCTATTTTTCTGTTGCCTGGTACCACCGACAGTGTCTGTTGCTATTATTAGTGATATTTGATCTTGCTGTGTAACCCACTCTGGCCTTGAGTTGGTTGGTGATACTCCTCACTATCAGAAGTCCTGGGATTATAAGTATGGCCCACCGCACACAGTTGGGAGAATTTTTCTTTTTAATGTCTGTGTATGAAGTTCCTTTTGTTTACGACGGCTCCTCACTTTAGTCCCAGCTCTTGCAAAGAAACATGGGTGCTTGGAGCTTTGACTGAGTAAGCAATGCACATCTGGTTGTAAGGATGCTCGGGAAGCCCTGAGCAAGATGTGGTCTTGCAATGGAGGAGAGTGCAATTTGCCCAAACTTCCCACCAGGGGGCACTCCGGGGACTGTCGGGTGCTTTATGGGGCTGGCTGTTCCTTGTCACCTTGAGTCTTGCCCTCCAACCCTTGGCTTTCAGTTTTTCATTTGTTTCATTTTGAGACTGGGTCTCATGTAGACCAGGCTGGCCTTGAACTCCCGATCCTCCTGCCTCCTCCTCCCAAGAGCAGGGATTGCAGTGTGTGCCACCATGCCAGGATTTCCTTAGCAATGCCCCTCTCAGCGGGTACACGGGCTATTGTGTCAGCTGCTATGAGATGCACCAGAGCTCTCCAAAGACTCCTTTGAAAGCACACACACAAACACATACACGCAGTGTGGGTGGGGGAGGAGAATGCCTGAATAGCAAGCTGCCTACTGACTCTTCCTCTGAGGTCTCATGCTCAGAGAGAGTCACATCACTGTTGGTTACTGGAGAACAGCCCAGAGTAGACAATACAGCTCTTTCGGTTTCTCCTTTGAGCCACATGGCTCTGTGCTGTCCTGGATGCTCCTTTTCCTCCCTCACTCTACACTCCAACCATTGGGAATACCTGTGGGCTGTGCTCCACCATTGTTCTTCCCCACTGCTATGGCCACCATGCTAGCTGAGCCTCCGTTTGATCCTCCAGTCCCCCAAGTGCAGGGATTGCTGCTGTACCCCCAAAGCTCTGCTTCATTTATTGTAGTCTGAAAGCCCACACATGTATGTGCCTATGCAATGTGGTTAGCTCTATCAACGAAATCTAGAATCCCCTAGAAAGAGAATCTTAATAATAGACAGTCTAGAGCATGTTGGCCAATGGATAGATACATCTTTGAGGGTTAGAGTAATTATGGTGGGGAGAGCCATCCCACTGTGGGAGGAACTATTCCCTAGGTTAGGCTCTAAACTGTGTAAGAGCGGAGAAAGCTAGCCCAGTACTGAGCATGCACACAGTCTTTTCTCTCTGCGCTTGACTGACAGTGTGAGCAACTGCTTCAAGTCCTTGCCTTGACCTCTCTGCTGCGATGGACTGTGACCTGGAACCGAAACCCGAATGAACCCCTTTTCCTCCCATAAGTTGCCCTTTGCCAGAGCATTTTATCTCAGCAGCGGACATGAAATAGGACAACCACCCTCCCCCAATCTGATATGTCTTAAGAACCAATCCGACACTGGACATAATCAGCTCTACAAGCCTGCAGGGTCTCTGAAGTCCAGAATCCCCTCTAAGCCATGTGTTACAGGTTAAGTATGAAACAACACGAACAACGTTCTACATAAGCAGGGGTCCTGTCCCCAAGATATGTTACGATGAATATGCGAATATCCCAGACTTAGAAAAAGTTATAAAACGTATCAGGTCCCCAGGATTATAGAGAAGAGATGCCAAACTTGTGTGTGCGCAGCTAACCATTCACACCACAGCGAGGGCTCTGGAGACTACAGGCCCAGTGATTAACCGTAGAGACAGTCAGGTACAGCCATATATGTGTGCATAAATTATGAATTGGTGTTCTGTATAATTAGAATTTATCGGTGACCATCTTAGGATTTTTCTTTTCAAGGGGATTTAAATGAGGAAAAATTAAAACTACACCCAAATAAGGGCATATTAAAAAAAAAAAAAACTACCTTGGGTCTATTTCTTCTCTGCCCTTTGACAGATAGTGTGCGGCTGGTCCTAAAACATAGCAATCTTTTGCTTCCAAGCCTAATTTTATATTGTGAGAAGTTTCTGGGTCATTAAAGACTTTGTACACACACACACACACACACACACACACACACACACCTGTAGCTGTCAGAGGCATGTTGTGTGGCGTTGTGGAGATCAGAGAACAGCCTGTAACTCATAGAATTGATTTTCTCCTGCTCTGTGGGCCCAAGGATCAAACCCCAGCTGCCAGGCTAGATAGAAAAATGTTTTGACCCACCTACCCATCCCACAGGCCCTACCCATGTCTTTTAAAGGGCTGTATACTATACCTCCTCTGTGAATATGGCATTACTCGGTTGTCCATCCCTCCATCCCCTTCTCTTCCCTGACCTCCATTAATGTATTTGCTTCTTAGCTAAGAAGTAGTGGCTCACTCCTGGTCAATAAATGTAGATCTGAAACATTCCTGAGAATAGCAAAGTCACAACCTCATGAATATACAGAGGGTGAAGCTAAGGCAAATCAATACTTCCATGACGTGTCCTCAAAGATGAGGCCTTTGAGAGTAAACTGACCTTTGAGGCACCGTCTCCCACTGTGTCATCTTGCTTTGGTCTTCCTGTCTCTTGGCCCCTTTCCTGCAAGGTGCCCTAGACACAGTAGGCTGGCCTTTGGTTCATGCTAAATACGAATGAATATAAGGTTGAAATATTAGCTATAAGGTCCAGATAGATTTCCTTGGCCTGTCTGTCTGTCCATTTGCATGAGAGCGTACCCTTTTATCTACCAAAGATGGCTGTGGGTTGGTCAAGAAATCTGGTAGCCAGTCGAAGAAAACCAAATAATAATGGCCTGGTGGTACTGGTGGTAGTGGTGTGTGTGTGTGTGTGTGTGTGTGTGTGTACATGTGCATGCATATAGAGACTAGATGTTGATCTCTCCTGTCTTCCAAAATCACTTTCTATTTTGTTCTCACTGAACCGGAAGCCCCCTGATTCAGCTAGTCTAGTTGGCCAGTGTACCCCTAGAGACTCTCCAGTCTCCACCTTGTGCTGGATTATAGGTGCTTGCCACTGCACTTGAATTCTTTTATTTTAATATTTTTTATATCCCTGGGGCACAAAGTTTGACTCTCCAATCTCTGGCTGTAAGGACCTTTAAAAAAATGAATTTTAGGAGTATGGGTATTTTGACTCCGTTTGTGTGTGTGTGTGTGTGTGTGTGTGTGTGTGTGTGTGTGTGTGTGTACCATGTGAATGCAGTACCTGAAGAAGCTAGAAGAAAAGACCCCCTGGGACTGGACTCACAAAGGGTACTGGGAATCAAACCTGGGCTCTCTACAGGAGCATCCGGTGTCCTTAACCACTGAGCCATTTCTCCAGCCCCGTGACCTGATGTTTTCAGAAGTTCACTTCTACACTCAGGTCTTCACAATTATAAAGCAAGCAATTTACCCCTGAGCCATCTCTCCAGCTCCAAAGCCTGATCCTTTTAATGAGACTTGTAACATCAATGAAAACCTTCCTCCGCAGCAGAAACAACTAGAGAGGCTAAAATGGGGGGTGGGCGGCACAGGCATTCCCTCCAACAGCACGGCATTTTCTACCTCCTTGGCAGCTGAGAACGGGAATTTCTGGCCACAGGAGCCAAGCACTGACCTATGCTGGTTGGGTATCCATACGGTAATAGAGGTCGTTTTAAAATAGCATTTCCCTTTGGAATGAAACCTTTGTATTGAGCAGAATCCGGGAGAAGAGGTTAATTGAGGGTTTACTTATAATCTTAGGTTTACAAAGAGGGTCAAGTGGAGGCCTTTGGCAGGAGCTATTTACCTTGAATCTTCCAGTTCTCCACTCTGTGCCTTGAGCTGCTGGGGAAGGAGCAGCTCTGCCCTGGCTCCTGAGTTGAATGCCGAGATTACAGATGAACTCTTAAGAACGTTCATCCGAGGATGGGCACACGTAGCAGGGTAAGACTGTGGTTTGTATGGGTGAGCGCTCACCTCCCATGTATAAAGCTCTGGGTTTGGTTCCCAGCACCGCATAACCAAGCCTGGTGATGTGGCCCTGAAATTCTCACAATGGGGAGATGGAGGCAGGAGGATCAGAACTCCGAGGTTGTCTTTCACTACAGAGCGAGTTCCAGGCCAGCCTGGGCTACATGGGACTCTGTTTCTCCTAAAGAATAGAAAATAAAGTTTGATTGGGTGCCACTGAACAAAAGCACATGGGAACAGTCATTGTCTTGAGCATGATACGTATGGAGCAGACTAAGATTCTGAATGGCTGTGGGGGTCTCAGACTAGAAGGAAAACAGATGTGACAATCATTAATCACAGTTTGAGGAGGGCATGCTACCAGTAGTCTTTCACTTGCTCATCCATGCATCCATCTGTCCATCCATCCACCTAATTATCTGCCTGTCCATCTACCATCTATCCATCTATCTTTCCATCCACCCATCTACTCATCTATCCATCTATCCATCCATCCATCCATCCATCCATCCATCTATCCATCCATCTATCCATCTATCCATCTATCCACCCCCCAACTCTTTGTCCATCTGTCCACCCACTCATTTGTTCATCCATTTATCTATTCATCGATCCATCTACCTACCCACCTATCCATCAGCCCATCTGTTCATTCATCAATCCACCTATTCACCCATTTATCCATTTACACATCTACTCAACCATCCCTCCATTCACCCATTAACCCACCCATCAGTTTTATGCTGCCTGCCAGGTCCCAAGGTCCCATTATACACTCTGGCCGTTTCTATGGCTATCACCCTTGCCCTCATGAAGGGTACGGACTAGAGAGCAATCTAGACACTGAATACATATTAGTACCATACATCTCTGATTTGCATTGCTGGCAGAGACATGTGAGAAGGTGCAGTAACTGTATGAGTGTGATGTCAAAGAACATGAGCTTAAATAAGCCTGCCAGTACACTCAGCTCCCTTAAGGGCATGATGGGGGATCATAACTGGCTCAGGAGGAGAGTGGTTACTAAGAGAAACAGGCTTCAAGGGAGACATGCTTCATTTACATGTAAAGGAATTCCAGGTACTTGCTGGACATGTCCTTATAAGAAGAGAGGAAATGTAACCTGTAACCTGGCCACCAGGTAACTGGTGACTACTTCAAGAGTAGCAGAGGTGGAGTCACAAGATTCCCTATGCCAGGACATGCAGGCCCAGAGCAGGGTGGAAGCTGTCCTGCTCCTGCAGGCCTCAGGATGGGGTGTTCAGGGTTTGGACATGTCTTGACTTCACTCTTGCTCTAGACTGGCTTCCCCAGCCCCCAGCTTTCTTTCCCCATACAAGCCCTCACCTAGAATTCCTCCTCCCACCCCACATCCCATCTCTCTGTCTAATGTCTAATTGCTCTTTCCTTCTCCAGGTTCTGACCTCTGACCTCTTTGACTGCCTACACCCTGGCTGTCAATCTCTGAGGTGCCAGCTACTGCTTCAGCAAAGCTCAGGCTGGAAGTGTAAGTACTACACTTTAGATATGTCTGTGTTGTAGTGGTTGGTCCTATGGTCCTGATTTTCCAGACATACGCTGTTCCATGCTGCTTCTGTGGCCCTCCTCACCCCCGCTTCCTCCCATAGCCTTACCATCCCAGGAAGCAGACCCTCTTGATGCTAGATTCTCCAAACTCCATCTTGTTGACATGTCTTTATCTGTGTGTGGTGTGACATCGCCACCAAGCACCAGGGTGTTATGGTGCCTCAGCAGGAAGGGCAAACTGTCCTCACACATTTATTATCCCCCTCCAAAAGCCAAGTGGCATGAAAGTGGCTGTGCCCTATTTCATGTGGCATTTTGTGCTACTCCCTTGCTGTGCACACTTCCAAATGGGACAAAGTCATTCAAATTTCTATTAGAACCTGGACACCGGCCCTTCCAAAAGGCCTGACTGTGTTGGTCTAGAGCTAGCTTGAGAATCAGCCTTCTATTAAATTTTCTTAGGATGGGGAGTCGAATGCTACCTTAGCCACTGGGTTTAAGTCTTGAGGATGTGGAAACCAACACCTTGAGCCTTACAATATGTTTGGCCACAGTGTTAGGAGAGTTGATTGCAGTGCATCCATCCAAGTAGCCTCGTGTGTGCCTGCGTGTGTGCATGGGCAAGTGCTTGTGAAGAATAAAGGCCAACCTTGGGTGTTGTTCCTCAAGTACAAGTAGCACTCACCGTTTAATAATAATAATAAATAATAAATAATAATAATAATAATAATAATAATAATAATAATGACAGGGTCTCTCTCTTACGGGCTTAAAACTTGCCAAGTTGTCTAGGCTGGTTAGTCAGTGATTCTCAGAGATCTTCCCTGTCTCTCTCTGCCTTCCCAGTGTTGGAGTTGCAAACCTGTGCCTCACTCCCCCCCCCCCCCGTGTGTGTGTGTGTGTGTGTGTGTGTGTGTGTGGTGTCTACATTTCTGTATACACATGAATATGTCTATGTGCCACAACATATGTGCGGAGGTCCCAGGACACATTGCAGGAGTGGGTTCTCTCATTCTGTCAAGTGGGTTTCAGAAAGCAAACTTATGCCACCTTGTTTGGCAGCAAGTGCCTTAAACCCATCTTGCTGGCCCAGTGCCTAGTTTTCACATGGCTCTTGGGGATTGAAGTTGGCTCCTCATGTTTGTAAGCTCTGTACCGACTGAGCTATCTTGCTATCTACTTATCTTCTCTCCTAACAAATGAAGTTACTCATGCTCAGAGAAAACTGTGTGGCTCCCCTAAAGTCATGTAGCTTGGGGCAGGGCCTGTTCTTGAACTCTGACCTCTAAGAGTGTGCTTCCTGGATCTGATTTCACTTTGGGAATGGAAACAGTCCCAGGAGGAGTAGGCTATCAGGAATGACAGGAAGGGATCTGCCTATATGTGGTGATAATTGGAGATGACAGAAACAACAGGAGGCCCCAGGAGACTTATATGACAGCAGTCAGGAGAGTGCCTCAGCCACAACCTCATGCAATGGCTCTCCAGGGTTACCACAAGATGCTTAGACATCAGATGGGGCAGCTTCCCATAGTGGAGAAACTCAACTCCCCTGCGTAAAGTGGTAGACATCCTCTCTCCCCACTTCCTCCAGCAGCCAAGAGGTTAGCTGTTCCCAGTTTATGGAAGCAACTGCCTAACCTATGTGGTCATTGTTCAGCTGTGCATGATTGCTGCCTGCTACCATTTTGATAAACAAGACTTAATGGTGAATCAAGAGCACCCCATGCCCTCAAGTCTAGTTTACAGTTCCTGGCAATGAGTAGATAGGGCAGGACTATTGTTGATATCCATGGAGGGCAGGCACAAGATAAGGCAAGGCCTGTTATTGGACAGTGAAAAGGTAAGGTGGGAACAAAGTTCTGGAAATGGGGAGAGAAGCCAAGAGTGGGAGAAGTCAAGATGGAGAAGGACGAAGAGGATCAATCTCCATGTGGCTTTATATAGCCACAGGTAGCTATGAGTATTTTATGAGAAATGGATTATTATAGGACAAATTGTCTTGTCTAGGAGGGCAGATTGTATCATATCGATGGATCTGAGTTTATTGTGTAAACATTTTGGAGTTTTGATCTCGTCAGGCGAGTGGGAGTTCTGGCGGTGACCATGGGGACAGTTGCTGGATGGGTGGACAGAGTTCGAGGCAGGGAGCCATAGGAGAGCTTGGTTCTGACCTTTCTTTACTTTCTATCATACATAGAAATATGTGGTACAGTGGCCTGGACCATGGTGAACTATTGGTCACAGGGAGGGAATTGGGAATCAGTAGACCTCAAACTCTCTGCCATTTCTTGCCTCCTGATGCCAGGAGCCACCATTGCTGGTTTATAGGCATTTCCCCATAGGCCTCTGATCCTCTTTCCCACCCCGTTTTTTCCAGGCCCTTCCTCTGCAGGTTGGAGATGAAGTATGTTGATGGTGAGTCCTGAAGAAGGGTGAGACCTAATCTCCTTCCCTGGAGGCTTGTGAGTCCCATGTACAATGCACCAAGGCTGGTGGGGTAAGAGGAAGAAAGAAGCCTTGAGCTCGGTACTCCAGGGGGCAGGTCCTCTATGAGATTTCAATACCCGAGAGGAGAGAAGCTTGACTGACCCTTGGGGCTAGTTAAAATACAGACCCATTATTCTGGGGCCTCAATCCCACACTTCCAACACACATTCAGGGTTGCTAAATAACCATGAGGAGCTACATTCAAACCAGTGAATTTCAAACATGGCTACATGTGGGAATTATGATATTGGGTCCCTCAGAGAGCCTGGATGTCTGGTTCTACCTCAGATGACATGTGATTCTGTTGCCAGGAATGGAGTCTGGCCAGAAAGGGAGAGAACACAGGACCTCAGTGTACCCTCTGGAGAATAGTAACAAAACCAGTGCCTGCCAATCGCTCCTGCAAGATGACCAGGAAAACTCACCAGAGGTGCTCACTCACCCCTTCCAAAATCCACTAAGAAGTGATGAGGAAAGAAGGCTCCTTGTCATCCACATTTGCATCAGCTATGCGTCTTTCTATGCCCCAAATACCTGAGAGAATCAACTCAAAGGAGGGCAAGCCTCTTTTGCTCAATGTGAGGAGATACAGTTTGTCATGGCAGAAAGGACGGTGACACAGCTGGTCTTAGTACTGATGCAGCTGTAATCAGAGAGTAGCAGAAAACAGGATGTGGAGCCGGGCTATCAAGCGCCAAGGCCAGTCCCCACTGACACACTCGAGGAAGGTTCACCTCCTAAAGATCTCATCATGTTCTAAAACAGTGCTACCACTGGGGACCAAGTGTGCAAGCACATGAGTCTGTGGAGGGCATGTCACATTTAGAGCACATTATCCAAGTACTTAATGTTGGGTAACTTGAAACCTCCCATCTGGTCAACGTGCTGAGAATAAGTGTTGTGGATTTCTCAGCCATAAATATATCCATAAGCCCCGCAACACACACACACGCACACACACATACACTACAGCACAGAAACCATCAAGGAAGAGGAAGCAGAAAGACTGAAAAAAGAGAGGCTGGGAAGGGGTAGAAAATGGGGCTCATGAGCTGAGAAGCTATTGATGGATGCTGGCTTCTTGGGGAGAGGGTCAATATCCTTTAGGATGTGGTCCCTAGTACATTAACTGTGTCCCAGTGGGTAGGTTCTCACCAGTGGATATATGGGCAGCGCAAATTGAACTCAGTCACTTATACACAAAGACAGAGAGAGGGGGAAGATGGGAGGGCATGGATCTGGGAGTAGTTAAAGAGTCTGGGTAAATCTGATCAAAAGGCATTGTACACATACATGAAATTCTCAAAGAATTAATAAAAATGGTATATAAACCTCAGACCACCTGACAATCAGGTGAGTAGGGGCCACAGTGGCTTTGCTCACTGATACCTCAGGTTAAAGGTCAAGGACGTAGAGAAGAAATGAGTCTGGGTGGGGAAGGCTCAGCAAGGGCAGTTGGCTAGCTCCAGGGAGTGCATTCCATTGGATGATTTCATCCTGACAGATTGGGTGTTGGGAGGGGGACTTGTGTGTATGTGTGTATGTGTGTGTGTGTGTGTGTGTGTGTGTGTGAGAGAGAGAGAGAGAGAGAGAGAGAGAGAGAGAAAGAGCCCAGACAAGATACAATTTGGAACAGGATGTTTTTCTAGTGAACAATCAAGAATCTTCTGGACCCTCCTCCTTCCTCAGCAGAGATGATGGAGGAGAGCAACTTTCATTCCACAGAAGGGCATCCGCCTGTCTCCCACATGGAGACAGGATTGAAATAGCTTTTTCAGATCTTCCAGTTAAGCTGTCACCTGTGTGCCCCCCTTCCCCCCCCCAGCTCTCCAAGGAGTCCCCCACCCCCCAGCAGCAGTTATCTGGGCTCAGAAAGAACAGCTCAATCTTACTGCCGTCTGCAGCTGTCTCTGTCACAATAGAGAGGCTCAGGGCCCCAAAGACAGCACACAGCTTTGGAGAGACAGGCTGAAGTGTGCAGGGTGCAGGAGGGTTGGGGAGGTAGGGAGGCCCTGAAGCCCCGATGGGGCCATCCTTCACACGAGGTCAGCCCTGCCTTCACATGGAGGTCCTGCGGGGTCTGGGGCACGTTAAAGCAGGAGCTGTCATGGGGCTGGGGTTGAGAGTGATCACAAGATGACACAGCTTAAAAAGTTTCACTTTAAGGTAGGAAGGTAAATGCTACCTCTGGGCCGGCACCCGCTCCCCGGACTGGGAACGAGATAATGAATTATTACCCACGGAAATGAAACCTCTAATAAATTCAAAAGCAAAGCTGGGGGAGGCTAAACTCCATTTTTACGAAGGAACTGGTGATTTATAAAGTGTCTGCTCCCTGGGCCTCCTGAGGCTCCGTCAACTCTCTGTGTCCCTCCCTGTCTCCCCTGCAGGGAGGCCTCTGCTCCTTTTGGACACTCAGCTCTCCCAACTACAAAGGCCCACCCCCCAACTGCCATTTGGCTCTGATGCTCCTTTTACTCTCCCGCATGTGAACTACTCTCACCCCAGTGGGAATTTAAAACCTGAACACAGCTGAAATTTGGGCCAATTGGTTTCGAGAGCTCAGTCCCCAAGGATTGGCCACTAGGAAATCTGTCTTCCTTAGGAGTCCATTCCGACCTTTGAGCCAACAAATTACGAGTTGAACCAGCTCAGAATAGGCAATCAGGTTCCGGGATGCAGGGCTGGCTCCAGGCGGGGCGCAGCTCAGGCAGGGGCCGCTAATCCACTTTGCCTGAATCTCAAAATCCCTGCCTTCTCCCGGTTTGGGGAAACTGGCTGGCTACATTTTTCCTTCCCTGTGTCACCTCTAATACCTTTCAAGCTCCATTCTGCAAACACTGGCCCCTCCATCTCCAGCCCAAAGCCATCGGACCCCTGCTGTCTGACCTCTTTTTGCTCCTTGCCGCCGGTGACCCGGGCTTGTGACGTCACAGGCTTAGGCCAGTGAGTCTTCCAAGTGGGTGAAACCACAACAGAAAAGTGGAAAGTGGGGGTGGGGAAGAGAGGGGATAAAAATGGAGTCTGGGTGAGTCCATGGCCGTTCCTCAAGCAGGTTGGGTTGATGTTACTGAGCGCCGCTTTCCCAAACGCCTTTGCGGCCTCCACATTCCTGTCGGAAGGGTTATAATTTAGAAAGCCACTCAGTCCTGGTGGGAGGGATCCCAGAGGGTTCCAAGACCCAGCTTTCCCACCGGGGCTCAGCCAGCCATCTACCCTCCAACACGAGTGTCCTAACGCCCCTCAGCCCTCGAGATCTGACATCATTTCAGGTGGGCCTGAAATCCAGGATCTAGCTAGAAACTAGGCTCCTTCAGGGTCAACCAAACGCTCCCATGGGTTCTGTAGGAAGCCCTAATGCCAAGTGACTTTCAGAATGGGGATCAGCTGGGGCCACTCCAGCCAGGCTGGGCTTTCATCAGAAGAAGAGCACCTCCCCTTCCACTGGTTCTGCTAGGTGATGCCTGATGAAGGTTTTTAAAAATAATCCAGAGTCAAGAGGAAAACACAGGCTCCATTTAGAAACAAAGGCAACTGGCAGACCCTCCCCAGTGTGCGAACCCCACCGCACTGAGTTTCTGGTAATTTACTCTCGGCCTGAATTATTTAGATAGATTGGGCTCACATGGACTTCAGGTGTCCCAATTACCTGGCTGATTTGCATGTTTACGAGTCAGGGGATTGAATGCTAGCTCAAAGCAAATTCCAAATTCAGACTTTGCATTGTAAATCCTTGAGGTCCGGGCCCCTGCCCCTTTCTACCCTACTACCAAGAAGAGGACCATCCACGGAAAGCAGTCGTGCAGAGAGCAGGCTAGGAACCCATCTCCTAACAGGAGTAGGACACATCACCACGACTAGGCTAGCCTCGGTGTCTCCTCCTAGACATGCTAAGATGAAGAAGACTCCATGGAGAGAGGGGAGAAGAAAGCTCCGATTGATCATGTCGATTGTTCCAACTGAAGGAGGTCAGCCAGGAGGCAAAGAGTTAAGCCTCTAATCTAGCCTGCTGGGAGCAAAGCAAGGGCTGAAGCTATTTTCAACCCGGAGTGTGCCTACAGAATGCTTGATGCTGGCAGTGGTTGCACCGGGAAGCCTGGGAACATTTGCAAGTGTTCATGGCCAGAACTCCCTGGGTGTAGAGAATATGCCTCTTACCATAGCGGAACTCCAAAGGTTAGAGGGGCTCCCCCTTATTTTTAGCTAAAGAACACACACACACACACACACACACACACACACACACACACACACACACACACACACGCGCGCGCGCGCGCGCGCCATGTACTCTACAATCCCTTCTCCGCACCCCTCCCTCTTCCTGACATAGTTCCTGCTGGGCTTCATGCAGAACTTGCAAATTCATGATGACCTTTTCAAAGCTAGACCAATTACTCTCAAATAAAATGACTTAAGCACCGGAGAGACGCATGTTTAAATTGTTGTGGTCGAGTGAGTTATCACCAGCATTGGGTGAGTGCCAGCAGCAGCCCCTGCGGCAGATCATCTGTGGAAGGTTTCAGACCATAGGTGTCTGAGCCCCTCTCTCCTGAGAGTGTGCTTTGGTTGGGATTAGATACAGTCAAATTAATACTTTTGATGTTCTCTCCAGGGGAGGGCTGGGAGGACCTGAATTGGGAATCCCCAGTACACACACACACACACACACACACACACACACACACACACACACACATAGGCAAGTGTAGCATTAATCCCAGTGCTTGGTGGGGAGAGGCTCCCTAAGACTTGTTGGCCAGCTCTAGGTTTACTGAGAGACCCTTTCTTGAAAAATAAAGTGGAGCAGAGCAATTAAAGAAGACACTCAGTGTTGACCTCAGGCCTTCACATATGTGCACACACCTCTGCACATTACCCCATGCACACACACATACATGTACACACACACCTGTACATAACCTCCCCCACACACAAATGCACACCCCTCCATGCACAACCACCCATGCGCACAAGCGCACACGTGCACACACACACACACACACACACACACACACACACACACACTTGTGCTTTCCCAGATGATTTAACCATCTAAGAAAATCTAATGTAAAAGTTTTGAATCGCTCATCGGTATGACTTTGAATCAAAACTGATCAGATTTGATATGCTGCTAATGGGATCAAGACACACATTTTTATCTGCCAAGCAGGCTGCTGGCTTGAAACAATATAACCTTGTGAAATTTTCACGTTGGCATGTTGGCAACTCATCTTAGCGAGAGCCAGTCTGTGTAAGTGTAGTGTGCGCCATATCCAGTCTTGTATGTTCACGTACACACACACACACACACACACACACATACACACACACACACACACACACACACACACACACACACACACGGGCTCTCACTAACACCAGAGGGCACTAGCTGGGCTGCCCCCTCTCCACCTTGTTCACTCAAGCCAGGATCTCTCGAGAGGGAGGGTGTCAGCAAACAGGTGTCAGCTACCTTCCTGTCCTCACCTCCCTCCCTCCCAGTGTTGAGGTTACAGGTGCCCTGACCACCAAGTGCAGTTTTTACATGAGTGTTGGGGATTTGAACTCAGGTCCTTATGTTTGCACAGCAATCACCCTGATCCACAGAACCACCTCTAGGCCACATAGTCTTTGCTAAACTACTATATACACATATGCATACGCATACACATCCATCCATCCATCCATCCATCCATACATACATCCATACATACATACACATGTATACATATGCATTCAAACACTCAAGCATTTGAACACATGGTCTCCAGCTGGTGACACTTTTGGGGGTGGGGTTTAGTGGGTGCAGCCTTGCTAGAGGAAACACAACCACTGGGAAGCTTGCCTTGAGATTATATAACCTGGATTGTACTTTTTTCTCTCCGCTTCATGCTTGTGGTTGAAGATGTGAGTTCTCGGCTCCACGTTCTTGCTGTCACGTGTCCCTGCCATGCTAAACTCTACAACCTTAAGTCAAAATTAATCCTTCCTTCTATATGCTGCTTTAGTCCTGGCGTGTTACCCCATCGACAGAAAAGAGGACTGACTGTGTGCATGTTCGTGTGCACATCGACATATGCGCCATAGCATGTGGATGTCAGAGGTGCCAGTTCTCTCCTTCTACCGTGCAGTTTCTAAGGATAGAAACCAGGACATCGGGTTTTGCTGCAAGCACCTTTGCCTACTGAGCCATCCTGATGGCCCAGGACTGGTATTTCCGCTCCCTGCAGGCAGAGTCTGCTCTGATCTCTGCAGGACTTTATGCAACAAGCAGCTATGGGAGATGGTCTTGCACCCTGAATTGAACGTGGGCAGGCTCACCGTCTGTGAGAACAGTCCCTGGGCTCAAGGTTTGCTTTTGCCCCATTGTGTACACAGGAACCACCAGGCTTACTTTGTACCGCACGAGGGGACTGTGGCTGGAGGGACAGATACAGCACCATCTGGCTGACATGATGGGCTTGTAGACTGTCCTCTATTCCGAGCCTCGGGTGTCTCGTCTTCTGCCAGAGTCTGGGACATAACAGGACCTCAGCTTGCTTGGTGGGCTTAGGAACAGGAACTCATACCCTGCTGGGTTCCTGAGGATGAGTTTGGATCCAGCATCTTGGTGTCTATCTCTTTACTCCTACGCACATGTGCATGTGTGCGCATTGCACACGTGTTTAGGAGCTGGAGAGGCAAAACAGGAAACACCTAGGATAACAAAATACAGACCCTCTGTCAAGTCTGCTTTGCAGTAAATAGATGACAGACGCCGCAGACTAGTGCCCGACTCTTTCGATGAGATGGACAGACTGACTCTGTGCAAGGGTGAAAAGAGGCACAAGCGATGGGTCTAAGGGAACCAACGCCTGGTTAGCTTCAAAGAGTGTATACACACACACGCACACACACACACACACACACACACACACACACACATATACATATGATCTCAATTCTGAGAGGTGAAAACAGGTGAGAGGCCAGGGCTTGCTGTGTGTGTAGTTTAGCCAAGAGTAGAGCTCCAGTTTCAGGGAGAGACTCTGTCTCAAAAAATAGTCTATAACCAAGAGTGACACAGGAAGACACTCCATGTCTACCTCTGCCTTCTACATGCACATGTATGGGTGAACACACCCACACATATATACACAAATGGAGGATCATGTGCCAAGACTCTTTGTATCTTCAAAACTTTGTTTAAGCACCATTCTTTTTAATTTTTAATTTTATTTTTAGCCATGCATGCATAGATGAATTTGTGTACATGAGTGCAGGTACCCACACAAGCCAGAAGAGGGCGCCAGAGCCCTTGGAGCTAGAGTTACAGGTTGCCTGGAATGGGTGCTGAGAACTGAACTCAGGTCCTCTGCAAGAGCAGAGCCTGCTCTTAACCAAGACACCATCTGTCCATCCTTCAACA